>NC_136265.1:128206849-128771349 GCF_964187855.1 Myxine glutinosa | reverse complement strand
GTGGAAAAACCACTTTTCGCACTTGTGTTAGTGTTGAAAAACCACTTTTAGCACTTGTGTTAGTGTTGAAAAACCACTTTTCGCACTTGTGTTGGTGCAGGAAACCACTTTTGCACTTGTATTAGTGTGGAAAAAACACTTTTTGCACTTGTGATAGTGTTGAAAAACCACTTTTCGCACTTGTGTTAGTGTTGAAAAACCACTTTTTGCACTTGTGTTGGTGCAGGAAACCACGTTTGCACTTGTATTAGTGTGGAAAAACACTTTTCGCACTTGTGTTAGTGTTGAAAAACCCACTTTTCGCACTTGTATTAGTGTGGAAAAAACACTTTTCGCACTTGTGTTGGTGCAGGAAACCACTTTTGCACTTGTATTAGTGTGGAAAAAAGACTTTTTGCACTTGCGTTAGTGTTGACAAACCACTTTTCGCACTTGTGTTAGGGTTGAAAAACCACTTTTCGCACTTGTGTTGGTGCAGGAAACCACTTTTGCACTTGTATTAGTGTGGAAAAAACACTTTTTGCACTTGTGATAGTGTTGAAAAATCACTTTTCGCACTGTGTTAGTGTTGAAAAACCACTTTTTCGCACTCGTGTTGGTGCAGGAAACCACTTTTGCACTTGTATTAGTGTGGAAAAAACACTTTTTGCACTTGTGATAGTGTTGAAAAACCACTTTTCGCACTTGTGTTAGTGTTGAAAAACCACTTTTCGCACTTGTGTTGGTGCAGGAAACCACTTTTGCACTTGTATTAGTGTGGAAAAAGCACTTTTCGCACTTGTGTTAGTGTTGAAAAACCACTTTTCGCACTTGTGTTAGTGTTGAAAAACCACTTTTCGCACTTGTATTAGTGTGGAAAAAACACTTTTTGCACCTGTATTGGTGTAGAAAAAACACTTTTTGCACTTGTGATAGTGTTGAAAAACCACTTTTCGCACTTGTGTTGGTGCAGGACACCACTTTTGCACTTGTATTAGTGTGGAAAAACCACTTTTCGCACTTGTGTTATTGTTGAAAAAACACTTTTCGCACTTGTGTTAGTGTTGAAAAACCACTTTTCACACTTGTGTTGGTGCAGGAAACCACTTTTGCACTTGTATTAGTGTGGAAAAACCACTTTTCGCACTTGTGTTAGTGTTGAAAAACCACTTTTCGCACTTGTGTTAGTGTTGAAAAACCACTTTTCGCACTTGTGTTGGTGCAGGAAACCACTTTTGCACTTGTATTAGTGTGGAAAAAACACTTTTTGCACTTGTGATAGTGTTGAAAAACCACTTTTCGCACTTGTGTTAGTGTTGAAAAACCACTTTTTGCACTTGTGTTGGTGCAGGAAACCACTTTTGCACTTGTATTAGTGTGGAAAAACACTTTTTGCACTTGTGTTAGTGTTGAAAAACCCACTTTTCGCACTTGTATTAGTGTGGAAAAAACACTTTTCGCACTTGTGTTGGTGCAGGAAACCACTTTTGCACTTGTATTAGTGTGGAAAAAAGACTTTTTGCACTTGCGTTAGTGTTGAAAAACCACTTTTCGCACTTGTGTTAGGGTTGAAAAACCACTTTTCGCACTTGTGTTGGTGCAGGAAACCACTTTTGCACTTGTATTAGTGTGGAAAAACCACTTTTCGCACTTGTGTTAGTGTTTAAAAACCACTTTTCACACTTGTATTATTGTGGAAAAAACACTTTTTGCACTTGTGATAGTGTTGAAAAACCACTTTTCGCACTTGTGTTAGTGTTGAAAAACCACTTTTCGCACCTGTGTTGGTGCAGGAAACCACTTTTGCACTTGTATTAGTGTGGAAAAACCACTTTTCGCACTTGTTTTATTGTTGAAAAACCACTTTTCGCACTTGTGTTGGTGCAGGAAACCACTTTTGCACTTGTATTAGTGTGGAAAAACCACTTTTCGCACTTGTGTTAGTGTTGAAAAACCACTTTTCGCACTTGTGTTAGTGTTGAAAAACCACTTTTCACACTTGTATTAGTGTGGAAAAAACACTTTTTGCACTTGTATTACTGTAGAAAAAACACTTTTTGCACTTGTGATAGTGTTGAAAAACGACTTTTCGCACTTGTGTTGGTGCAGGAAACCACTTTTGCACTTGTATTAGTGTGGAAAAACCACTTTTCGCACTTGTGTTAGTGTTGAAAAACCACTTTTCGCACTTGTGTTAGTGTTGAAAAACCACTTTTCGCACTTGTGTTGGTGCAGGAAACCACTTTTGCACTTGTATTAGTGTGGAAAAACCACTTTTCGCACTTGTGTTAGTGTTGAAAAACCACTTTTCGCACTTGTGTTAGTGTTGAAAAACCACTTTTCGCCCTTGTGTTGGTGCAGGAAACCACTTTTGCACTTGTATTAGTGTGGAAAAAACACTTTTCGCACTTATGTTAGTGTTGAAAAACCACTTTTCGCACTTGTGTTAGTGTTGAAAAACCACTTTTCGCACTTGTGTTAGTGTTGAAAAACCACTTTTCGCACTTGTGTTGGTGCAGGAAACCACTTTTGCACTTGTATTAGTGTGGATCAAACACTTTTTGCACTTGTGATAGTGTTGAAAAACTACTTTTCGCACTTGTGTTAGTGTAGAAAAACCACTTTTCACACTTGTGTTGGTGCAGGAAACCACTTTTGCACTTGTATTAGTGTGGAAAAAACACTTTTTGCACTTGTGATAGTGTTGAAAAACCAATTTTCGCACTGTGTCAGTGTTGAAAAACCACTTTTCGCACTTGTGTTTGTGCAGGAAACCACTTTTGCACTTGTATTAGCGTGGAAAAACCACTTTTCGCACTTGTGTTAGTGTTGAAAAACCACTTTTCGCACTTGTGTTAGTGTTGAAAAACCAATTTTCGCACTTGTGTTAGTGTTGAAAAAACACTTTTCGCACTTGTGTTAGTGTTAAAAAACCACTTTTCGCACTTGTGTTAGTGTGGAAAAACCACTTTTCGCACTTGTGTTAGTGTTGAAAAACCACTTTTCGCACTTGTGATAGTGTTGAAAAACGACTTTTCGCACTTGTGTTAGTGTTGCAGAACCACTTTCCGCACTTCTGCTGGCGTTGAAAACCACTTTTCGCACTTGTGTTAGTGTTGCAAAACCATTTTCAGCACTTGTGCTAGTGTTGAAAACCACTTTCCGCACTTGAGCTAGTGTTGCGAAACCACTTTCCGCACTTGTGCTGGCGTTGAAAACCACTTTTGCACTTGTGTTCGTGTTGCAAAACCACTTTCCACACTTGTGCTGGCATTAAAAACCACTTTTCACACATGTGCTAGGATTGCAAAACCACTTTTCGCACTTGTGTTCATGTTGAAAAACCACTTTTCGCACTTGTGTTCATGTTGAAAAACCACTTTTCGCACTTGTGTTGGTGCAGGCAACCACTTTTGCACTTGTATTAGTGTGGAAAAACCACTTTTCGCACTTGTGTTAGTGTTGAAAAACCACTTTTCGCACTTGTGTTAGTGTTGAAAAACCACTTTTCGCACTTGTGTTGGTGCAGGAAACCACTTTTGCACTTGAATTAGTGTGGAAAAAACACTTTTTGCACTTGTGATAGTGTTGAAAAACCACTTTTCGCACTTGTGTTAGTGTTGAAAAACCACTTTTCGCACTTGTGTTGATGCAGGAAACCACTTTTGCACTTGTATTAGTGTGGAAAAACCACTTTTCGCACTTGTGTTAGTGTTGAAAAACCCACTTTTCGCACTTGTATTAGTGTGGAAAAAACACTTTTCGCACTTGTTTTGGTGCAGGAAACCACTTTTGCACTTTTATTAGTGTGGAAAAAACACTTTTTGCACTTGTGTTAGTGTTGAAAAACCACTTTTCGCACTTGTGTTAGGGTTGAAAAAACACTTTTCGCACTTGTGTTGGTGCAGGAAACCACTTTTGCACTTGTATTAGTGTGGAAAAAAGACTTTTCGCACTTGTATTAGTGTTGAAAAACCACTTTTCACACTTGTATTATTGTGGAAAAAACACTTTTTGCACTTGTGATAGTGTTGAAAAACCACTTTTCGCACTTGTGTTAGTGTTGAAAAACCACTTTTCGCACTTGTGTTGGTGCAGGAAACCACTTTTGCACTTGTATTAGTGTGGAAAAACCACTTTTGCACTTGTATTAGTGTGGAAAAACCACGTTTCGCACTTGTGTTAGTGTTGAAAAACCACTTTTCGCATTTGTGTTAGTGTTGAAAAACCACTTTTCGCACTTGTGTTTGTGCAGGAAACCACTTTTGCACTTGTATTAGTGTGGAACAAACACCTTTTGCACTTGTGATAGTGTTGAAAAACTACTTTTCGCACTTGTGTTAGTGTTGAAAAACCACTTTTCACACTTGTGTTGGTGCAGGAAACCACTTTTGCACTTGTATTAGTGTGGAAAAAACACTTTTTGCACTTGTGATAGTGTTGAAAAACCACTTTTCGCACTGTGTTAGTGTTGAAAAACCACTTTTCGCACTTGTGTTGGTGCAGGAAACCACTTTTGCACTTGTATTAGTGTGGAAAAAACACTTTTTGCACTTGTGATAGTGTTGAAAAACCACTTTTCGCACTGTGTTAGTGTTGAAAAACCACTTTTTCGCACTTGTGTTGGTGCAGGAAACCACTTTTGCACTTGTATTAGTGTGGAAAAAACACTTTTTGCACTTGTGATAGTGTTGAAAAACCACTTTTCGCACTTGTGTTAGTGTTGAAAAACCACTTTTCGCACTTGTGTTGGTGCAGGAAACCACTTTTGCACTTGTATTAGTGTGGAAAAAACACTTTTCGCACTTGTGTTAATGTTGAAAAACCACTTTTCGCACTTGTGTTAGTGTTGAAAAACCACTTTTCGCACTTGTATTAGTGTGGAAAAAACACTTTTTGCACCTGTATTAGTGTAGAAAAAACACTTATTGCACTTGTGATAGTGTTGAAAAACCACTTTTCACACTTGTGTTGGTGCAGGAAACCACTTTTGCACTTGTATTAGTGTGGAAAAACCACTTTTCGCACTTGTGTTATTGTTGGTTGAAAAACCACTTTTCGCACTTGTGTTAGTGTTGAAAAACTTCTTTTCGCACTTGTGTTGGTGCAGGAAACCACTTTTGCACTTGTATTAGTGTGGAAAAACCACTTTTCGCACTTGTGTTAGTGTTGAAAAACCACTTTTCGCACTTGTGTTAGTGTTGAAAAACCACTTTTCGCACTTGTGTTGGTGCAGGAAACCACTTTTGCACTTGTATTAGTGTGGAAAAAACACTTTTTGCACTTGTGATAGTGTTGAAAAACCACTTTTCGCACTTGTGTTAGTGTTGAAAAACCACTTTTTGCACTTGTGTTGGTGCAGGAAACCACGTTTGCACTTGTATTAGTGTGGAAAAACACTTTTCGCACTTGTGTTAGTGTTGAAAAACCCACTTTTCGCACTTGTATTAGTGTGGAAAAAACACTTTTCGCACTTGTGTTGGTGCAGGAAACCACTTTTGCACTTGTATTAGTGTGGAAAAAAGACTTTTTGCACTTGCGTTAGTGTTGAAAAACCACTTTTCGCACTTGTGTTAGGGTTGAAAAACCACTTTTCGCACTTGTGTTGGTGCAGGAAACCACTTTTGCACTTGTATTAGTGTGGAAAAAACACTTTTTGCACTTGTGATAGTGTTGAAAAACCACTTTTCGCACTGTGTTAGTGTTGAAAAACCACTTTTTCGCACTCGTGTTGGTGCAGGAAACCACTTTTGCACTTGTATTAGTGTGGAAAAAACACTTTTTGCACTTGTGATAGTGTTGAAAAACCACTTTTCGCACTTGTGTTAGTGTTGAAAAACCACTTTTCGCACTTGTGTTGGTGCAGGAAACCACTTTTGCACTTGTATTAGTGTGGAAAAAGCACTTTTCGCACTTGTGTTAGTGTTGAAAAACCACTTTTCGCACTTGTGTTAGTGTTGAAAAACCACTTTTCGCACTTGTATTAGTGTGGAAAAAACACTTTTTGCACCTGTATTAGTGTAGAAAAAACACTTTTTGCACTTGTGATAGTGTTGAAAAACCACTTTTCGCACTTGTGTTGGTGCAGGACACCACTTTTGCACTTGTATTAGTGTGGAAAAACCACTTTTCGCACTTGTGTTATTGTTGAAAAAACACTTTTCGCACTTGTGTTAGTGTTGAAAAACCACTTTTCGCACTTGTGTTGGTGCAGGAAACCACTTTTGCACTTGTATTAGTGTGGAAAAACCACTTTTCGCACTTGTGTTAGTGTTGAAAAACCACTTTTCGCACTTGTGTTAGTGTTGAAAAACCACTTTTCGCACTTGTGTTGGTGCAGGAAACCACTTTTGCACTTGTATTAGTGTGGAAAAAACACTTTTTGCACTTGTGATAGTGTTGAAAAACCACTTTTCGCACTTGTGTTAGTGTTGAAAAACCACTTTTTGCACTTGTGTTGGTGCAGGAAACCACTTTTGCACTTGTATTAGTGTGGAAAAACACTTTTTGCACTTGTGTTAGTGTTGAAAAACCCACTTTTCGCACTTCTATTAGTGTGGAAAAAACACTTTTCGCACTTGTGTTGGTGCAGGAAACCACTTTTCACACTTGTATTAGTGTGGAAAAAACACTTTTTGCACTTGTATTACTGTAGAAAAAACACTTTTTGCACTTGTGATAGTGTTGAAAAACGACTTTTCGCACTTGTGTTGGTGCAGGAAACCACTTTTGCACTTGTATTAGTGTGGCAAAACCACTTTTCGCACTTGTGTTAGTGTTGAAAAACCACTTTTCGCACTTGTGTTAGTGTTGAAAAACCACTTTTCGCACTTGTGTTGGTGCAGGAAACCACTTTTGCACTTGTATTAGTGTGGAAAAACCACTTTTCGCACTTGTGTTAGTGTTGAAAAACCACTTTTCGCACTTGTGTTAGTGTTGAAAAACCACTTTTCGCCCTTGTGTTGGTGCAGGAAACCACTTTTGCACTTGTATTAGTGTGGAAAAAAGACTTTTTGCACTTGTGTTAGTGTTGAAAAACCACTTTTCGCACTTGTGTTAGTGTTGAAAAACCACTTTTCGCACTTGTGTTGGTGCAGGAAACCACTTTTGCACTTGTATTAGTGTGGAAAAAACACTTTTTGCACTTGTGATAGTGTTGAAAAACCACTTTTCGCACTGTGTTAGTGTTGAAAAACCACTTTTTCGCACTCGTGTTGGTGCAGGAAACCACTTTTGCACTTGTATTAGTGTGGAAAAAACACTTTTTGCACTTATGATAGTGTTGAAAAACCACTTTTCGCACTTGTGTTAGTGTTGAAAAACCACTTTTCGCACTTGTGTTGGTGCAGGAAACCACTTTTGCACTTGTATTAGTGTGGAAAAAGCACTTTTCGCACTTGTGTTAGTGTTGAAAAACCACTTTTCGCACTTGTGTTAGTGTTGAAAAACCACTTTTCGCACTTGTGTTGGTGCAGGAAACCACTTTTGCACTTGTATTAGTGTGGAAAAACCACTTTTCGCACTTGTGTTAGTGTTGAAAAACCACTTTTCGCACTTGTGTTAGTGTTGAAAAACCACTTTTCGCCCTTGTGTTGGTGCAGGAAACCACTTTTGCACTTGTATTGGTGTGGAAAAAAGACTTTTTGCACTTGCGTTAGTGTTGAAAAACCACTTTTCGCACTTGTGTTAGGGTTGAAAAACCACTTTTCGCACTTGTGTTGGTGCAGGAAACCACTTTTGCACTTGTATTAGTGTGGAAAAAACACTTTTTGCACTTGTGATAGTGTTGAAAAACCACTTTTCGCACTGTGTTAGTGTTGAAAAACCACTTTTTCGCACTCGTGTTGGTGCAGGAAACCACTTTTGCACTTGTATTAGTGTGGAAAAAACACTTTTTGCACTTATGATAGTGTTGAAAAACCACTTTTCGCACTTGTGTTAGTGTTGAAAAACCACTTTTCGCACTTGTGTTGGTGCAGGAAACCACTTTTGCACTTGTATTAGTGTGGAAAAAGCACTTTTCGCACTTGTGTTAGTGTTGAAAAACCACTTTTCGCACTTGTGTTCGTGTTGAAAAACCACTTTTCGCACTTGTATTAGTGTGGAAAAAACACTTTTTGCACCTGTATTGGTGTAGAAAAAACACTTTTTGCACTTGTGATAGTGTTGAAAAACCACTTTTCGCACTTGTGTTGGTGCAGGACACCACTTTTGCACTTGTATTAGTGTGGAAAAACCACTTTTCGCACTTGTGTTATTGTTGAAAAAACACTTTTCGCACTTGTGTTAGTGTTGAAAAACCACTTTTCGCACTTGTGTTGGTGCAGGAAACCACTTTTGCACTTGTATTAGTGTGGAAAAACCACTTTTCGCACTTGTGTTAGTGTTGAAAAACCACTTTTCGCACTTGTGTTAGTGTTGAAAAACCACTTTTCGCACTTGTGTTGGTGCAGGAAACCACTTTTGCACTTGTATTAGTGTGGAAAAAACACTTTTTGCACTTGTGATAGTGTTGAAAAACCACTTTTCGCACTTGTGTTAGTGTTGAAAAACCACTTTTTGCACTTGTGTTGGTGCAGGAAACCACTTTTGCACTTGTATTAGTGTGGAAAAACACTTTTTGCACTTGTGTTAGTGTTGAAAAATCCACTTTTCGCACTTGTATTAGTGTGGAAAAAACACTTTTCGCACTTGTGTTGGTGCAGGAAACCACTTTTGCACTTGTATTAGTGTGGAAAAAAGACTTTTTGCACTTGCGTTAGTGTTGAAAAACCACTTTTCGCACTTGTGTTAGGGTTGAAAAACCACTTTTCGCACTTGTGTTGGTGCAGGAAACCACTTTTGCACTTGTGTTAGTGTGGAAAAACCACTTTTCGCACTTGTGTTAGTGTTTAAAAACCACTTTTCACACTTGTATTATTGTGGAAAAAACACTTTTTGCACTTGTGATAGTGTTGAAAAACCACTTTTCGCACTTGTGTTAGTGTTGAAAAACCACTTTTCGCACCTGTGTTGGTGCAGGAAACCACTTTTGCACTTGTATTAGTGTGGAAAAACCACTTTTCGCACTTGTGTTATTGTTGAAAAACCACTTTTCGCACTTGTGTTGGTGCAGGAAACCACTTTTGCACTTGTATTAGTGTGGAAAAACCACTTTTCGCACTTGTGTTAGTGTTGAAAAACCACTTTTCGCACTTGTGTTAGTGTTGAAAAACCACTTTTCACACTTGTATTAGTGTGGAAAAAACACTTTTTGCACTTGTATTACTGTAGAAAAAACACTTTTTGCACTTGTGATAGTGTTGAAAAACGACTTTTCGCACTTGTGTTGGTGCAGGAAACCACTTTTGCACTTGTATTAGTGTGGAAAAACCACTTTTCGCACTTGTGTTAGTGTTGAAAAACCACTTTTCGCACTTGTGTTAGTGTTGAAAAACCACTTTTCGCACTTGTGTTGGTGCAGGAAACCACTTTTGCACTTGTATTAGTGTGGAAAAACCACTTTTCGCACTTGTGTTAGTGTTGAAAAACCACTTTTCGCACTTGTGTTAGTGTTGAAAAACCACTTTTCGCCCTTGTGTTGGTGCAGGAAACCACTTTTGCACTTGTATTAGTGTGGAAAAAACACTTTTCGCACTTATGTTAGTGTTGAAAAACCACTTTTCGCACTTGTGTTAGTGTTGAAAAACCACTTTTCGCACTTGTGTTAGTGTTGAAAAACCACTTTTCGCACTTGTGTTGGTGCAGGAAACCACTTTTGCACTTGTATTAGTGTGGATCAAACACTTTTTGCACTTGTGATAGTGTTGAAAAACTACTTTTCGCACTTGTGTTAGTGTAGAAAAACCACTTTTCACACTTGTGTTGGTGCAGGAAACCACTTTTGCACTTGTATTAGTGTGGAAAAAACACTTTTTGCACTTGTGATAGTGTTGAAAAACCACTTTTCGCACTGTGTCAGTGTTGAAAAACCACTTTTCGCACTTGTGTTTGTGCAGGAAACCACTTTTGCACTTGTATTAGCGTGGAAAAACCACTTTTCGCACTTGTGTTAGTGTTGAAAAACCACTTTTCGCACTTGTGTTAGTGTTGAAAAACCAATTTTCGCACTTGTGTTAGTGTTGAAAAAACACTTTTCGCACTTGTGTTAGTGTTGAAAAACCACTTTTCGCACTTGTGTTAGTGTGGAAAAACCACTTTTCGCACTTGTGTTAGTGTTGAAAAAACACTTTTTGCACTTGTGATAGTGTTGAAAAACCACTTTTCGCACTTGTGTTAGTGTTGAAAAACCACTTTTTGCACTTGTGTTGGTGCAGGAAACCACGTTTGCACTTGTATTAGTGTGGAAAAACACTTTTCGCACTTGTGTTAGTGTTGAAAAACCCACTTTTCGCACTTGTATTAGTGTGGAAAAAACACTTTTCGCACTTGTGTTGGTGCAGGAAACCACTTTTGCACTTGTATTAGTGTGGAAAAAAGACTTTTTGCACTTGCGTTAGTGTTGAAAAACCACTTTTCGCACTTGTGTTAGGGTTGAAAAACCACTTTTCGCACTTGTGTTGGTGCAGGAAACCACTTTTGCACTTGTATTAGTGTGGAAAAAACACTTTTTGCACTTGTGATAGTGTTGAAAAACCACTTTTCGCACTGTGTTAGTGTTGAAAAACCACTTTTTCGCACTCGTGTTGGTGCAGGAAACCACTTTTGCACTTGTATTAGTGTGGAAAAAACACTTTTTGCACTTGTGATAGTGTTGAAAAACCACTTTTCGCACTTGTGTTAGTGTTGAAAAACCACTTTTCGCACTTGTGTTGGTGCAGGAAACCACTTTTGCACTTGTATTAGTGTGGAAAAAGCACTTTTCGCACTTGTGTTAGTGTTGAAAAACCACTTTTCGCACTTGTGTTAGTGTTGAAAAACCACTTTTCGCACTTGTATTAGTGTGGAAAAAACACTTTTTGCACCTGTATTAGTGTAGAAAAAACACTTTTTGCACTTGTGATAGTGTTGAAAAACCACTTTTCGCACTTGTGTTGGTGCAGGACACCACTTTTGCACTTGTATTAGTGTGGAAAAACCACTTTTCGCACTTGTGTTATTGTTGAAAAAACACTTTTCGCACTTGTGTTAGTGTTGAAAAACCACTTTTCGCACTTGTGTTGGTGCAGGAAACCACTTTTGCACTTGTATTAGTGTGGAAAAACCACTTTTCGCACTTGTGTTAGTGTTGAAAAACCACTTTTCGCACTTGTGTTAGTGTTGAAAAACCACTTTTCGCACTTGTGTTGGTGCAGGAAACCACTTTTGCACTTGTATTAGTGTGGAAAAAACACTTTTTGCACTTGTGATAGTGTTGAAAAACCACTTTTCGCACTTGTGTTAGTGTTGAAAAACCACTTTTTGCACTTGTGTTGGTGCAGGAAACCACTTTTGCACTTGTATTAGTGTGGAAAAACACTTTTTGCACTTGTGTTAGTGTTGAAAAACCCACTTTTCGCACTTGTATTAGTGTGGAAAAAACACTTTTCGCACTTGTGTTGGTGCAGGAAACCACTTTTCACACTTGTATTAGTGTGGAAAAAACACTTTTTGCACTTGTATTACTGTAGAAAAAACACTTTTTGCACTTGTGATAGTGTTGAAAAACGACTTTTCGCACTTGTGTTGGTGCAGGAAACCACTTTTGCACTTGTATTAGTGTGGAAAAACCACTTTTCGCACTTGTGTTAGTGTTGAAAAACCACTTTTCGCACTTGTGTTAGTGTTGAAAAACCACTTTTCGCACTTGTGTTGGTGCAGGAAACCACTTTTGCACTTGTATTAGTGTGGAAAAACCACTTTTCGCACTTGTGTTAGTGTTGAAAAACCACTTTTCGCACTTGTGTTAGTGTTGAAAAACCACTTTTCGCCCTTGTGTTGGTGCAGGAAACCACTTTTGCACTTGTATTAGTGTGGAAAAAAGACTTTTTGCACTTGCGTTAGTGTTGAAAAACCACTTTTCGCACTTGTGTTAGGGTTGAAAAACCACTTTTCGCACTTGTGTTGGTGCAGGAAACCACTTTTGCACTTGTATTAGTGTGGAAAAAACACTTTTTGCACTTGTGATAGTGTTGAAAAACCACTTTTCGCACTGTGTTAGTGTTGAAAAACCACTTTTTCGCACTCGTGTTGGTGCAGGAAACCACTTTTGCACTTGTATTAGTGTGGAAAAAACACTTTTTGCACTTATGATAGTGTTGAAAAACCACTTTTCGCACTTGTGTTAGTGTTGAAAAACCACTTTTCGCACTTGTGTTGGTGCAGGAAACCACTTTTGCACTTGTATTAGTGTGGAAAAAGCACTTTTCGCACTTGTGTTAGTGTTGAAAAACCACTTTTCGCACTTGTGTTAGTGTTGAAAAACCACTTTTCGCACTTGTGTTGGTGCAGGAAACCACTTTTGCACTTGTATTAGTGTGGAAAAACCACTTTTCGCACTTGTTTTAGTGTTGAAAAACCACTTTTCGCACTTGTGTTAGTGTTGAAAAACCACTTTTCGCCCTTGTGTTGGTGCAGGAAACCACTTTTGCACTTGTATTGGTGTGGGAAAAATACTTTTTGCACTTGCGTTAGTGTTGAAAAACCACTTTTCGCACTTGTGTTAGGGTTGAAAAACCACTTTTCGCACTTGTGTTGGTGCAGGAAACCACTTTTGCACTTGTATTAGTGTGGAAAAAACACTTTTTGCACTTGTGATAGTGTTGAAAAACCACTTTTCGCACTGTGTTAGTGTTGAAAAACCACTTTTTCGCACTCGTGTTGGTGCAGGAAACCACTTTTGCACTTGTATTAGTGTGGAAAAAACACTTTTTGCACTTATGATAGTGTTGAAAAACCACTTTTCGCACTTGTGTTAGTGTTGAAAAACCACTTTTCGCACTTGTGTTGGTGCAGGAAACCACTTTTGCACTTGTATTAGTGTGGAAAAAGCACTTTTCGCACTTGTGTTAGTGTTGAAAAACCACTTTTCGCACTTGTGTTAGTGTTGAAAAACCACTTTTCGCACTTGTATTAGTGTGGAAAAAACACTTTTTGCACCTGTATTGGTGTAGAAAAAACACTTTTTGCACTTGTGATAGTGTTGAAAAACCACTTTTCGCACTTGTGTTGGTGCAGGACACCACTTTTGCACTTGTATTAGTGTGGAAAAACCACTTTTCGCACTTGTGTTATTGTTGAAAAAACACTTTTCGCACTTGTGTTAGTGTTGAAAAACCACTTTTCGCACTTGTGTTGGTGCAGGAAACCACTTTTGCACTTGTATTAGTGTGGAAAAACCACTTTTCGCACTTGTGTTAGTGTTGAAAAACCACTTTTCACACTTGTGTTAGTGTTGAAAAACCACTTTTCGCACTTGTGTTGGTGCAGGAAACCACTTTTGCACTTGTATTAGTGTGGAAAAAACACTTTTTGCACTTGTGATAGTGTTGAAAAACCACTTTTCGCACTTGTGTTAGTGTTGAAAAACCACTTTTTGCACTTGTGTTGGTGCAGGAAACCACTTTTGCACTTGTATTAGTGTGGAAAAACACTTTTTGCACTTGTGTTAGTGTTGAAAAACCCACTTTTCGCACTTGTATTAGTGTGGAAAAAACACTTTTCGCACTTGTGTTGGTGCAGGAAACCACTTTTGCACTTGTATTAGTGTGGAAAAAAGACTTTTTGCACTTGCGTTAGTGTTGAAAAACCACTTTTCGCACTTGTGTTAGGGTTGAAAAACCACTTTTCGCACTTGTGTTGGTGCAGGAAACCACTTTTGCACTTGTATTAGTGTGGAAAAACCACTTTTCGCACTTGTGTTAGTGTTTAAAAACCACTTTTCACACTTGTATTATTGTGGAAAAAACACTTTTTGCACTTGTGATAGTGTTGAAAAACCACTTTTCGCACTTGTGTTAGTTTTGAAAAACCACTTTTCGCACCTGTGTTGGTGCAGGAAACCACTTTTGCACTTGTATTAGTGTGGAAAAACCACTTTTCGCACTTGTGTTATTGTTGAAAAACCACTTTTCGCACTTGTGTTGGTGCAGGAAACCACTTTTGCACTTGTATTAGTGTGGAAAAACCACTTTTCGCACTTGTGTTAGTTTGAAAAACCACTTTTCGCACTTGTGTTAGTGTTGAAAAACCACTTTTCACACTTGTATTAGTGTGGAAAAAACACTTTTTGCACTTGTATTACTGTAGAAAAAACACTTTTTGCACTTGTGATAGTGTTGAAAAACGACTTTTCGCACTTGTGTTGGTGCAGGAAACCACTTTTGCACTTGTATTAGTGTGGAAAAACCACTTTTCGCACTTGTGTTAGTGTTGAAAAACCACTTTTCGCACTTGTGTTAGTGTTGAAAAACCACTTTTCGCACTTGTGTTGGTGCAGGAAACCACTTTTGCACTTGTATTAGTGTGGAAAAACCACTTTTCGCACTTGTGTTAGTGTTGAAAAACCACTTTTCGCACTTGTGTTAGTGTTGAAAAACCACTTTTCGCCCTTGTGTTGGTGCAGGAAACCACTTTTGCACTTGTATTAGTGTGGAAAAAACACTTTTCGCACTTATGTTAGTGTTGAAAAACCACTTTTCGCACTTGTGTTAGTGTTGAAAAACCACTTTTCGCACTTGTGTTAGTGTTGAAAAACCACTTTTCGCACTTGTGTTGGTGCAGGAAACCACTTTTGCACTTGTATTAGTGTGGATCAAACACTTTTTGCACTTGTGATAGTGTTGAAAAACTACTTTTCGCACTTGTGTTAGTGTAGAAAAACCACTTTTCACACTTGTGTTGGTGCAGGAAACCACTTTTGCACTTGTATTAGTGTGGAAAAAACACTTTTTGCACTTGTGATAGTGTTGAAAAACCACTTTTCGCACTGTGTCAGTGTTGAAAAACCACTTTTCGCACTTGTGTTTGTGCAGGAAACCACTTTTGCACTTGTATTAGCGTGGAAAAACCACTTTTCGCACTTGTGTTAGTGTTGAAAAACCACTTTTCGCACTTGTGTTAGTGTTGAAAAACCAATTTTCGCACTTGTGTTAGTGTTGAAAAAACACTTTTCGCACTTGTGTTAGTGTTGAAAAACCACTTTTCGCACTTGTGTTAGTGTGGAAAAACCACTTTTCGCACTTGTGTTAGTGTTGAAAAACCACTTTTCGCACTTGTGATAGTGTTGAAAAACGACTTTTCGCACTTGTGTTAGTGTTGCAGAACCACTTTCCGCACTTCTGCTGGCGTTGAAAACCACTTTTCGCACTTGTGTTAGTGTTGCAAAACCATTTTCAGCACTTGTGCTAGTGTTGAAAACCACTTTCCGCACTTGAGCTAGTGTTGCGAAACCACTTTCCGCACTTGTGCTGGCGTTGAAAACCACTTTTGCACTTGTGTTCTTGTTGCAAAACCACTTTCCACACTTGTGCTGGCATTAAAAACCACTTTTCACACATGTGCCAGGATTGCAAAACCACTTTTCGCACTTGTGTTCATGTTGAAAAACCACTTTTCGCACTTGTGTTCATGTTGAAAAACCACTTTTCGCACTTGTGTTGGTGCAGGCAACCACTTTTGCACTTGTATTAGTGTGGAAAAACCACTTTTCGCACTTGTGTTAGTGTTGAAAAACCACTTTTCGCACTTGTGTTAGTGTTGAAAAACCACTTTTCGCACTTGTGTTGGTGCAGGAAACCACTTTTGCACTTGAATTAGTGTGGAAAAAACACTTTTTGCACTTGTGATAGTGTTGAAAAACCACTTTTCGCACTTGTGTTAGTGTTGAAAAACCACTTTTCGCACTTGTGTTGATGCAGGAAACCACTTTTGCACTTGTATTAGTGTGGAAAAACCACTTTTCGCACTTGTGTTAGTGTTGAAAAACCCACTTTTCGCACTTGTATTAGTGTGGAAAAAACACTTTTCGCACTTGTGTTGGTGCAGGAAACCACTTTTGCACTTTTATTAGTGTGGAAAAAACACTTTTTGCACTTGTGTTAGTGTTGAAAAACCACTTTTCGCACTTGTGTTAGGGTTGAAAAAACACTTTTCGCACTTGTGTTGGTGCAGGAAACCACTTTTGCACTTGTATTAGTGTGGAAAAAAGACTTTTCGCACTTGTATTAGTGTTGAAAAACCACTTTTCACACTTGTATTATTGTGGAAAAAACACTTTTTGCACTTGTGATAGTGTTGAAAAACCACTTTTCGCACTTGTGTTAGTGTTGAAAAACCACTTTTCGCACTTGTGTTGGTGCAGGAAACCACTTTTGCACTTGTATTAGTGTGGAAAAACCACTTTTGCACTTGTATTAGTGTGGAAAAACCACGTTTCGCACTTGTGTTAGTGTTGAAAAACCACTTTTTGCATTTGTGTTAGTGTTGAAAAACCACTTTTCGCACTTGTGTTTGTGCAGGAAACCACTTTTGCACTTGTATTAGTGTGGAACAAACACCTTTTGCACTTGTGATAGTGTTGAAAAACTACTTTTCGCACTTGTGTTAGTGTTGAAAAACCACTTTTCACACTTGTGTTGGTGCAGGAAACCACTTTTGCACTTGTATTAGTGTGGAAAAAACACTTTTTGCACTTGTGATAGTGTTGAAAAACCACTTTTCGCACTGTGTTAGTGTTGAAAAACCACTTTTCGCACTTGTGTTGGTGCAGGAAACCACTTTTGCACTTGTATTAGTGTGGAAAAAACACTTTTTGCACTTGTGATAGTGTTGAAAAACCACTTTTCGCACTGTGTTAGTGTTGAAAACCACTTTTTCGCACTTGTGTTGGTGCAGGAAACCACTTTTGCACTTGTATTAGTGTGGAAAAAACACTTTTTGCACTTGTGATAGTGTTGAAAAACCACTTTTCGCACTTGTGTTAGTGTTGAAAAACCACTTTTCGCACTTGTGTTGGTGCAGGAAACCACTTTTGCACTTGTATTAGTGTGGAAAAAACACTTTTCGCACTTGTGTTAATGTTGAAAAACCACTTTTCGCACTTGTGTTAGTGTTGAAAAACCACTTTTCGCACTTGTATTAGTGTGGAAAAAACACTTTTTGCACCTGTATTAGTGTAGAAAAAACACTTTTTGCACTTGTGATAGTGTTGAAAAACCACTTTTCACACTTGTGTTGGTGCAGGAAACCACTTTTGCACTTGTATTAGTGTGGAAAAACCACTTTTCGCACTTGTGTTATTGTTGAAAAACCACTTTTCGCACTTGTGTTAGTGTTGAAAAACCACTTTTCGCACTTGTGTTGGTGCAGGAAACCACTTTTGCACTTGTATTAGTGTTGAAAAACCACTTTTCGCACTGTGTCAGTGTTGAAAAACCACTTTTCGCACTTGTGTTTGTGCAGGAAACCACTTTTGCACTTGTATTAGCGTGGAAAAACCACTTTTCGCACTTGTGTTAGTGTTGAAAAACCACTTTTCGCACTTGTGTTAGTGTTGAAAAACCAATTTTCGCACTTGTGTTAGTGTTGAAAAAACACTTTTCGCACTTGTGTTAGTGTTGAAAAACCACTTTTCGCACTTGTGTTAGTGTGGAAAAACCACTTTTCGCACTTGTGTTAGTGTTGAAAAACCACTTTTCGCACTTGTGATAGTGTTGAAAAACGACTTTTCGCACTTGTGTTAGTGTTGCAGAACCACTTTCCGCACTTCTGCTGGCGTTGAAAACCACTTTTCGCACTTGTGTTAGTGTTGCAAAACCATTTTCAGCACTTGTGCTAGTGTTGAAAACCACTTTCCGCACTTGAGCTAGTGTTGCGAAACCACTTTCCGCACTTGTGCTGGCGTTGAAAACCACTTTTGCACTTGTGTTCATGTTGCAAAACCACTTTCCACACTTGTGCTGGCATTAAAAACCACTTTTCACACATGTGCTAGGATTGCAAAACCACTTTTCGCACTTGTGTTCATGTTGAAAAACCACTTTTCGCACTTGTGTTCATGTTGAAAAACCACTTTTCGCACTTGTGTTGGTGCAGGCAACCACTTTTGCACTTGTATTAGTGTGGAAAAACCACTTTTCGCACTTGTGTTAGTGTTGAAAAACCACTTTTCGCACTTGTGTTAGTGTTGAAAAACCACTTTTCGCACTTGTGTTGGTGCAGGAAACCACTTTTGCACTTGAATTAGTGTGGAAAAAACACTTTTTGCACTTGTAATAGTGTTGAAAAACCACTTTTCGCACTTGTGTTAGTGTTGAAAAACCACTTTTCGCACTTGTGTTGATGCAGGAAACCACTTTTGCACTTGTATTAGTGTGGAAAAACCACTTTTCGCACTTGTGTTAGTGTTGAAAAACCCACTTTTCGCACTTGTATTAGTGTGGAAAAAACACTTTTCGCACTTGTGTTGGTGCAGGAAACCACTTTTGCACTTTTATTAGTGTGGAAAAAACACTTTTTGCACTTGTGTTAGTGTTGAAAAACCACTTTTCGCACTTGTGTTAGGGTTGAAAAAACACTTTTCGCACTTGTGTTGGTGCAGGAAACCACTTTTGCACTTGTATTAGTGTGGAAAAAAGACTTTTCGCACTTGTATTAGTGTTGAAAAACCACTTTTCACACTTGTATTATTGTGGAAAAAACACTTTTTGCACTTGTGATAGTGTTGAAAAACCACTTTTCGCACTTGTGTTAGTGTTGAAAAACCACTTTTCGCACTTGTGTTGGTGCAGGAAACCACTTTTGCACTTGTATTAGTGTGGAAAAACCACTTTTGCACTTGTATTAGTGTGGAAAAACCACGTTTCGCACTTGTGTTAGTGTTGAAAAACCACTTTTCGCATTTGTGTTAGTGTTGAAAAACCACTTTTCGCACTTGTGTTTGTGCAGGAAACCACTTTTGCACTTGTATTAGTGTGGAACAAACACCTTTTGCACTTGTGATAGTGTTGAAAAACTACTTTTCGCACTTGTGTTAGTGTTGAAAAACCACTTTTCACACTTGTGTTGGTGCAGGAAACCACTTTTGCACTTGTATTAGTGTGGAAAAAACACTTTTTGCACTTGTGATAGTGTTGAAAAACCACTTTTCGCACTGTGTTAGTGTTGAAAAACCACTTTTCGCACTTGTGTTGGTGCAGGAAACCACTTTTGCACTTGTATTAGTGTGGAAAAAACACTTTTTGCACTTGTGATAGTGTTGAAAAACCACTTTTCGCACTGTGTTAGTGTTGAAAAACCACTTTTTCGCACTTGTGTTGGTGCAGGAAACCACTTTTGCACTTGTATTAGTGTGGAAAAAACACTTTTTGCACTTGTGGTAGTGTTGAAAAACCACTTTTCGCACTTGTGTTAGTGTTGAAAAACCACTTTTCGCACTTGTGTTGGTGCAGGAAACCACTTTTGCACTTGTATTAGTGTGGAAAAAACACTTTTCGCACTTGCGTTAATGTTGAAAAACCACTTTTCGCACTTGTGTTAGTGTTGAAAAACCACTTTTCGCACTTGTATTAGTGTGGAAAAAACACTTTTTGCACCTGTATTAGTGTAGAAAAAACACTTTTTGCACTTGTGATAGTGTTGAAAAACCACTTTTCACACTTGTGTTGGTGCAGGAAACCACTTTTGCACTTGTATTAGTGTGGAAAAACCACTTTTCGCACTTGTGTTATTGTTGAAAAACCACTTTTCGCACTTGTGTTAGTGTTGAAAAACCACTTTTCGCACTTGTGTTGGTGCAGGAAACCACTTTTGCACTTGTATTAGTGTGGAAAAACCACTTTTCGCACTTGTGTTAGTGTTGAAAAACCACTTTTCGCACTTGTGTTAGTGTTGAAAAACCACTTTTCGCACTTGTGTTGGTGCAGGAAACCACTTTTGCACTTGTATTAGTGTGGAAAAAACACTTTTTGCACTTGTGATAGTGTTGAAAAACCACTTTTCGCACTTGTGTTAGTGTTGAAAAACCACTTTTTGCACTTGTGTTGGTGCAGGAAACCACGTTTGCACTTGTATTAGTGTGGAAAAAGCACTTTTCGCACTTGTGTTAGTGTTGAAAAACCACTTTTCGCACTTGTGTTAGTGTTGAAAAACCACTTTTCGCACTTGTATTAGTGTGGAAAAAACACTTTTTGCACCTGTATTAGTGTAGAAAAAACACTTTTTGCACTTGTGATAGTGTTGAAAAACCACTTTTCGCACTTGTGTTGGTGCAGGACACCACTTTTGCACTTGTATTAGTGTGGAAAAACCACTTTTCGCACTTGTGTTATTGTTGAAAAAACACTTTTCGCACTTGTGTTAGTGTTGAAAAACCACTTTTCGCACTTGTGTTGGTGCAGGAAACCACTTTTGCACTTGTATTAGTGTGGAAAAACCACTTTTCGCACTTGTGTTAGTGTTGAAAAACCACTTTTCGCACTTGTGTTAGTGTTGAAAAACCACTTTTCGCACTTGTGTTGGTGCAGGAAACCACTTTTGCACTTGTATTAGTGTGGAAAAAACACTTTTTGCACTTGTGATAGTGTTGAAAAACCACTTTTCGCACTTGTGTTAGTGTTGAAAAACCACTTTTTGCACTTGTGTTGGTGCAGGAAACCACTTTTACACTTGTATTAGTGTGGAAAAACACTTTTTGCACTTGTGTTAGTGTTGAAAAACCCACTTTTCGCACTTGTATTAGTGTGGAAAAAACACTTTTCGCACTTGTGTTGGTGCAGGAAACCACTTTTCACACTTGTATTAGTGTGGAAAAAACACTTTTTGCACTTGTATTACTGTAGAAAAAACACTTTTTGCACTTGTGATAGTGTTGAAAAACGACTTTTCGCACTTGTGTTGGTGCAGGAAACCACTTTTGCACTTGTATTAGTGTGGAAAAACCACTTTTCGCACTTGTGTTAGTGTTGAAAAACCACTTTTCGCACTTGTGTTAGTGTTGAAAAACCACTTTTCGCACTTGTGTTGGTGCAGGAAACCACTTTTGCACTTGTATTAGTGTGGAAAAACCACTTTTCGCACTTGTGTTAGTGTTGAAAAACCACTTTTCGCACTTGTGTTAGTGTTGAAAAACCACTTTTCGCCCTTGTGTTGGTGCAGAAAACCACTTTTGCACTTGTATTAGTGTGGAAAAAAGACTTTTTGCACTTGCGTTAGTGTTGAAAAACCACTTTTCGCACTTGTGTTAGGGTTGAAAAACCACTTTTCGCACTTGTGTTGGTGCAGGAAACCACTTTTGCACTTGTATTAGTGTGGAAAAAACACTTTTTGCACTTGTGATAGTGTTGAAAAACCACTTTTCGCACTGTGTTAGTGTTGAAAAACCACTTTTTCGCACTCGTGTTGGTGCAGGAAACCACTTTTGCACTTGTATTAGTGTGGAAAAAACACTTTTTGCACTTATGATAGTGTTGAAAAACCACTTTTCGCACTTGTGTTCGTGTTGAAAAACCACTTTTCGCACTTGTGTTGGTGCAGGAAACCACTTTTGCACTTGTATTAGTGTGGAAAAAGCACTTTTCGCACTTGTGTTAGTGTTGAAAAACCACTTTTCGCACTTGTGTTAGTGTTGAAAAACCACTTTTCGCACTTGTATTAGTGTGGAAAAAACACTTTTTGCACCTGTATTGGTGTAGAAAAAACACTTTTTGCACTTGTGATAGTGTTGAAAAACCACTTTTCGCACTTGTGTTGGTGCAGGACACCACTTTTGCACTTGTATTAGTGTGGAAAAACCACTTTTCGCACTTGTGTTATTGTTGAAAAAACACTTTTCGCACTTGTGTTAGTGTTGAAAAACCACTTTTCGCACTTGTGTTGGTGCAGGAAACCACTTTTGCACTTGTATTAGTGTGGAAAAACCACTTTTCGCACTTGTGTTAGTGTTGAAAAACCACTTTTCGCACTTGTGTTAGTGTTGAAAAACCACTTTTCGCACTTGTGTTGGTGCAGGAAACCACTTTTGCACTTGTATTAGTGTGGAAAAAACACTTTTTGCACTTGTGATAGTGTTGAAAAACCACTTTTCGCACTTGTGTTAGTGTTGAAAAACCACTTTTTGCACTTGTGTTGGTGCAGGAAACCACTTTTGCACTTGTATTAGTGTGGAAAAACACTTTTTGCACTTGTGTTAGTGTTGAAAAACCCACTTTTCGCACTTGTATTAGTGTGGAAAAAACACTTTTCGCACTTGTGTTGGTGCAGGAAACCACTTCTGCACTTGTATTAGTGTGGAAAAAAGACTTTTTGCACTTGCGTTAGTGTTGAAAAACCACTTTTCGCACTTGTGTTGGTGCAGGAAACCACTTTTGCACTTGTATTAGTGTGGAAAAACCACTTTTCGCACTTGTGTTAGTGTTGAAAAACCACTTTTCGCACTTGTGTTAGTGTTGAAAAACCACTTTTCGCCCTTGTGTTGGTGCAGGAAACCACTTTTGCACTTGTATTAGTGTGGAAAAAACACTTTTCGCACTTATGTTAGTGTTGAAAAACCACTTTTCGCACTTGTGTTAGTGTTGAAAAACCACTTTTCGCACTTGTGTTAGTGTTGAAAAACCACTTTTCGCACTTGTGTTGGTGCAGGAAACCACTTTTGCACTTGTATTAGTGTGGATCAAACACTTTTTGCACTTGTGATAGTGTTGAAAAACTACTTTTCGCACTTGTGTTAGTGTAGAAAAACCACTTTTCACACTTGTGTTGGTGCAGGAAACCACTTTTGCACTTGTATTAGTGTGGAAAAAACACTTTTTGCACTTGTGATAGTGTTGAAAAACCACTTTTCGCACTGTGTCAGTGTTGAAAAACCACTTTTCGCACTTGTGTTTGTGCAGGAAACCACTTTTGCACTTGTATTAGCGTGGAAAAACCACTTTTCGCACTTGTGTTAGTGTTGAAAAACCACTTTTCGCACTTGTGTTAGTGTTGAAAAACCAATTTTCGCACTTGTGTTAGTGTTGAAAAAACACTTTTCGCACTTGTGTTAGTGTTGAAAAACCACTTTTCGCACTTGTGTTAGTGTGGAAAAACCACTTTTCGCACTTGTGTTAGTGTTGAAAAACCACTTTTCGCACTTGTGATAGTGTTGAAAAACGACTTTTCGCACTTGTGTTAGTGTTGCAGAACCACTTTCCGCACTTCTGCTGGCGTTGAAAACCACTTTTCGCACTTGTGTTAGTGTTGCAAAACCATTTTCAGCACTTGTGCTAGTGTTGAAAACCACTTTCCGCACTTGAGCTAGTGTTGCGAAACCACTTTCCGCACTTGTGCTGGCGTTGAAAACCACTTTTGCACTTGTGTTCTTGTTGCAAAACCACTTTCCACACTTGTGCTGGCATTAAAAACCACTTTTCACACATGTGCCAGGATTGCAAAACCACTTTTCGCACTTGTGTTCATGTTGAAAAACCACTTTTCGCACTTGTGTTCATGTTGAAAAACCACTTTTCGCACTTGTGTTGGTGCAGGCAACCACTTTTGCACTTGTATTAGTGTGGAAAAACCACTTTTCGCACTTGTGTTAGTGTTGAAAAACCACTTTTCGCACTTGTGTTAGTGTTGAAAAACCACTTTTCGCACTTGTGTTGGTGCAGGAAACCACTTTTGCACTTGAATTAGTGTGGAAAAAACACTTTTTGCACTTGTGATAGTGTTGAAAAACCACTTTTCGCACTTGTGTTAGTGTTGAAAAACCACTTTTCGCACTTGTGTTGATGCAGGAAACCACTTTTGCACTTGTATTAGTGTGGAAAAACCACTTTTCGCACTTGTGTTAGTGTTGAAAAACCCACTTTTCGCACTTGTATTAGTGTGGAAAAAACACTTTTCGCACTTGTGTTGGTGCAGGAAACCACTTTTGCACTTTTATTAGTGTGGAAAAAACACTTTTTGCACTTGTGTTAGTGTTGAAAAACCACTTTTCGCACTTGTGTTAGGGTTGAAAAAACACTTTTCGCACTTGTGTTGGTGCAGGAAACCACTTTTGCACTTGTATTAGTGTGGAAAAAAGACTTTTCGCACTTGTATTAGTGTTGAAAAACCACTTTTCACACTTGTATTATTGTGGAAAAAACACTTTTTGCACTTGTGATAGTGTTGAAAAACCACTTTTCGCACTTGTGTTAGTGTTGAAAAACCACTTTTCGCACTTGTGTTGGTGCAGGAAACCACTTTTGCACTTGTATTAGTGTGGAAAAACCACTTTTGCACTTGTATTAGTGTGGAAAAACCACGTTTCGCACTTGTGTTAGTGTTGAAAAACCACTTTTTGCATTTGTGTTAGTGTTGAAAAACCACTTTTCGCACTTGTGTTTGTGCAGGAAACCACTTTTGCACTTGTATTAGTGTGGAACAAACACCTTTTGCACTTGTGATAGTGTTGAAAAACTACTTTTCGCACTTGTGTTAGTGTTGAAAAACCACTTTTCACACTTGTGTTGGTGCAGGAAACCACTTTTGCACTTGTATTAGTGTGGAAAAAACACTTTTTGCACTTGTGATAGTGTTGAAAAACCACTTTTCGCACTGTGTTAGTGTTGAAAAACCACTTTTCGCACTTGTGTTGGTGCAGGAAACCACTTTTGCACTTGTATTAGTGTGGAAAAAACACTTTTTGCACTTGTGATAGTGTTGAAAAACCACTTTTCGCACTGTGTTAGTGTTGAAAACCACTTTTTCGCACTTGTGTTGGTGCAGGAAACCACTTTTGCACTTGTATTAGTGTGGAAAAAACACTTTTTGCACTTGTGATAGTGTTGAAAAACCACTTTTCGCACTTGTGTTAGTGTTGAAAAACCACTTTTCGCACTTGTGTTGGTGCAGGAAACCACTTTTGCACTTGTATTAGTGTGGAAAAAACACTTTTCGCACTTGTGTTAATGTTGAAAAACCACTTTTCGCACTTGTGTTAGTGTTGAAAAACCACTTTTCGCACTTGTATTAGTGTGGAAAAAACACTTTTTGCACCTGTATTAGTGTAGAAAAAACACTTTTTGCACTTGTGATAGTGTTGAAAAACCACTTTTCACACTTGTGTTGGTGCAGGAAACCACTTTTGCACTTGTATTAGTGTGGAAAAACCACTTTTCGCACTTGTGTTATTGTTGAAAAACCACTTTTCGCACTTGTGTTAGTGTTGAAAAACCACTTTTCGCACTTGTGTTGGTGCAGGAAACCACTTTTGCACTTGTATTAGTGTTGAAAAACCACTTTTCGCACTGTGTCAGTGTTGAAAAACCACTTTTCGCACTTGTGTTTGTGCAGGAAACCACTTTTGCACTTGTATTAGCGTGGAAAAACCACTTTTCGCACTTGTGTTAGTGTTGAAAAACCACTTTTCGCACTTGTGTTAGTGTTGAAAAACCAATTTTCGCACTTGTGTTAGTGTTGAAAAAACACTTTTCGCACTTGTGTTAGTGTTGAAAAACCACTTTTCGCACTTGTGTTAGTGTGGAAAAACCACTTTTCGCACTTGTGTTAGTGTTGAAAAACCACTTTTCGCACTTGTGATAGTGTTGAAAAACGACTTTTCGCACTTGTGTTAGTGTTGCAGAACCACTTTCCGCACTTCTGCTGGCGTTGAAAACCACTTTTCGCACTTGTGTTAGTGTTGCAAAACCATTTTCAGCACTTGTGCTAGTGTTGAAAACCACTTTCCGCACTTGAGCTAGTGTTGCGAAACCACTTTCCGCACTTGTGCTGGCGTTGAAAACCACTTTTGCACTTGTGTTCATGTTGCAAAACCACTTTCCACACTTGTGCTGGCATTAAAAACCACTTTTCACACATGTGCTAGGATTGCAAAACCACTTTTCGCACTTGTGTTCATGTTGAAAAACCACTTTTCGCACTTGTGTTCATGTTGAAAAACCACTTTTCGCACTTGTGTTGGTGCAGGCAACCACTTTTGCACTTGTATTAGTGTGGAAAAACCACTTTTCGCACTTGTGTTAGTGTTGAAAAACCACTTTTCGCACTTGTGTTAGTGTTGAAAAACCACTTTTCGCACTTGTGTTGGTGCAGGAAACCACTTTTGCACTTGAATTAGTGTGGAAAAAACACTTTTTGCACTTGTAATAGTGTTGAAAAACCACTTTTCGCACTTGTGTTAGTGTTGAAAAACCACTTTTCGCACTTGTGTTGATGCAGGAAACCACTTTTGCACTTGTATTAGTGTGGAAAAACCACTTTTCGCACTTGTGTTAGTGTTGAAAAACCCACTTTTCGCACTTGTATTAGTGTGGAAAAAACACTTTTCGCACTTGTGTTGGTGCAGGAAACCACTTTTGCACTTTTATTAGTGTGGAAAAAACACTTTTTGCACTTGTGTTAGTGTTGAAAAACCACTTTTCGCACTTGTGTTAGGGTTGAAAAAACACTTTTCGCACTTGTGTTGGTGCAGGAAACCACTTTTGCACTTGTATTAGTGTGGAAAAAAGACTTTTCGCACTTGTATTAGTGTTGAAAAACCACTTTTCACACTTGTATTATTGTGGAAAAAACACTTTTTGCACTTGTGATAGTGTTGAAAAACCACTTTTCGCACTTGTGTTAGTGTTGAAAAACCACTTTTCGCACTTGTGTTGGTGCAGGAAACCACTTTTGCACTTGTATTAGTGTGGAAAAACCACTTTTGCACTTGTATTAGTGTGGAAAAACCACGTTTCGCACTTGTGTTAGTGTTGAAAAACCACTTTTCGCATTTGTGTTAGTGTTGAAAAACCACTTTTCGCACTTGTGTTTGTGCAGGAAACCACTTTTGCACTTGTATTAGTGTGGAACAAACACCTTTTGCACTTGTGATAGTGTTGAAAAACTACTTTTCGCACTTGTGTTAGTGTTGAAAAACCACTTTTCACACTTGTGTTGGTGCAGGAAACCACTTTTGCACTTGTATTAGTGTGGAAAAAACACTTTTTGCACTTGTGATAGTGTTGAAAAACCACTTTTCGCACTGTGTTAGTGTTGAAAAACCACTTTTCGCACTTGTGTTGGTGCAGGAAACCACTTTTGCACTTGTATTAGTGTGGAAAAAACACTTTTTGCACTTGTGATAGTGTTGAAAAACCACTTTTCGCACTGTGTTAGTGTTGAAAAACCACTTTTTCGCACTTGTGTTGGTGCAGGAAACCACTTTTGCACTTGTATTAGTGTGGAAAAAACACTTTTTGCACTTGTGGTAGTGTTGAAAAACCACTTTTCGCACTTGTGTTAGTGTTGAAAAACCACTTTTCGCACTTGTGTTGGTGCAGGAAACCACTTTTGCACTTGTATTAGTGTGGAAAAAACACTTTTCGCACTTGCGTTAATGTTGAAAAACCACTTTTCGCACTTGTGTTAGTGTTGAAAAACCACTTTTCGCACTTGTATTAGTGTGGAAAAAACACTTTTTGCACCTGTATTAGTGTAGAAAAAACACTTTTTGCACTTGTGATAGTGTTGAAAAACCACTTTTCACACTTGTGTTGGTGCAGGAAACCACTTTTGCACTTGTATTAGTGTGGAAAAACCACTTTTCGCACTTGTGTTATTGTTGAAAAACCACTTTTCGCACTTGTGTTAGTGTTGAAAAACCACTTTTCGCACTTGTGTTGGTGCAGGAAACCACTTTTGCACTTGTATTAGTGTGGAAAAACCACTTTTCGCACTTGTGTTAGTGTTGAAAAACCACTTTTCGCACTTGTGTTAGTGTTGAAAAACCACTTTTCGCACTTGTGTTGGTGCAGGAAACCACTTTTGCACTTGTATTAGTGTGGAAAAAACACTTTTTGCACTTGTGATAGTGTTGAAAAACCACTTTTCGCACTTGTGTTAGTGTTGAAAAACCACTTTTTGCACTTGTGTTGGTGCAGGAAACCACGTTTGCACTTGTATTAGTGTGGAAAAAGCACTTTTCGCACTTGTGTTAGTGTTGAAAAACCACTTTTCGCACTTGTGTTAGTGTTGAAAAACCACTTTTCGCACTTGTATTAGTGTGGAAAAAACACTTTTTGCACCTGTATTAGTGTAGAAAAAACACTTTTTGCACTTGTGATAGTGTTGAAAAACCACTTTTCGCACTTGTGTTGGTGCAGGACACCACTTTTGCACTTGTATTAGTGTGGAAAAACCACTTTTCGCACTTGTGTTATTGTTGAAAAAACACTTTTCGCACTTGTGTTAGTGTTGAAAAACCACTTTTCGCACTTGTGTTGGTGCAGGAAACCACTTTTGCACTTGTATTAGTGTGGAAAAACCACTTTTCGCACTTGTGTTAGTGTTGAAAAACCACTTTTCGCACTTGTGTTAGTGTTGAAAAACCACTTTTCGCACTTGTGTTGGTGCAGGAAACCACTTTTGCACTTGTATTAGTGTGGAAAAAACACTTTTTGCACTTGTGATAGTGTTGAAAAACCACTTTTCGCACTTGTGTTAGTGTTGAAAAACCACTTTTTGCACTTGTGTTGGTGCAGGAAACCACTTTTACACTTGTATTAGTGTGGAAAAACACTTTTTGCACTTGTGTTAGTGTTGAAAAACCCACTTTTCGCACTTGTATTAGTGTGGAAAAAACACTTTTCGCACTTGTGTTGGTGCAGGAAACCACTTTTCACACTTGTATTAGTGTGGAAAAAACACTTTTTGCACTTGTATTACTGTAGAAAAAACACTTTTTGCACTTGTGATAGTGTTGAAAAACGACTTTTCGCACTTGTGTTGGTGCAGGAAACCACTTTTGCACTTGTATTAGTGTGGAAAAACCACTTTTCGCACTTGTGTTAGTGTTGAAAAACCACTTTTCGCACTTGTGTTAGTGTTGAAAAACCACTTTTCGCACTTGTGTTGGTGCAGGAAACCACTTTTGCACTTGTATTAGTGTGGAAAAACCACTTTTCGCACTTGTGTTAGTGTTGAAAAACCACTTTTCGCACTTGTGTTAGTGTTGAAAAACCACTTTTCGCCCTTGTGTTGGTGCAGAAAACCACTTTTGCACTTGTATTAGTGTGGAAAAAAGACTTTTTGCACTTGCGTTAGTGTTGAAAAACCACTTTTCGCACTTGTGTTAGGGTTGAAAAACCACTTTTCGCACTTGTGTTGGTGCAGGAAACCACTTTTGCACTTGTATTAGTGTGGAAAAAACACTTTTTGCACTTGTGATAGTGTTGAAAAACCACTTTTCGCACTGTGTTAGTGTTGAAAAACCACTTTTTCGCACTCGTGTTGGTGCAGGAAACCACTTTTGCACTTGTATTAGTGTGGAAAAAACACTTTTTGCACTTATGATAGTGTTGAAAAACCACTTTTCGCACTTGTGTTCGTGTTGAAAAACTACTTTTCGCACTTGTGTTGGTGCAGGAAACCACTTTTGCACTTGTATTAGTGTGGAAAAAGCACTTTTCGCACTTGTGTTAGTGTTGAAAAACCACTTTTCGCACTTGTGTTAGTGTTGAAAAACCACTTTTCGCACTTGTATTAGTGTGGAAAAAACACTTTTTGCACCTGTATTGGTGTAGAAAAAACACTTTTTGCACTTGTGATAGTGTTGAAAAACCACTTTTCGCACTTGTGTTGGTGCAGGACACCACTTTTGCACTTGTATTAGTGTGGAAAAACCACTTTTCGCACTTGTGTTATTGTTGAAAAAACACTTTTCGCACTTGTGTTAGTGTTGAAAAACCACTTTTCGCACTTGTGTTGGTGCAGGAAACCACTTTTGCACTTGTATTAGTGTGGAAAAACCACTTTTCGCACTTGTGTTAGTGTTGAAAAACCACTTTTCGCACTTGTGTTAGTGTTGAAAAACCACTTTTCGCACTTGTGTTGGTGCAGGAAACCACTTTTGCACTTGTATTAGTGTGGAAAAAACACTTTTTGCACTTGTGATAGTGTTGAAAAACCACTTTTCGCACTTGTGTTAGTGTTGAAAAACCACTTTTTGCACTTGTGTTGGTGCAGGAAACCACTTTTGCACTTGTATTAGTGTGGAAAAACACTTTTTGCACTTGTGTTAGTGTTGAAAAACCCACTTTTCGCACTTGTATTAGTGTGGAAAAAACACTTTTCGCACTTGTGTTGGTGCAGGAAACCACTTTTGCACTTGTATTAGTGTGGAAAAAAGACTTTTTGCACTTGCGTTAGTGTTGAAAAACCACTTTTCGCACTTGTGTTAGGGTTGAAAAACCACTTTTCGCACTTGTGTTGGTGCAGGAAACCACTTTTGCACTTGTATTAGTGTGGAAAAACCACTTTTCGCACTTGTTTTAGTGTTTAAAAACCACTTTTCACACTTGTATTATTGTGGAAAAAACACTTTTTGCACTTGTGATAGTGTTGAAAAACCACTTTTCGCACTTGTGTTAGTGTTGAAAAACCACTTTTCGCACCTGTGTTGGTGCAGGAAACCACTTTTGCACTTGTATTAGTGTGGAAAAACCACTTTTCGCACTTGTGTTATTGTTGAAAAACCACTTTTCGCATTTGTGTTGGTGCAGGAAACCACTTTTGCACTTGTATTAGTGTGGAAAAACCACTTTTCGCACTTGTGTTAGTGTTGAAAAACCACTTTTCGCACTTGTGTTAGTGTTGAAAAACCACTTTTCACACTTGTATTAGTGTGGAAAAAACACTTTTTGCACTTGTATTACTGTAGAAAAAACACTTTTTGCACTTGTGATAGTGTTGAAAAACGACTTTTCGCACTTGTGTTGGTGCAGGAAACCACTTTTGCACTTGTATTAGTGTGGAAAAACCACTTTTCGCACTTGTGTTAGTGTTGAAAAACCACTTTTCGCACTTGTGTTAGTGTTGAAAAACCACTTTTCGCACTTGTGTTGGTGCAGGAAACCACTTTTGCACTTGTATTAGTGTGGAAAAACCACTTTTCGCACTTGTGTTAGTGTTGAAAAACCACTTTTCGCACTTGTGTTAGTGTTGAAAAACCACTTTTCGCCCTTGTGTTGGTGCAGGAAACCACTTTTGCACTTGTATTAGTGTGGAAAAAACACTTTTCGCACTTATGTTAGTGTTGAAAAACCACTTTTCGCACTTGTGTTAGTGTTGAAAAACCACTTTTCGCACTTGTGTTAGTGTTGAAAAACCACTTTTCGCACTTGTGTTGGTGCAGGAAACCACTTTTGCACTTGTATTAGTGTGGATCAAACACTTTTTGCACTTGTGATAGTGTTGAAAAACTACTTTTCGCACTTGTGTTAGTGTAGAAAAACCACTTTTCACACTTGTGTTGGTGCAGGAAACCACTTTTGCACTTGTATTAGTGTGGAAAAAACACTTTTTGCACTTGTGATAGTGTTGAAAAACCACTTTTCGCACTGTGTCAGTGTTGAAAAACCACTTTTCGCACTTGTGTTTGTGCAGGAAACCACTTTTGCACTTGTATTAGCGTGGAAAAACCACTTTTCGCACTTGTGTTAGTGTTGAAAAACCACTTTTCGCACTTGTGTTAGTGTTGAAAAACCAATTTTCGCACTTGTGTTAGTGTTGAAAAAACACTTTTCGCACTTGTGTTAGTGTTGAAAAACCACTTTTCGCACTTGTGTTAGTGTGGAAAAACCACTTTTCGCACTTGTGTTAGTGTTGAAAAACCACTTTTCGCACTTGTGATAGTGTTGAAAAACGACTTTTCGCACTTGTCTTAGTGTTGCAGAACCACTTTCCGCACTTCTGCTGGCGTTGAAAACCACTTTTCGCACTTGTGTTAGTGTTGCAAAACCATTTTCAGCACTTGTGCTAGTGTTGAAAACCACTTTCCGCACTTGAGCTAGTGTTGCGAAACCACTTTCCGCACTTGTGCTGGCGTTGAAAACCACTTTTGCACTTGTGTTCGTGTTGCAAAACCACTTTCCACACTTGTGCTGGCATTAAAAACCACTTTTCACACATGTGCTAGGATTGCAAAACCACTTTTCGCACTTGTGTTCATGTTGAAAAACCACTTTTCGCACTTGTGTTCATGTTGAAAAACCACTTTTCGCACTTGTGTTGGTGCAGGCAACCACTTTTGCACTTGTATTAGTGTGGAAAAACCACTTTTCGCACTTGTGTTAGTGTTGAAAAACCACTTTTCGCACTTGTGTTAGTGTTGAAAAACCACTTTTCGCACTTGTGTTGGTGCAGGAAACCACTTTTGCACTTGAATTAGTGTGGAAAAAACACTTTTTGCACTTGTGATAGTGTTGAAAAACCACTTTTCGCACTTGTGTTAGTGTTGAAAAACCACTTTTCGCACTTGTGTTGATGCAGGAAACCACTTTTGCACTTGTATTAGTGTGGAAAAACCACTTTTCGCACTTGTGTTAGTGTTGAAAAACCCACTTTTCGCACTTGTATTAGTGTGGAAAAAACACTTTTCGCACTTGTGTTGGTGCAGGAAACCACTTTTGCACTTTTATTAGTGTGGAAAAAACACTTTTTGCACTTGTGTTAGTGTTGAAAAACCACTTTTCGCACTTGTGTTAGGGTTGAAAAAACACTTTTCGCACTTGTGTTGGTGCAGGAAACCACTTTTGCACTTGTATTAGTGTGGAAAAAAGACTTTTCGCACTTGTATTAGTGTTGAAAAACCACTTTTCACACTTGTATTATTGTGGAAAAAACACTTTTTGCACTTGTGATAGTGTTGAAAAACCACTTTTCGCACTTGTGTTAGTGTTGAAAAACCACTTTTCGCACTTGTGTTGGTGCAGGAAACCACTTTTGCACTTGTATTAGTGTGGAAAAACCACTTTTGCACTTGTATTAGTGTGGAAAAACCACGTTTCGCACTTGTGTTAGTGTTGAAAAACCACTTTTTGCATTTGTGTTAGTGTTGAAAAACCACTTTTCGCACTTGTGTTTGTGCAGGAAACCACTTTTGCACTTGTATTAGTGTGGAACAAACACCTTTTGCACTTGTGATAGTGTTGAAAAACTACTTTTCGCACTTGTGTTAGTGTTGAAAAACCACTTTTCACACTTGTGTTGGTGCAGGAAACCACTTTTGCACTTGTATTAGTGTGGAAAAAACACTTTTTGCACTTGTGATAGTGTTGAAAAACCACTTTTCGCACTGTGTTAGTGTTGAAAAACCACTTTTCGCACTTGTGTTGGTGCAGGAAACCACTTTTGCACTTGTATTAGTGTGGAAAAAACACTTTTTGCACTTGTGATAGTGTTGAAAAACCACTTTTCGCACTGTGTTAGTGTTGAAAACCACTTTTTCGCACTTGTGTTGGTGCAGGAAACCACTTTTGCACTTGTATTAGTGTGGAAAAAACACTTTTTGCACTTGTGATAGTGTTGAAAAACCACTTTTCGCACTTGTGTTAGTGTTGAAAAACCACTTTTCGCACTTGTGTTGGTGCAGGAAACCACTTTTGCACTTGTATTAGTGTGGAAAAAACACTTTTCGCACTTGTGTTAATGTTGAAAAACCACTTTTCGCACTTGTGTTAGTGTTGAAAAACCACTTTTCGCACTTGTATTAGTGTGGAAAAAACACTTTTTGCACCTGTATTAGTGTAGAAAAAACACTTTTTGCACTTGTGATAGTGTTGAAAAACCACTTTTCACACTTGTGTTGGTGCAGGAAACCACTTTTGCACTTGTATTAGTGTGGAAAAACCACTTTTCGCACTTGTGTTATTGTTGAAAAACCACTTTTCGCACTTGTGTTAGTGTTGAAAAACCACTTTTCGCACTTGTGTTGGTGCAGGAAACCACTTTTGCACTTGTGTTAGTGTTGAAAAACCACTTTTCGCACTGTGTCAGTGTTGAAAAACCACTTTTCGCACTTGTGTTTGTGCAGGAAACCACTTTTGCACTTGTATTAGTGTGGAAAAACCACTTTTCGCACTTGTGTTAGTGTTGAAAAACCACTTTTCGCACTTGTGTTAGTGTTGAAAAACCAATTTTCGCACTTGTGTTAGTGTTGAAAAAACACTTTTCGCACTTGTGTTAGTGTTGAAAAACCACTTTTCGCACTTGTGTTAGTGTGGAAAAACCACTTTTCGCACTTGTGTTAGTGTTGAAAAACCACTTTTCGCACTTGTGATAGTGTTGAAAAACGACTTTTCGCACTTGTGTTAGTGTTGCAGAACCACTTTCCGCACTTCTGCTGGCGTTGAAAACCACTTTTCGCACTTGTGTTAGTGTTGCAAAACCATTTTCAGCACTTGTGCTAGTGTTGAAAACCACTTTCCGCACTTGAGCTAGTGTTGCGAAACCACTTTCCGCACTTGTGCTGGCGTTGAAAACCACTTTTGCACTTGTGTTCGTGTTGCAAAACCACTTTCCACACTTGTGCTGGCATTAAAAACCACTTTTCACACATGTGCTAGGATTGCAAAACCACTTTTCGCACTTGTGTTCATGTTGAAAAACCACTTTTCGCACTTGTGTTCATGTTGAAAAACCACTTTTCGCACTTGTGTTGGTGCAGGCAACCACTTTTGCACTTGTATTAGTGTGGAAAAACCACTTTTCGCACTTGTGTTAGTGTTGAAAAACCACTTTTCGCACTTGTGTTAGTGTTGAAAAACCACTTTTCGCACTTGTGTTGGTGCAGGAAACCACTTTTGCACTTGAATTAGTGTGGAAAAAACACTTTTTGCACTTGTGATAGTGTTGAAAAACCACTTTTCGCACTTGTGTTAGTGTTGAAAAACCACTTTTCGCACTTGTGTTGATGCAGGAAACCACTTTTGCACTTGTATTAGTGTGGAAAAGCCACTTTTCGCACTTGTGTTAGTGTTGAAAAACCCACTTTTCGCACTTGTATTAGTGTGGAAAAAACACTTTTCGCACTTGTGTTGGTGCAGGAAACCACTTTTGCACTTTTATTAGTGTGGAAAAAACACTTTTTGCACTTGTGTTAGTGTTGAAAAACCACTTTTCGCACTTGTGTTAGGGTTGAAAAAACACTTTTCGCACTTGTGTTGGTGCAGGAAACCACTTTTGCACTTGTATTAGTGTGGAAAAAAGACTTTTCGCACTTGTATTAGTGTTGAAAAACCACTTTTCACACTTGTATTATTGTGGAAAAAACACTTTTTGCACTTGTGATAGTGTTGAAAAACCACTTTTCGCACTTGTGTTAGTGTTGAAAAACCACTTTTCGCACTTGTGTTGGTGCAGGAAACCACTTTTGCACTTGTATTAGTGTGGAAAAACCACTTTTGCACTTGTATTAGTGTGGAAAAACCACGTTTCGCACTTGTGTTAGTGTTGAAAAACCACTTTTCGCATTTGTGTTAGTGTTGAAAAACCACTTTTCGCACTTGTGTTTGTGCAGGAAACCACTTTTGCACTTGTATTAGTGTGGAACAAACACCTTTTGCACTTGTGATAGTGTTGAAAAACTACTTTTCGCACTTGTGTTAGTGTTGAAAAACCACTTTTCACACTTGTGTTGGTGCAGGAAACCACTTTTGCACTTGTATTAGTGTGGAAAAAACACTTTTTGCACTTGTGATAGTGTTGAAAAACCACTTTTCGCACTGTGTTAGTGTTGAAAAACCACTTTTCGCACTTGTGTTGGTGCAGGAAACCACTTTTGCACTTGTATTAGTGTGGAAAAAACACTTTTTGCACTTGTGATAGTGTTGAAAAACCACTTTTCGCACTGTGTTAGTGTTGAAAAACCACTTTTTCGCACTTGTGTTGGTGCAGGAAACCACTTTTGCACTTGTATTAGTGTGGAAAAAACACTTTTTGCACTTGTGATAGTGTTGAAAAACCACTTTTCGCACTTGTGTTAGTGTTGAAAAACCACTTTTCGCACTTGTGTTGGTGCAGGAAACCACTTTTGCACTTGTATTAGTGTGGAAAAAACACTTTTCGCACTTGTTTTAATGTTGAAAAACCACTTTTCGCACTTGTGTTAGTGTTGAAAAACCACTTTTCGCACTTGTATTAGTGTGGAAAAAACACTTTTTGCACCTGTATTAGTGTAGAAAAAACACTTTTTGCACTTGTGATAGTGTTGAAAAACCACTTTTCACACTTGTGTTGGTGCAGGAAACCACTTTTGCACTTGTATTAGTGTGGAAAAACCACTTTTCGCACTTGTGTTATTGTTGAAAAACCACTTTTCGCACTTGTGTTAGTGTTGAAAAACCACTTTTCGCACTTGTGTTGGTGCAGGAAACCACTTTTGCACTTGTATTAGTGTTGAAAAACCACTTTTCGCACTGTGTCAGTGTTGAAAAACCACTTTTTGCACTTGTGTTAGTGCAGGAAACCACTTTTGCACTTGTATTAGCGTGGAAAAACCACTTTTCGCACTTGTGTTAGTGTTGAAAAACCACTTTTCGCACTTGTGTTAGTGTTGAAAAACCAATTTTCGCACTTGTGTTAGTGTTGAAAAAACACTTTTCGCACTTGTGTTAGTGTTGAAAAACCACTTTTCGCACTTGTGTTAGTGTGGAAAAACCACTTTTCGCACTTGTGTTAGTGTTGAAAAACCACTTTTCGCACTTGTGATAGTGTTGAAAAACGACTTTTCGCACTTGTGTTAGTGTTGCAGAACCACTTTCCGCACTTCTGCTGGCGTTGAAAACCACTTTTCGCACTTGTGTTAGTGTTGCAAAACCATTTTCAGCACTTGTGCTAGTGTTGAAAACCACTTTCCGCACTTGAGCTAGTGTTGCGAAACCACTTTCCGCACTTGTGCTGGCGTTGAAAACCACTTTTGCACTTGTGTTCGTGTTGCAAAACCACTTTCCACACTTGTGCTGGCATTAAAAACCACTTTTCACACATGTGCTAGGATTGCAAAACCACTTTTCGCACTTGTGTTCATGTTGAAAAACCACTTTTCGCACTTGTGTTCATGTTGAAAAACCACTTTTCGCACTTGTGTTGGTGCAGGCAACCACTTTTGCACTTGTATTAGTGTGGAAAACCACTTTTCGCACTTGTGTTAGTGTTGAAAAACCACTTTTCGCACTTGTGTTAGTGTTGAAAAACCACTTTTCGCACTTGTGTTGGTGCAGGAAACCACTTTTGCACTTGAATTAGTGTGGAAAAAACACTTTTTGCACTTGTGATAGTGTTGAAAAACCACTTTTCGCACTTGTGTTAGTGTTGAAAAACCACTTTTCGCACTTGTGTTGATGCAGGAAACCACTTTTGCACTTGTATTAGTGTGGAAAAACCACTTTTCGCACTTGTGTTAGTGTTGAAAAACCCACTTTTCGCACTTGTATTAGTGTGGAAAAAACACTTTTCGCACTTGTGTTGGTGCAGGAAACCACTTTTGCACTTTTATTAGTGTGGAAAAAACACTTTTTGCACTTGTGTTAGTGTTGAAAAACCACTTTTCGCACTTGTGTTAGGGTTGAAAAAACACTTTTCGCACTTGTGTTGGTGCAGGAAACCACTTTTGCACTTGTATTAGTGTGGAAAAAAGACTTTTCGCACTTGTATTAGTGTTGAAAAACCACTTTTCACACTTGTATTATTGTGGAAAAAACACTTTTTGCACTTGTGATAGTGTTGAAAAACCACTTTTCGCACTTGTGTTAGTGTTGAAAAACCACTTTTCGCACTTGTGTTGGTGCAGGAAACCACTTTTGCACTTGTATTAGTGTGGAAAAACCACTTTTGCACTTGTATTAGTGTGGAAAAACCACGTTTCGCAAAACTTGTGTTAGTGTTGAAAAACCACTTTTCGCATTTGTGTTAGTGTTGAAAAACCACTTTTCGCACTTGTGTTTGTGCAGGAAACCACTTTTGCACTTGTATTAGTGTGGAACAAACACCTTTTGCACTTGTGATAGTGTTGAAAAACTACTTTTCGCACTTGTGTTAGTGTTGAAAAACCACTTTTCACACTTGTGTTGGTGCAGGAAACCACTTTTGCACTTGTATTAGTGTGGAAAAAACACTTTTTGCACTTGTGATAGTGTTGAAAAACCACTTTTCGCACTGTGTTAGTGTTGAAAAACCACTTTTCGCACTTGTGTTGGTGCAGGAAACCACTTTTGCACTTGTATTAGTGTGGAAAAAACACTTTTTGCACTTGTGATAGTGTTGAAAAACCACTTTTCGCACTGTGTTAGTGTTGAAAAACCACTTTTTCGCACTTGTGTTGGTGCAGGAAACCACTTTTGCACTTGTATTAGTGTGGAAAAAACACTTTTTGCACTTGTGATAGTGTTGAAAAACCACTTTTCGCACTTGTGTTAGTGTTGAAAAACCACTTTTCGCACTTGTGTTGGTGCAGGAAACCACTTTTGCACTTGTATTAGTGTGGAAAAAACACTTTTCGCACTTGTGTTAATGTTGAAAAACCACTTTTCGCACTTGTGTTAGTGTTGAAAAACCACTTTTCGCACTTGTATTAGTGTGGAAAAAACACTTTTTGCACCTGTATTAGTGTAGAAAAAACACTTTTTGCACTTGTGATAGTGTTGAAAAACCACTTTTCACACTTGTGTTGGTGCAGGAAACCACTTTTGCACTTGTATTAGTGTGGAAAAACCACTTTTCGCACTTGTGTTATTGTTGAAAAACCACTTTTCGCACTTGTGTTAGTGTTGAAAAACCACTTTTCGCACTTGTGTTGGTGCAGGAAACCACTTTTGCACTTGTATTAGTGTGGAAAAACCACTTTTCGCACTTGTGTTAGTGTTGAAAAACCACTTTTCGCACTTGTGTTGGTGCAGGAAACCACTTTTGCACTTGTATTAGTGTGGAAAAAACACTTTTTGCACTTGTGATAGTGTTGAAAAACCACTTTTCGCACTTGTGTTAGTGTTGAAAAACCACTTTTTGCACTTGTGTTGGTGCAGGAAACCACGTTTGCACTTGTATTAGTGTGGAAAAACACTTTTCGCACTTGTGTTAGTGTTGAAAAACCCACTTTTCGCACTTGTATTAGTGTGGAAAAAACACTTTTCGCACTTGTGTTGGTGCAGGAAACCACTTTTGCACTTGTATTAGTGTGGAAAAAAGACTTTTTGCACTTGCGTTGGTGTTGAAAAACCACTTTTCGCACTTGTGTTAGGGTTGAAAAACCACTTTTCGCACTTGTGTTGGTGCAGGAAACCACTTTTGCACTTGTATTAGTGTGGAAAAAACACTTTTTGCACTTGTGATAGTGTTGAAAAACCACTTTTCGCACTGTGTTAGTGTTGAAAAACCACTTTTTCGCACTCGTGTTGGTGCAGGAAACCACTTTTGCACTTGTATTAGTGTGGAAAAAACACTTTTTGCACTTGTGATAGTGTTGAAAAACCACTTTTCGCACTTGTGTTAGTGTTGAAAAACCACTTTTCGCACTTGTGTTGGTGCAGGAAACCACTTTTGCACTTGTATTAGTGTGGAAAAAGCACTTTTCGCACTTGTGTTAGTGTTGAAAAACCACTTTTCGCACTTGTGTTAGTGTTGAAAAACCACTTTTCGCACTTGTATTAGTGTGGAAAAAACACTTTTTGCACCTGTATTAGTGTAGAAAAAACACTTTTTGCACTTGTGATAGTGTTGAAAAACCACTTTTCGCACTTGTGTTGGTGCAGGACACCACTTTTGCACTTGTATTAGTGTGGAAAAACCACTTTTCGCACTTGTGTTATTGTTGAAAAAACACTTTTCGCACTTGTGTTAGTGTTGAAAAACCACTTTTCGCACTTGTGTTGGTGCAGGAAACCACTTTTGCACTTGTATTAGTGTGGAAAAACCACTTTTCGCACTTGTGTTAGTGTTGAAAAACCACTTTTCGCACTTGTGTTAGTGTTGAAAAACCACTTTTCGCACTTGTGTTGGTGCAGGAAACCACTTTTGCACTTGTATTAGTGTGGAAAAAACACTTTTTGCACTTGTGATAGTGTTGAAAAACCACTTTTCGCACTTGTGTTAGTGTTGAAAAACCACTTTTTGCACTTGTGTTGGTGCAGGAAACCACTTTTGCACTTGTATTAGTGTGGAAAAACACTTTTTGCACTTGTGTTAGTGTTGAAAAACCCACTTTTCGCACTTGTATTAGTGTGGAAAAAACACTTTTCGCACTTGTGTTGGTGCAGGAAACCACTTTTGCACTTGTATTAGTGTGGAAAAAAGACTTTTTGCACTTGCGTTAGTGTTGAAAAACCACTTTTCGCACTTGTGTTAGGGTTGAAAAACCACTTTTCGCACTTGTGTTGGTGCAGGAAACCACTTTTGCACTTGTATTAGTGTGGAAAAACCACTTTTCGCACTTGTGTTAGTGTTGAAAAACCACTTTTCACACTTGTATTATTGTGGAAAAAACACTTTTTGCACTTGTGATAGTGTTGAAAAACCACTTTTCGCACTTGTGTTAGTGTTGAAAAACCACTTTTCGCACCTGTGTTGGTGCAGGAAACCACTTTTGCACTTGTATTAGTGTGGAAAAACCACTTTTCGCACTTGTGTTATTGTTGAAAAACCACTTTTCGCACTTGTGTTGGTGCAGGAAACCACTTTTGCACTTGTATTAGTGTGGAAAAACCACTTTTCGCACTTGTGTTAGTGTTGAAAAACCACTTTTCGCACTTGTGTTAGTGTTGAAAAACCACTTTTCACACTTGTATTAGTGTGGAAAAAACACTTTTTGCACTTGTATTACTGTAGAAAAAACACTTTTTGCACTTGTGATAGTGTTGAAAAACGACTTTTCGCACTTGTGTTGGTGCAGGAAACCACTTTTGCACTTGTATTAGTGTGGAAAAACCACTTTTCGCACTTGTGTTAGTGTTGAAAAACCACTTTTCGCACTTGTGTTAGTGTTGAAAAACCACTTTTCGCACTTGTGTTGGTGCAGGAAACCACTTTTGCACTTGTATTAGTGTGGAAAAACCACTTTTCGCACTTGTGTTAGTGTTGAAAAACCACTTTTCGCACTTGTGTTAGTGTTGAAAAACCACTTTTCGCACTTGTGTTAGTGTTGAAAAACCACTTTTCGCACTTGTGTTGGTGCAGGAAACCACTTTTGCACTTGTATTAGTGTGGAAAAAACACTTTTTGCACTTGTGATAGTGTTGAAAAAACACTTTTCGCACTTGTGTTAGTGTTGAAAAACCACTTTTTGCACTTGTGTTGGTGCAGGAAACCACGTTTGCACTTGTATTAGTGTGGAAAAACACTTTTCGCACTTGTGTTAGTGTTGAAAAACCCACTTTTCGCACTTGTATTAGTGTGGAAAAAACACTTTTCGCACTTGTGTTGGTGCAGGAAACCACTTTTGCACTTGTATTAGTGTGGAAAAAAGACTTTTTGCACTTGCGTTAGTGTTGAAAAACCACTTTTCGCACTTGTGTTAGGGTTGAAAAACCACTTTTCGCACTTGTGTTGGTGAAGGAAACCACTTTTGCACTTGTGTTAGTGTGGAAAAAACACTTTTTGCACTTGTGATAGTGTTGAAAAACCACTTTTCGCACTGTGTTAGTGTTGAAAAACCACTTTTTCGCACTCGTGTTGGTGCAGGAAACCACTTTTGCACTTGTATTAGTGTGGAAAAAACACTTTTTGCACTTGTGATAGTGTTGAAAAACCACTTTTCGCACTTGTGTTAGTGTTGAAAAACCACTTTTCGCACTTGTGTTGGTGCAGGAAACCACTTTTGCACTTGTATTAGTGTGGAAAAAGCACTTTTCGCACTTGTGTTAGTGTTGAAAAACCACTTTTCGCACTTGTGTTAGTGTTGAAAAACCACTTTTCGCACTTGTATTAGTGTGGAAAAAACACTTTTTGCACCTGTATTAGTGTAGAAAAAACACTTTTTGCACTTGTGATAGTGTTGAAAAACCACTTTTCGCACTTGTGTTGGTGCAGGACACCACTTTTGCACTTGTATTAGTGTGGAAAAACCACTTTTCGCACTTGTGTTATTGTTGAAAAAACACTTTTCGCACTTGTGTTAGTGTTGAAAAACCACTTTTCGCACTTGTGTTGGTGCAGGAAACCACTTTTGCACTTGTATTAGTGTGGAAAAACCACTTTTCGCACTTGTGTTAGTGTTGAAAAACCACTTTTCGCACTTGTGTTAGTGTTGAAAAACCACTTTTCGCACTTGTGTTGGTGCAGGAAACCACTTTTGCACTTGTATTAGTGTGGAAAAAACACTTTTTGCACTTGTGATAGTGTTGAAAAACCACTTTTCGCACTTGTGTTAGTGTTGAAAAACCACTTTTTGCACTTGTGTTGGTGCAGGAAACCACTTTTGCACTTGTATTAGTGTGGAAAAACACTTTTTGCACTTGTGTTAGTGTTGAAAAACCCACTTTTCGCACTTGTATTAGTGTGGAAAAAACACTTTTCGCACTTGTGTTGGTGCAGGAAACCACTTTTGCACTTGTATTAGTGTGGAAAAAAGACTTTTTGCACTTGCGTTAGTGTTGAAAAACCACTTTTCGCACTTGTGTTAGGGTTGAAAAACCACTTTTCGCACTTGTGTTGGTGCAGGAAACCACTTTTGCACTTGTATTAGTGTGGAAAAACCACTTTTCGCACTTGTGTTAGTGTTTAAAAACCACTTTTCACACTTGTATTATTGTGGAAAAAACACTTTTTGCACTTGTGATAGTGTTGAAAAACCACTTTTCGCACTTGTGTTAGTGTTGAAAAACCACTTTTCGCACCTGTGTTGGTGCAGGAAACCACTTTTGCACTTGTATTAGTGTGGAAAAACCACTTTTCGCACTTGTGTTATTGTTGAAAAACCACTTTTCGCACTTGTGTTGGTGCAGGAAACCACTTTTGCACTTGTATTAGTGTGGAAAAACCACTTTTCGCACTTGTGTTAGTGTTGAAAAACCACTTTTCGCACTTGTGTTAGTGTTGAAAAACCACTTTTCACACTTGTATTAGTGTGGAAAAAACACTTTTTGCACTTGTATTACTGTAGAAAAAACACTTTTTGCACTTGTGATAGTGTTGAAAAACGACTTTTCGCACTTGTGTTGGTGCAGGAAACCACTTTTGCACTTGTATTAGTGTGGAAAAACCACTTTTCGCACTTGTGTTAGTGTTGAAAAACCACTTTTCGCACTTGTGTTAGTGTTGAAAAACCACTTTTCGCACTTGTGTTGGTGCAGGAAACCACTTTTGCACTTGTATTAGTGTGGAAAACCCACTTTTCGCACTTGTGTTAGTGTTGAAAAACCACTTTTCGCACTTGTGTTAGTGTTGAAAAACCACTTTTCGCCCTTGTGTTGGTGCAGGAAACCACTTTTGCACTTGTATTAGTGTGGAAAAAACACTTTTCGCACTTATGTTAGTGTTGAAAAACCACTTTTCGCACTTGTGTTAGTGTTGAAAAACCACTTTTCGCACTTGTGTTAGTGTTGAAAAACCACTTTTCGCACTTGTGTTGGTGCAGGAAACCACTTTTGCACTTGTATTAGTGTGGATCAAACACTTTTTGCACTTGTGATAGTGTTGAAAAACTACTTTTCGCACTTGTGTTAGTGTAGAAAAACCACTTTTCACACTTGTGTTGGTGCAGGAAACCACTTTTGCACTTGTATTAGTGTGGAAAAAACACTTTTTGCACTTGTGATAGTGTTGAAAAACCACTTTTCGCACTGTGTCAGTGTTGAAAAACCACTTTTCGCACTTGTGTTTGTGCAGGAAACCACTTTTGCACTTGTATTAGCGTGGAAAAACCACTTTTCGCACTTGTGTTAGTGTTGAAAAACCACTTTTCGCACTTGTGTTAGTGTTGAAAAACCAATTTTCGCACTTGTGTTAGTGTTGAAAAAACACTTTTCGCACTTGTGTTAGTGTTGAAAAACCACTTTTCGCACTTGTGTTAGTGTGGAAAAACCACTTTTCGCACTTGTGTTAGTGTTGAAAAACCACTTTTCGCACTTGTGATAGTGTTGAAAAACGACTTTTCGCACTTGTGTTAGTGTTGCAGAACCACTTTCCGCACTTCTGCTGGCGTTGAAAACCACTTTTCGCACTTGTGTTAGTGTTGCAAAACCATTTTCAGCACTTGTGCTAGTGTTGAAAACCACTTTCCGCACTTGAGCTAGTGTTGCGAAACCACTTTCCGCACTTGTGCTGGCGTTGAAAACCACTTTTGCACTTGTGTTCGTGTTGAAAAACCACTTTTCGCACTTGTGTTAGGGTTGAAAAAACACTTTTCGCACTTGTGTTGGTGCAGGAAACCACTTTTGCACTTGTATTAGTGTGGAAAAAAGACTTTTCGCACTTGTATTAGTGTTGAAAAACCACTTTTCACACTTGTATTATTGTGGAAAAAACACTTTTTGCACTTGTGATAGTGTTGAAAAACCACTTTTCGCACTTGTGTTAGTGTTGAAAAACCACTTTTCGCACTTGTGTTGGTGCAGGAAACCACTTTTGCACTTGTATTAGTGTGGAAAAACCACTTTTGCACTTGTATTAGTGTGGAAAAACCACGTTTCGCACTTGTGTTAGTGTTGAAAAACCACTTTTCGCATTTGTGTTAGTGTTGAAAAACCACTTTTCGCACTTGTGTTTGTGCAGGAAACCACTTTTGCACTTGTATTAGTGTGGAACAAACACCTTTTGCACTTGTGATAGTGTTGAAAAACTACTTTTCGCACTTGTGTTAGTGTTGAAAAACCACTTTTCACACTTGTGTTGGTGCAGGAAACCACTTTTGCACTTGTATTAGTGTGGAAAAAACACTTTTTGCACTTGTGATAGTGTTGAAAAACCACTTTTCGCACTGTGTTAGTGTTGAAAAACCACTTTTCGCACTTGTGTTGGTGCAGGAAACCACTTTTGCACTTGTATTAGTGTGGAAAAACCACTTTTCGCACTTGTGTTAGTGTTGAAAAACCACTTTTCGCACTTGTGTTAGTGTTGAAAAACCACTTTTCGCACTTGTGTTGGTGCAGGAAACCACTTTTGCACTTGTATTAGTGTGGAAAAAACACTTTTTGCACTTGTGATAGTGTTGAAAAACCACTTTTCGCACTTGTGTTAGTGTTGAAAAACCACTTTTTGCACTTGTGTTGGTGCAGGAAACCACGTTTGCACTTGTATTAGTGTGGAAAAACACTTTTCGCACTTGTGTTAGTGTTGAAAAACCCACTTTTCGCACTTGTATTAGTGTGGAAAAAACACTTTTCGCACTTGTGTTGGTGCAGGAAACCACTTTTGCACTTGTATTAGTGTGGAAAAAAGACTTTTTGCACTTGCGTTAGTGTTGAAAAACCACTTTTCGCACTTGTGTTAGGGTTGAAAAACCACTTTTCGCACTTGTGTTGGTGCAGGAAACCACTTTTGCACTTGTATTAGTGTGGAAAAAACACTTTTTGCACTTGTGATAGTGTTGAAAAACCACTTTTCGCACTGTGTTAGTGTTGAAAAACCACTTTTTCGCACTCGTGTTGGTGCAGGAAACCACTTTTGCACTTGTATTAGTGTGGAAAAAACACTTTTTGCACTTGTGATAGTGTTGAAAAACCACTTTTCGCACTTGTGTTAGTGTTGAAAAACCACTTTTCGCACTTGTGTTGGTGCAGGAAACCACTTTTGCACTTGTATTAGTGTGGAAAAAGCACTTTTCGCACTTGTGTTAGTGTTGAAAAACCACTTTTCGCACTTGTGTTAGTGTTGAAAAACCACTTTTCGCACTTGTATTAGTGTGGAAAAAACACTTTTTGCACCTGTATTAGTGTAGAAAAAACACTTTTTGCACTTGTGATAGTGTTGAAAAACCACTTTTCGCACTTGTGTTGGTGCAGGACACCACTTTTGCACTTGTATTAGTGTGGAAAAACCACTTTTCGCACTTGTGTTATTGTTGAAAAAACACTTTTCGCACTTGTGTTAGTGTTGAAAAACCACTTTTCGCACTTGTGTTGGTGCAGGAAACCACTTTTGCACTTGTATTAGTGTGGAAAAAACACTTTTCGCACTTGTGTTAGTGTTGAAAAACCACTTTTCGCACTTGTGTTAGTGTTGAAAGACCACTTTTCGCACTTGTGTTGGTGCAGGAAACCACTTTTGCACTTGTATTAGTGTGGAAAAAACACTTTTTGCACTTGTGATAGTGTTGAAAAACCACTTTTCGCACTTGTGTTAGTGTTGAAAAACCACTTTTTGCACTTGTGTTGGTGCAGGAAACCACTTTTGCACTTGTATTAGTGTGGAAAAACACTTTTTGCACTTGTGTTAGTGTTGAAAAACCCACTTTTCGCACTTGTATTAGTGTGGAAAAAACACTTTTCGCACTTGTGTTGGTGCAGGAAACCACTTTTGCACTTGTATTAGTGTGGAAAAAAGACTTTTTGCACTTGCGTTAGTGTTGAAAAACCACTTTTCGCACTTGTGTTAGGGTTGAAAAACCACTTTTCGCACTTGTGTTGGTGCAGGAAACCACTTTTGCACTTGTATTAGTGTGGAAAAACCACTTTTCGCACTTGTGTTAGTGTTTAAAAACCACTTTTCACACTTGTATTATTGTGGAAAAAACACTTTTTGCACTTGTGATAGTGTTGAAAAACCACTTTTCGCACTTGTGTTAGTGTTGAAAAACCACTTTTCGCACCTGTGTTGGTGCAGGAAACCACTTTTGCACTTGTATTAGTGTGGAAAAACCACTTTTCGCACTTGTGTTGGTGCAGGAAACCACTTTTGCACTTGTATTAGTGTGGAAAAACCACTTTTCGCACTTGTGTTAGTGTTGAAAAACCACTTTTCGCACTTGTGTTAGTGTTGAAAAACCACTTTTCACACTTGTATTAGTGTGGAAAAAACACTTTTTGCACTTGTATTACTGTAGAAAAAACACTTTTTGCACTTGTGATAGTGTTGAAAAACGACTTTTCGCACTTGTGTTGGTGCAGGAAACCACTTTTGCACTTGTATTAGTGTGGAAAAACCACTTTTCGCACTTGTGTTAGTGTTGAAAAACCACTTTTCGCACTTGTGTTAGTGTTGAAAAACCACTTTTCGCACTTGTGTTAGTGTTGAAAAACCACTTTTCGCACTTGTGTTGGTGCAGGAAACCACTTTTGCACTTGTATTAGTGTGGAAAAAACACTTTTTGCACTTGTGATAGTGTTGAAAAACCACTTTTCGCACTTGTGTTAGTGTTGAAAAACCACTTTTTGCACTTGTGTTGGTGCAGGAAACCACGTTTGCACTTGTATTAGTGTGGAAAAACACTTTTCGCACTTGTGTTAGTGTTGAAAAACCCACTTTTCGCACTTGTATTAGTGTGGAAAAAACACTTTTCGCACTTGTGTTGGTGCAGGAAACCACTTTTGCACTTGTATTAGTGTGGAAAAAAGACTTTTTGCACTTGCGTTAGTGTTGAAAAACCACTTTTCGCACTTGTGTTAGGGTTGAAAAACCACTTTTCGCACTTGTGTTGGTGCAGGAAACCACTTTTGCACTTGTATTAGTGTGGAAAAAACACTTTTTGCACTTGTGATAGTGTTGAAAAACCACTTTTCGCACTGTGTTAGTGTTGAAAAACCACTTTTTCGCACTCGTGTTGGTGCAGGAAACCACTTTTGCACTTGTATTAGTGTGGAAAAAACACTTTTTGCACTTGTGATAGTGTTGAAAAACCACTTTTCGCACTGTGTTAGTGTTGAAAAACCACTTTTCGCACTTGTGTTGGTGCAGGAAACCACTTTTGCACTTGTATTAGTGTGGAAAAAACACTTTTTGCACTTGTGATAGTGTTGAAAAACCACTTTTCGCACTGTGTTAGTGTTGAAAAACCACTTTTTCGCACTTGTGTTGGTGCAGGAAACCACTTTTGCACTTGTATTAGTGTGGAAAAAACACTTTTTGCACTTGTGATAGTGTTGAAAAACCACTTTTCGCACTTGTGTTAGTGTTGAAAAACCACTTTTCGCACTTGTGTTGGTGCAGGAAACCACTTTTGCACTTGTATTAGTGTGGAAAAAACACTTTTCGCACTTGTTTTAATGTTGAAAAACCACTTTTCGCACTTGTGTTAGTGTTGAAAAACCACTTTTCGCACTTGTATTAGTGTGGAAAAAACACTTTTTGCACCTGTATTAGTGTAGAAAAAACACTTTTTGCACTTGTGATAGTGTTGAAAAACCACTTTTCACACTTGTGTTGGTGCAGGAAACCACTTTTGCACTTGTATTAGTGTGGAAAAACCACTTTTCGCACTTGTGTTATTGTTGAAAAACCACTTTTCGCACTTGTGTTAGTGTTGAAAAACCACTTTTCGCACTTGTGTTGGTGCAGGAAACCACTTTTGCACTTGTATTAGTGTTGAAAAACCACTTTTCGCACTGTGTCAGTGTTGAAAAACCACTTTTTGCACTTGTGTTAGTGCAGGAAACCACTTTTGCACTTGTATTAGCGTGGAAAAACCACTTTTCGCACTTGTGTTAGTGTTGAAAAACCACTTTTCGCACTTGTGTTAGTGTTGAAAAACCAATTTTCGCACTTGTGTTAGTGTTGAAAAAACACTTTTCGCACTTGTGTTAGTGTTGAAAAACCACTTTTCGCACTTGTGTTAGTGTGGAAAAACCACTTTTCGCACTTGTGTTAGTGTTGAAAAACCACTTTTCGCACTTGTGATAGTGTTGAAAAACGACTTTTCGCACTTGTGTTAGTGTTGCAGAACCACTTTCCGCACTTCTGCTGGCGTTGAAAACCACTTTTCGCACTTGTGTTAGTGTTGCAAAACCATTTTCAGCACTTGTGCTAGTGTTGAAAACCACTTTCCGCACTTGAGCTAGTGTTGCGAAACCACTTTCCGCACTTGTGCTGGCGTTGAAAACCACTTTTGCACTTGTGTTCGTGTTGCAAAACCACTTTCCACACTTGTGCTGGCATTAAAAACCACTTTTCACACATGTGCTAGGATTGCAAAACCACTTTTCGCACTTGTGTTCATGTTGAAAAACCACTTTTCGCACTTGTGTTCATGTTGAAAAACCACTTTTCGCACTTGTGTTGGTGCAGGCAACCACTTTTGCACTTGTATTAGTGTGGAAAACCACTTTTCGCACTTGTGTTAGTGTTGAAAAACCACTTTTCGCACTTGTGTTAGTGTTGAAAAACCACTTTTCGCACTTGTGTTGGTGCAGGAAACCACTTTTGCACTTGAATTAGTGTGGAAAAAACACTTTTTGCACTTGTGATAGTGTTGAAAAACCACTTTTCGCACTTGTGTTAGTGTTGAAAAACCACTTTTCGCACTTGTGTTGATGCAGGAAACCACTTTTGCACTTGTATTAGTGTGGAAAAACCACTTTTCGCACTTGTGTTAGTGTTGAAAAACCCACTTTTCGCACTTGTATTAGTGTGGAAAAAACACTTTTCGCACTTGTGTTGGTGCAGGAAACCACTTTTGCACTTTTATTAGTGTGGAAAAAACACTTTTTGCACTTGTGTTAGTGTTGAAAAACCACTTTTCGCACTTGTGTTAGGGTTGAAAAAACACTTTTCGCACTTGTGTTGGTGCAGGAAACCACTTTTGCACTTGTATTAGTGTGGAAAAAAGACTTTTCGCACTTGTATTAGTGTTGAAAAACCACTTTTCACACTTGTATTATTGTGGAAAAAACACTTTTTGCACTTGTGATAGTGTTGAAAAACCACTTTTCGCACTTGTGTTAGTGTTGAAAAACCACTTTTCGCACTTGTGTTGGTGCAGGAAACCACTTTTGCACTTGTATTAGTGTGGAAAAACCACTTTTGCACTTGTATTAGTGTGGAAAAACCACGTTTCGCACTTGTGTTAGTGTTGAAAAACCACTTTTCGCATTTGTGTTAGTGTTGAAAAACCACTTTTCGCACTTGTGTTTGTGCAGGAAACCACTTTTGCACTTGTATTAGTGTGGAACAAACACCTTTTGCACTTGTGATAGTGTTGAAAAACTACTTTTCGCACTTGTGTTAGTGTTGAAAAACCACTTTTCACACTTGTGTTGGTGCAGGAAACCACTTTTGCACTTGTATTAGTGTGGAAAAAACACTTTTTGCACTTGTGATAGTGTTGAAAAACCACTTTTCGCACTGTGTTAGTGTTGAAAAACCACTTTTCGCACTTGTGTTGGTGCAGGAAACCACTTTTGCACTTGTATTAGTGTGGAAAAAACACTTTTTGCACTTGTGATAGTGTTGAAAAACCACTTTTCGCACTGTGTTAGTGTTGAAAAACCACTTTTTCGCACTTGTGTTGGTGCAGGAAACCACTTTTGCACTTGTATTAGTGTGGAAAAAACACTTTTTGCACTTGTGATAGTGTTGAAAAACCACTTTTCGCACTTGTGTTAGTGTTGAAAAACCACTTTTCGCACTTGTGTTGGTGCAGGAAACCACTTTTGCACTTGTATTAGTGTGGAAAAAACACTTTTCGCACTTGTGTTAATGTTGAAAAACCACTTTTCGCACTTGTGTTAGTGTTGAAAAACCACTTTTCGCACTTGTATTAGTGTGGAAAAAACACTTTTTGCACCTGTATTAGTGTAGAAAAAACACTTTTTGCACTTGTGATAGTGTTGAAAAACCACTTTTCACACTTGTGTTGGTGCAGGAAACCACTTTTGCACTTGTATTAGTGTGGAAAAACCACTTTTCGCACTTGTGTTATTGTTGAAAAACCACTTTTCGCACTTGTGTTAGTGTTGAAAAACCACTTTTCGCACTTGTGTTGGTGCAGGAAACCACTTTTGCACTTGTATTAGTGTGGAAAAACCACTTTTCGCACTTGTGTTAGTGTTGAAAAACCACTTTTCGCACTTGTGTTGGTGCAGGAAACCACTTTTGCACTTGTATTAGTGTGGAAAAAACACTTTTTGCACTTGTGATAGTGTTGAAAAACCACTTTTCGCACTTGTGTTAGTGTTGAAAAACCACTTTTTGCACTTGTGTTGGTGCAGGAAACCACGTTTGCACTTGTATTAGTGTGGAAAAACACTTTTCGCACTTGTGTTAGTGTTGAAAAACCCACTTTTCGCACTTGTATTAGTGTGGAAAAAACACTTTTCGCACTTGTGTTGGTGCAGGAAACCACTTTTGCACTTGTATTAGTGTGGAAAAAAGACTTTTTGCACTTGCGTTGGTGTTGAAAAACCACTTTTCGCACTTGTGTTAGGGTTGAAAAACCACTTTTCGCACTTGTGTTGGTGCAGGAAACCACTTTTGCACTTGTATTAGTGTGGAAAAAACACTTTTTGCACTTGTGATAGTGTTGAAAAACCACTTTTCGCACTGTGTTAGTGTTGAAAAACCACTTTTTCGCACTCGTGTTGGTGCAGGAAACCACTTTTGCACTTGTATTAGTGTGGAAAAAACACTTTTTGCACTTGTGATAGTGTTGAAAAACCACTTTTCGCACTTGTGTTAGTGTTGAAAAACCACTTTTCGCACTTGTGTTGGTGCAGGAAACCACTTTTGCACTTGTATTAGTGTGGAAAAAGCACTTTTCGCACTTGTGTTAGTGTTGAAAAACCACTTTTCGCACTTGTGTTAGTGTTGAAAAACCACTTTTCGCACTTGTATTAGTGTGGAAAAAACACTTTTTGCACCTGTATTAGTGTAGAAAAAACACTTTTTGCACTTGTGATAGTGTTGAAAAACCACTTTTCGCACTTGTGTTGGTGCAGGACACCACTTTTGCACTTGTATTAGTGTGGAAAAACCACTTTTCGCACTTGTGTTATTGTTGAAAAAACACTTTTCGCACTTGTGTTAGTGTTGAAAAACCACTTTTCGCACTTGTGTTGGTGCAGGAAACCACTTTTGCACTTGTATTAGTGTGGAAAAACCACTTTTCGCACTTGTGTTAGTGTTGAAAAACCACTTTTCGCACTTGTGTTAGTGTTGAAAAACCACTTTTCGCACTTGTGTTGGTGCAGGAAACCACTTTTGCACTTGTATTAGTGTGGAAAAAACACTTTTTGCACTTGTGATAGTGTTGAAAAACCACTTTTCGCACTTGTGTTAGTGTTGAAAAACCACTTTTTGCACTTGTGTTGGTGCAGGAAACCACTTTTGCACTTGTATTAGTGTGGAAAAACACTTTTTGCACTTGTGTTAGTGTTGAAAAACCCACTTTTCGCACTTGTATTAGTGTGGAAAAAACACTTTTCGCACTTGTGTTGGTGCAGGAAACCACTTTTGCACTTGTATTAGTGTGGAAAAAAGACTTTTTGCACTTGCGTTAGTGTTGAAAAACCACTTTTCGCACTTGTGTTAGGGTTGAAAAACCACTTTTCGCACTTGTGTTGGTGCAGGAAACCACTTTTGCACTTGTATTAGTGTGGAAAAACCACTTTTCGCACTTGTGTTAGTGTTGAAAAACCACTTTTCACACTTGTATTATTGTGGAAAAAACACTTTTTGCACTTGTGATAGTGTTGAAAAACCACTTTTCGCACTTGTGTTAGTGTTGAAAAACCACTTTTCGCACCTGTGTTGGTGCAGGAAACCACTTTTGCACTTGTATTAGTGTGGAAAAACCACTTTTCGCACTTGTGTTATTGTTGAAAAACCACTTTTCGCACTTGTGTTGGTGCAGGAAACCACTTTTGCACTTGTATTAGTGTGGAAAAACCACTTTTCGCACTTGTGTTAGTGTTGAAAAACCACTTTTCGCACTTGTGTTAGTGTTGAAAAACCACTTTTCACACTTGTATTAGTGTGGAAAAAACACTTTTTGCACTTGTATTACTGTAGAAAAAACACTTTTTGCACTTGTGATAGTGTTGAAAAACGACTTTTCGCACTTGTGTTGGTGCAGGAAACCACTTTTGCACTTGTATTAGTGTGGAAAAACCACTTTTCGCACTTGTGTTATTGTTGAAAAAACACTTTTCGCACTTGTGTTAGTGTTGAAAAACCACTTTTCGCACTTGTGTTGGTGCAGGAAACCACTTTTGCACTTGTATTAGTGTGGAAAAACCACTTTTCGCACTTGTGTTAGTGTTGAAAAACCACTTTTCGCACTTGTGTTAGTGTTGAAAAACCACTTTTCGCACTTGTATTAGTGTGGAAAAAACACTTTTTGCACCTGTATTAGTGTAGAAAAAACACTTTTTGCACTTGTGATAGTGTTGAAAAACCACTTTTCGCACTTGTGTTGGTGCAGGACACCACTTTTGCACTTGTATTAGTGTGGAAAAACCACTTTTCGCACTTGTGTTATTGTTGAAAAAACACTTTTCGCACTTGTGTTAGTGTTGAAAAACCACTTTTCGCACTTGTGTTGGTGCAGGAAACCACTTTTGCACTTGTATTAGTGTGGAAAAACCACTTTTCGCACTTGTGTTAGTGTTGAAAAACCACTTTTCGCACTTGTGTTAGTGTTGAAAAACCACTTTTCGCACTTGTGTTGGTGCAGGAAACCACTTTTGCACTTGTATTAGTGTGGAAAAAACACTTTTTGCACTTGTGATAGTGTTGAAAAACCACTTTTCGCACTTGTGTTAGTGTTGAAAAACCACTTTTTGCACTTGTGTTGGTGCAGGAAACCACTTTTGCACTTGTATTAGTGTGGAAAAACACTTTTTGCACTTGTGTTAGTGTTGAAAAACCCACTTTTCGCACTTGTATTAGTGTGGAAAAAACACTTTTCGCACTTGTGTTGGTGCAGGAAACCACTTTTGCACTTGTATTAGTGTGGAAAAAAGACTTTTTGCACTTGCGTTAGTGTTGAAAAACCACTTTTCGCACTTGTGTTAGGGTTGAAAAACCACTTTTCGCACTTGTGTTGGTGCAGGAAACCACTTTTGCACTTGTATTAGTGTGGAAAAACCACTTTTCGCACTTGCGTTAGTGTTGAAAAACCACTTTTCACACTTGTATTATTGTGGAAAAAACACTTTTTGCACTTGTGATAGTGTTGAAAAACCACTTTTCGCACTTGTGTTAGTGTTGAAAAACCACTTTTCGCACCTGTGTTGGTGCAGGAAACCACTTTTGCACTTGTATTAGTGTGGAAAAACCACTTTTCGCACTTGTGTTATTGTTGAAAAACCACTTTTCGCACTTGTGTTGGTGCAGGAAACCACTTTTGCACTTGTATTAGTGTGGAAAAACCACTTTTCGCACTTGTGTTAGTGTTGAAAAACCACTTTTCGCACTTGTGTTAGTGTTGAAAAACCACTTTTCACACTTGTATTAGTGTGGAAAAAACACTTTTTGCACTTGTATTACTGTAGAAAAAACACTTTTTGCACTTGTGATAGTGTTGAAAAACGACTTTTCGCACTTGTGTTGGTGCAGGAAACCACTTTTGCACTTGTATTAGTGTGGAAAAACCACTTTTCGCACTTGTGTTAGTGTTGAAAAACCACTTTTCGCACTTGTGTTAGTGTTGAAAAACCACTTTTCGCACTTGTGTTGGTGCAGGAAACCACTTTTGCACTTGTATTAGTGTGGAAAAACCACTTTTCGCACTTGTGTTAGTGTTGAAAAACCACTTTTCGCACTTGTGTTAGTGTTGAAAAACCACTTTTCGCACTTGTGTTAGTGTTGAAAAACCACTTTTCGCACTTGTGTTGGTGCAGGAAACCACTTTTGCACTTGTATTAGTGTGGAAAAAACACTTTTTGCACTTGTGATAGTGTTGAAAAAACACTTTTCGCACTTGTGTTAGTGTTGAAAAACCACTTTTTGCACTTGTGTTGGTGCAGGAAACCACGTTTGCACTTGTATTAGTGTGGAAAAACACTTTTCGCACTTGTGTTAGTGTTGAAAAACCCACTTTTCGCACTTGTATTAGTGTGGAAAAAACACTTTTCGCACTTGTGTTGGTGCAGGAAACCACTTTTGCACTTGTATTAGTGTGGAAAAAAGACTTTTTGCACTTGCGTTAGTGTTGAAAAACCACTTTTCGCACTTGTGTTAGGGTTGAAAAACCACTTTTCGCACTTGTGTTGGTGAAGGAAACCACTTTTGCACTTGTGTTAGTGTGGAAAAAACACTTTTTGCACTTGTGATAGTGTTGAAAAACCACTTTTCGCACTGTGTTAGTGTTGAAAAACCACTTTTTCGCACTCGTGTTGGTGCAGGAAACCACTTTTGCACTTGTATTAGTGTGGAAAAAACACTTTTTGCACTTGTGATAGTGTTGAAAAACCACTTTTCGCACTTGTGTTAGTGTTGAAAAACCACTTTTCGCACTTGTGTTGGTGCAGGAAACCACTTTTGCACTTGTATTAGTGTGGAAAAAGCACTTTTCGCACTTGTGTTAGTGTTGAAAAACCACTTTTCGCACTTGTGTTAGTGTTGAAAAACCACTTTTCGCACTTGTATTAGTGTGGAAAAAACACTTTTTGCACCTGTATTAGTGTAGAAAAAACACTTTTTGCACTTGTGATAGTGTTGAAAAACCACTTTTCGCACTTGTGTTGGTGCAGGACACCACTTTTGCACTTGTATTAGTGTGGAAAAACCACTTTTCGCACTTGTGTTATTGTTGAAAAAACACTTTTCGCACTTGTGTTAGTGTTGAAAAACCACTTTTCGCACTTGTGTTGGTGCAGGAAACCACTTTTGCACTTGTATTAGTGTGGAAAAACCACTTTTCGCACTTGTGTTAGTGTTGAAAAACCACTTTTCGCACTTGTGTTAGTGTTGAAAAACCACTTTTCGCACTTGTGTTGGTGCAGGAAACCACTTTTGCACTTGTATTAGTGTGGAAAAAACACTTTTTGCACTTGTGATAGTGTTGAAAAACCACTTTTCGCACTTGTGTTAGTGTTGAAAAACCACTTTTTGCACTTGTGTTGGTGCAGGAAACCACTTTTGCACTTGTATTAGTGTGGAAAAACACTTTTTGCACTTGTGTTAGTGTTGAAAAACCCACTTTTCGCACTTGTATTAGTGTGGAAAAAACACTTTTCGCACTTGTGTTGGTGCAGGAAACCACTTTTGCACTTGTATTAGTGTGGAAAAAAGACTTTTTGCACTTGCGTTAGTGTTGAAAAACCACTTTTCGCACTTGTGTTAGGGTTGAAAAACCACTTTTCGCACTTGTGTTGGTGCAGGAAACCACTTTTGCACTTGTATTAGTGTGGAAAAACCACTTTTCGCACTTGTGTTAGTGTTTAAAAACCACTTTTCACACTTGTATTATTGTGGAAAAAACACTTTTTGCACTTGTGATAGTGTTGAAAAACCACTTTTCGCACTTGTGTTGGTGTTGAAAAACCACTTTTCGCACCTGTGTTGGTGCAGGAAACCACTTTTGCACTTGTATTAGTGTGGAAAAACCACTTTTCGCACTTGTGTTATTGTTGAAAAACCACTTTTCGCACTTGTGTTGGTGCAGGAAACCACTTTTGCACTTGTATTAGTGTGGAAAAACCACTTTTCGCACTTGTGTTAGTGTTGAAAAACCACTTTTCGCACTTGTGTTAGTGTTGAAAAACCACTTTTCACACTTGTATTAGTGTGGAAAAAACACTTTTTGCACTTGTATTACTGTAGAAAAAACACTTTTTGCACTTGTGATAGTGTTGAAAAACGACTTTTCGCACTTGTGTTGGTGCAGGAAACCACTTTTGCACTTGTATTAGTGTGGAAAAACCACTTTTCGCACTTGTGTTAGTGTTGAAAAACCACTTTTCGCACTTGTGTTAGTGTTGAAAAACCACTTTTCGCACTTGTGTTGGTGCAGGAAACCACTTTTGCACTTGTATTAGTGTGGAAAACCCACTTTTCGCACTTGTGTTAGTGTTGAAAAACCACTTTTCGCACTTGTGTTAGTGTTGAAAAACCACTTTTCGCCCTTGTGTTGGTGCAGGAAACCACTTTTGCACTTGTATTAGTGTGGAAAAAACACTTTTCGCACTTATGTTAGTGTTGAAAAACCACTTTTCGCACTTGTGTTAGTGTTGAAAAACCACTTTTCGCACTTGTGTTAGTGTTGAAAAACCACTTTTCGCACTTGTGTTGGTGCAGGAAACCACTTTTGCACTTGTATTAGTGTGGATCAAACACTTTTTGCACTTGTGATAGTGTTGAAAAACTACTTTTCGCACTTGTGTTAGTGTAGAAAAACCACTTTTCACACTTGTGTTGGTGCAGGAAACCACTTTTGCACTTGTATTAGTGTGGAAAAAACACTTTTTGCACTTGTGATAGTGTTGAAAAACCACTTTTCGCACTGTGTCAGTGTTGAAAAACCACTTTTCGCACTTGTGTTTGTGCAGGAAACCACTTTTGCACTTGTATTAGCGTGGAAAAACCACTTTTCGCACTTGTGTTAGTGTTGAAAAACCACTTTTCGCACTTGTGTTAGTGTTGAAAAACCAATTTTCGCACTTGTGTTAGTGTTGAAAAAACACTTTTCGCACTTGTGTTAGTGTTGAAAAACCACTTTTCGCACTTGTGTTAGTGTGGAAAAACCACTTTTCGCACTTGTGTTAGTGTTGAAAAACCACTTTTCGCACTTGTGATAGTGTTGAAAAACGACTTTTCGCACTTGTGTTAGTGTTGCAGAACCACTTTCCGCACTTCTGCTGGCGTTGAAAACCACTTTTCGCACTTGTGTTAGTGTTGCAAAACCATTTTCAGCACTTGTGCTAGTGTTGAAAACCACTTTCCGCACTTGAGCTAGTGTTGCGAAACCACTTTCCGCACTTGTGCTGGCGTTGAAAACCACTTTTGCACTTGTGTTCGTGTTGAAAAACCACTTTTCGCACTTGTGTTAGGGTTGAAAAAACACTTTTCGCACTTGTGTTGGTGCAGGAAACCACTTTTGCACTTGTATTAGTGTGGAAAAAAGACTTTTCGCACTTGTATTAGTGTTGAAAAACCACTTTTCACACTTGTATTATTGTGGAAAAAACACTTTTTGCACTTGTGATAGTGTTGAAAAACCACTTTTCGCACTTGTGTTAGTGTTGAAAAACCACTTTTCGCACTTGTGTTGGTGCAGGAAACCACTTTTGCACTTGTATTAGTGTGGAAAAACCACTTTTGCACTTGTATTAGTGTGGAAAAACCACGTTTCGCACTTGTGTTAGTGTTGAAAAACCACTTTTCGCATTTGTGTTAGTGTTGAAAAACCACTTTTCGCACTTGTGTTTGTGCAGGAAACCACTTTTGCACTTGTATTAGTGTGGAACAAACACCTTTTGCACTTGTGATAGTGTTGAAAAACTACTTTTCGCACTTGTGTTAGTGTTGAAAAACCACTTTTCACACTTGTGTTGGTGCAGGAAACCACTTTTGCACTTGTATTAGTGTGGAAAAAACACTTTTTGCACTTGTGATAGTGTTGAAAAACCACTTTTCGCACTGTGTTAGTGTTGAAAAACCACTTTTCTCACTTGTGTTGGTGCAGGAAACCACTTTTGCACTTGTATTAGTGTGGAAAAAACACTTTTTGCACTTGTGATAGTGTTGAAAAACCACTTTTCGCACTGTGTTAGTGTTGAAAAACCACTTTTTCGCACTTGTGTTGGTGCAGGAAACCACTTTTGCACTTGTATTAGTGTGGAAAAAACACTTTTTGCACTTGTGATAGTGTTGAAAAACCACTTTTCGCACTTGTGTTAGTGTTGAAAAACCACTTTTCGCACTTGTGTTGGTGCAGGAAACCACTTTTGCACTTGTATTAGTGTGGAAAAAACACTTTTCGCACTTGTGTTAATGTTGAAAAACCACTTTTCGCACTTGTGTTAGTGTTGAAAAACCACTTTTCGCACTTGTATTAGTGTGGAAAAAACACTTTTTGCACCTGTATTAGTGTAGAAAAAACACTTTTTGCACTTGTGATAGTGTTGAAAAACCACTTTTCACACTTGTGTTGGTGCAGGAAACCACTTTTGCACTTGTATTAGTGTGGAAAAACCACTTTTCGCACTTGTGTTATTGTTGAAAAACCACTTTTCGCACTTGTGTTAGTGTTGAAAAACCACTTTTCGCACTTGTGTTGGTGCAGGAAACCACTTTTGCACTTGTATTAGTGTGGAAAAACCACTTTTCGCACTTGTGTTAGTGTTGAAAAACCACTTTTCGCACTTGTGTTAGTGTTGAAAAACCACTTTTCGCACTTGTGTTGGTGCAGGAAACCACTTTTGCACTTGTATTAGTGTGGAAAAAACACTTTTTGCACTTGTGATAGTGTTGAAAAACCACTTTTCGCACTTGTGTTAGTGTTGAAAAACCACTTTTTGCACTTGTGTTGGTGCAGGAAACCACGTTTGCACTTGTATTAGTGTGGAAAAACACTTTTCGCACTTGTGTTAGTGTTGAAAAACCCACTTTTCGCACTTGTATTAGTGTGGAAAAAACACTTTTCGCACTTGTGTTGGTGCAGGAAACCACTTTTGCACTTGTATTAGTGTGGAAAAAAGACTTTTTGCACTTGCGTTAGTGTTGAAAAACCACTTTTCGCACTTGTGTTAGGGTTGAAAAACCACTTTTCGCACTTGTGTTGGTGCAGGAAACCACTTTTGCACTTGTATTAGTGTGGAAAAAACACTTTTTGCACTTGTGATAGTGTTGAAAAACCACTTTTCGCACTGTGTTAGTGTTGAAAAACCACTTTTTCGCACTCGTGTTGGTGCAGGAAACCACTTTTGCACTTGTATTAGTGTGGAAAAAACACTTTTTGCACTTGTGATAGTGTTGAAAAACCACTTTTCGCACTTGTGTTAGTGTTGAAAAACCACTTTTCGCACTTGTGTTGGTGCAGGAAACCACTTTTGCACTTGTATTAGTGTGGAAAAAGCACTTTTCGCACTTGTGTTAGTGTTGAAAAACCACTTTTCGCACTTGTGTTAGTGTTGAAAAACCACTTTTCGCACTTGTATTAGTGTGGAAAAAACACTTTTTGCACCTGTATTAGTGTAGAAAAAACACTTTTTGCACTTGTGATAGTGTTGAAAAACCACTTTTCGCACTTGTGTTGGTGCAGGACACCACTTTTGCACTTGTATTAGTGTGGAAAAACCACTTTTCGCACTTGTGTTATTGTTGAAAAAACACTTTTCGCACTTGTGTTAGTGTTGAAAAACCACTTTTCGCACTTGTGTTGGTGCAGGAAACCACTTTTGCACTTGTATTAGTGTGGAAAAAACACTTTTCGCACTTGTGTTAGTGTTGAAAAACCACTTTTCGCACTTGTGTTAGTGTTGAAAAACCACTTTTCGCACTTGTGTTGGTGCAGGAAACCACTTTTGCACTTGTATTAGTGTGGAAAAACCACTTTTCGCACTTGTGTTAGTGTTGAAAAACCACTTTTCGCACTTGTGTTAGTGTTGAAAAACCACTTTTCGCACTTGTGTTGGTGCAGGAAACCACTTTTGCACTTGTATTAGTGTGGAAAAACCACTTTTCGCACTTGTGTTAGTGTTGAAAAACCACTTTTCGCACTTGTGTTAGTGTTGAAAAACCACTTTTCGCACTTGTGTTAGTGTTGAAAAACCACTTTTCGCACTTGTGTTGGTGCAGGAAACCACTTTTGCACTTGTATTAGTGTGGAAAAAACACTTTTTGCACTTGTGATAGTGTTGAAAAAACACTTTTCGCACTTGTGTTAGTGTTGAAAAACCACTTTTTGCACTTGTGTTGGTGCAGGAAACCACGTTTGCACTTGTATTAGTGTGGAAAAACACTTTTCGCACTTGTGTTAGTGTTGAAAAACCCACTTTTCGCACTTGTATTAGTGTGGAAAAAACACTTTTCGCACTTGTGTTGGTGCAGGAAACCACTTTTGCACTTGTATTAGTGTGGAAAAAAGACTTTTTGCACTTGCGTTAGTGTTGAAAAACCACTTTTCGCACTTGTGTTAGGGTTGAAAAACCACTTTTCGCACTTGTGTTGGTGAAGGAAACCACTTTTGCACTTGTGTTAGTGTGGAAAAAACACTTTTTGCACTTGTGATAGTGTTGAAAAACCACTTTTCGCACTGTGTTAGTGTTGAAAAACCACTTTTTCGCACTCGTGTTGGTGCAGGAAACCACTTTTGCACTTGTATTAGTGTGGAAAAAACACTTTTTGCACTTGTGATAGTGTTGAAAAACCACTTTTCGCACTTGTGTTAGTGTTGAAAAACCACTTTTCGCACTTGTGTTGGTGCAGGAAACCACTTTTGCACTTGTATTAGTGTGGAAAAAGCACTTTTCGCACTTGTGTTAGTGTTGAAAAACCACTTTTCGCACTTGTGTTAGTGTTGAAAAACCACTTTTCGCACTTGTATTAGTGTGGAAAAAACACTTTTTGCACCTGTATTAGTGTAGAAAAAACACTTTTTGCACTTGTGATAGTGTTGAAAAACCACTTTTCGCACTTGTGTTGGTGCAGGACACCACTTTTGCACTTGTATTAGTGTGGAAAAACCACTTTTCGCACTTGTGTTATTGTTGAAAAAACACTTTTCGCACTTGTGTTAGTGTTGAAAAACCACTTTTCGCACTTGTGTTGGTGCAGGAAACCACTTTTGCACTTGTATTAGTGTGGAAAAACCACTTTTCGCACTTGTGTTAGTGTTGAAAAACCACTTTTCGCACTTGTGTTAGTGTTGAAAAACCACTTTTCGCACTTGTGTTGGTGCAGGAAACCACTTTTGCACTTGTATTAGTGTGGAAAAAACACTTTTTGCACTTGTGATAGTGTTGAAAAACCACTTTTCGCACTTGTGTTAGTGTTGAAAAACCACTTTTTGCACTTGTGTTGGTGCAGGAAACCACTTTTGCACTTGTATTAGTGTGGAAAAACACTTTTTGCACTTGTGTTAGTGTTGAAAAACCCACTTTTCGCACTTGTATTAGTGTGGAAAAAACACTTTTCGCACTTGTGTTGGTGCAGGAAACCACTTTTGCACTTGTATTAGTGTGGAAAAAAGACTTTTTGCACTTGCGTTAGTGTTGAAAAACCACTTTTCGCACTTGTGTTAGGGTTGAAAAACCACTTTTCGCACTTGTGTTGGTGCAGGAAACCACTTTTGCACTTGTATTAGTGTGGAAAAACCACTTTTCGCACTTGTGTTAGTGTTTAAAAACCACTTTTCACACTTGTATTATTGTGGAAAAAACACTTTTTGCACTTGTGATAGTGTTGAAAAACCACTTTTCGCACTTGTGTTGGTGTTGAAAAACCACTTTTCGCACCTGTGTTGGTGCAGGAAACCACTTTTGCACTTGTATTAGTGTGGAAAAACCACTTTTCGCACTTGTGTTATTGTTGAAAAACCACTTTTCGCACTTGTGTTGGTGCAGGAAACCACTTTTGCACTTGTATTAGTGTGGAAAAACCACTTTTCGCACTTGTGTTAGTGTTGAAAAACCACTTTTCGCACTTGTGTTAGTGTTGAAAAACCACTTTTCACACTTGTATTAGTGTGGAAAAAACACTTTTTGCACTTGTATTACTGTAGAAAAAACACTTTTTGCACTTGTGATAGTGTTGAAAAACGACTTTTCGCACTTGTGTTGGTGCAGGAAACCACTTTTGCACTTGTATTAGTGTGGAAAAACCACTTTTCGCACTTGTGTTAGTGTTGAAAAACCACTTTTCGCACTTGTGTTAGTGTTGAAAAACCACTTTTCGCACTTGTGTTGGTGCAGGAAACCACTTTTGCACTTGTATTAGTGTGGAAAACCCACTTTTCGCACTTGTGTTAGTGTTGAAAAACCACTTTTCGCACTTGTGTTAGTGTTGAAAAACCACTTTTCGCCCTTGTGTTGGTGCAGGAAACCACTTTTGCACTTGTATTAGTGTGGAAAAAACACTTTTCGCACTTATGTTAGTGTTGAAAAACCACTTTTCGCACTTGTGTTAGTGTTGAAAAACCACTTTTCGCACTTGTGTTAGTGTTGAAAAACCACTTTTCGCACTTGTGTTGGTGCAGGAAACCACTTTTGCACTTGTATTAGTGTGGATCAAACACTTTTTGCACTTGTGATAGTGTTGAAAAACTACTTTTCGCACTTGTGTTAGTGTAGAAAAACCACTTTTCACACTTGTGTTGGTGCAGGAAACCACTTTTGCACTTGTATTAGTGTGGAAAAAACACTTTTTGCACTTGTGATAGTGTTGAAAAACCACTTTTCGCACTGTGTCAGTGTTGAAAAACCACTTTTCGCACTTGTGTTTGTGCAGGAAACCACTTTTGCACTTGTATTAGCGTGGAAAAACCACTTTTCGCACTTGTGTTAGTGTTGAAAAACCACTTTTCGCACTTGTGTTAGTGTTGAAAAACCAATTTTCGCACTTGTGTTAGTGTTGAAAAAACACTTTTCGCACTTGTGTTAGTGTTGAAAAACCACTTTTCGCACTTGTGTTAGTGTGGAAAAACCACTTTTCGCACTTGTGTTAGTGTTGAAAAACCACTTTTCGCACTTGTGATAGTGTTGAAAAACGACTTTTCGCACTTGTGTTAGTGTTGCAGAACCACTTTCCGCACTTCTGCTGGCGTTGAAAACCACTTTTCGCACTTGTGTTAGTGTTGCAAAACCATTTTCAGCACTTGTGCTAGTGTTGAAAACCACTTTCCGCACTTGAGCTAGTGTTGCGAAACCACTTTCCGCACTTGTGCTGGCGTTGAAAACCACTTTTGCACTTGTGTTCGTGTTGAAAAACCACTTTTCGCACTTGTGTTAGGGTTGAAAAAACACTTTTCGCACTTGTGTTGGTGCAGGAAACCACTTTTGCACTTGTATTAGTGTGGAAAAAAGACTTTTCGCACTTGTATTAGTGTTGAAAAACCACTTTTCACACTTGTATTATTGTGGAAAAAACACTTTTTGCACTTGTGATAGTGTTGAAAAACCACTTTTCGCACTTGTGTTAGTGTTGAAAAACCACTTTTCGCACTTGTGTTGGTGCAGGAAACCACTTTTGCACTTGTATTAGTGTGGAAAAACCACTTTTGCACTTGTATTAGTGTGGAAAAACCACGTTTCGCACTTGTGTTAGTGTTGAAAAACCACTTTTCGCATTTGTGTTAGTGTTGAAAAACCACTTTTCGCACTTGTGTTTGTGCAGGAAACCACTTTTGCACTTGTATTAGTGTGGAACAAACACCTTTTGCACTTGTGATAGTGTTGAAAAACTACTTTTCGCACTTGTGTTAGTGTTGAAAAACCACTTTTCACACTTGTGTTGGTGCAGGAAACCACTTTTGCACTTGTATTAGTGTGGAAAAAACACTTTTTGCACTTGTGATAGTGTTGAAAAACCACTTTTCGCACTGTGTTAGTGTTGAAAAACCACTTTTCTCACTTGTGTTGGTGCAGGAAACCACTTTTGCACTTGTATTAGTGTGGAAAAAACACTTTTTGCACTTGTGATAGTGTTGAAAAACCACTTTTCGCACTGTGTTAGTGTTGAAAAACCACTTTTTCGCACTTGTGTTGGTGCAGGAAACCACTTTTGCACTTGTATTAGTGTGGAAAAAACACTTTTTGCACTTGTGATAGTGTTGAAAAACCACTTTTCGCACTTGTGTTAGTGTTGAAAAACCACTTTTCGCACTTGTGTTGGTGCAGGAAACCACTTTTGCACTTGTATTAGTGTGGAAAAAACACTTTTCGCACTTGTGTTAATGTTGAAAAACCACTTTTCGCACTTGTGTTAGTGTTGAAAAACCACTTTTCGCACTTGTATTAGTGTGGAAAAAACACTTTTTGCACCTGTATTAGTGTAGAAAAAACACTTTTTGCACTTGTGATAGTGTTGAAAAACCACTTTTCACACTTGTGTTGGTGCAGGAAACCACTTTTGCACTTGTATTAGTGTGGAAAAACCACTTTTCGCACTTGTGTTATTGTTGAAAAACCACTTTTCGCACTTGTGTTAGTGTTGAAAAACCACTTTTCGCACTTGTGTTGGTGCAGGAAACCACTTTTGCACTTGTATTAGTGTGGAAAAACCACTTTTCGCACTTGTGTTAGTGTTGAAAAACCACTTTTCGCACTTGTGTTAGTGTTGAAAAACCACTTTTCGCACTTGTGTTGGTGCAGGAAACCACTTTTGCACTTGTATTAGTGTGGAAAAAACACTTTTTGCACTTGTGATAGTGTTGAAAAACCACTTTTCGCACTTGTGTTAGTGTTGAAAAACCACTTTTTGCACTTGTGTTGGTGCAGGAAACCACGTTTGCACTTGTATTAGTGTGGAAAAACACTTTTCGCACTTGTGTTAGTGTTGAAAAACCCACTTTTCGCACTTGTATTAGTGTGGAAAAAACACTTTTCGCACTTGTGTTGGTGCAGGAAACCACTTTTGCACTTGTATTAGTGTGGAAAAAAGACTTTTTGCACTTGCGTTAGTGTTGAAAAACCACTTTTCGCACTTGTGTTAGGGTTGAAAAACCACTTTTCGCACTTGTGTTGGTGCAGGAAACCACTTTTGCACTTGTATTAGTGTGGAAAAAACACTTTTTGCACTTGTGATAGTGTTGAAAAACCACTTTTCGCACTGTGTTAGTGTTGAAAAACCACTTTTTCGCACTCGTGTTGGTGCAGGAAACCACTTTTGCACTTGTATTAGTGTGGAAAAAACACTTTTTGCACTTGTGATAGTGTTGAAAAACCACTTTTCGCACTTGTGTTAGTGTTGAAAAACCACTTTTCGCACTTGTGTTGGTGCAGGAAACCACTTTTGCACTTGTATTAGTGTGGAAAAAGCACTTTTCGCACTTGTGTTAGTGTTGAAAAACCACTTTTCGCACTTGTGTTAGTGTTGAAAAACCACTTTTCGCACTTGTATTAGTGTGGAAAAAACACTTTTTGCACCTGTATTAGTGTAGAAAAAACACTTTTTGCACTTGTGATAGTGTTGAAAAACCACTTTTCGCACTTGTGTTGGTGCAGGACACCACTTTTGCACTTGTATTAGTGTGGAAAAACCACTTTTCGCACTTGTGTTATTGTTGAAAAAACACTTTTCGCACTTGTGTTAGTGTTGAAAAACCACTTTTCGCACTTGTGTTGGTGCAGGAAACCACTTTTGCACTTGTATTAGTGTGGAAAAAACACTTTTCGCACTTGTGTTAGTGTTGAAAAACCACTTTTCGCACTTGTGTTAGTGTTGAAAAACCACTTTTCGCACTTGTGTTGGTGCAGGAAACCACTTTTGCACTTGTATTAGTGTGGAAAAAACACTTTTTGCACTTGTGATAGTGTTGAAAAACCACTTTTCGCACTTGTGTTAGTGTTGAAAAACCACTTTTTGCACTTGTGTTGGTGCAGGAAACCACTTTTGCACTTGTATTAGTGTGGAAAAACACTTTTTGCACTTGTGTTAGTGTTGAAAAACCCACTTTTCGCACTTGTATTAGTGTGGAAAAAACACTTTTCGCACTTGTGTTGGTGCAGGAAACCACTTTTGCACTTGTATTAGTGTGGAAAAAAGACTTTTTGCACTTGCGTTAGTGTTGAAAAACCACTTTTCGCACTTGTGTTAGGGTTGAAAAACCACTTTTCGCACTTGTGTTGGTGCAGGAAACCACTTTTGCACTTGTATTAGTGTGGAAAAACCACTTTTCGCACTTGTGTTAGTGTTTAAAAACCACTTTTCACACTTGTATTATTGTGGAAAAAACACTTTTTGCACTTGTGATAGTGTTGAAAAACCACTTTTCGCACTTGTGTTAGTGTTGAAAAACCACTTTTCGCACCTGTGTTGGTGCAGGAAACCACTTTTGCACTTGTATTAGTGTGGAAAAACCACTTTTCGCACTTGTGTTGGTGCAGGAAACCACTTTTGCACTTGTATTAGTGTGGAAAAACCACTTTTCGCACTTGTGTTAGTGTTGAAAAACCACTTTTCGCACTTGTGTTAGTGTTGAAAAACCACTTTTCACACTTGTATTAGTGTGGAAAAAACACTTTTTGCACTTGTATTACTGTAGAAAAAACACTTTTTGCACTTGTGATAGTGTTGAAAAACGACTTTTCGCACTTGTGTTGGTGCAGGAAACCACTTTTGCACTTGTATTAGTGTGGAAAAACCACTTTTCGCACTTGTGTTAGTGTTGAAAAACCACTTTTCGCACTTGTGTTAGTGTTGAAAAACCACTTTTCGCACTTGTGTTAGTGTTGAAAAACCACTTTTCGCACTTGTGTTGGTGCAGGAAACCACTTTTGCACTTGTATTAGTGTGGAAAAAACACTTTTTGCACTTGTGATAGTGTTGAAAAACCACTTTTCGCACTTGTGTTAGTGTTGAAAAACCACTTTTTGCACTTGTGTTGGTGCAGGAAACCACGTTTGCACTTGTATTAGTGTGGAAAAACACTTTTCGCACTTGTGTTAGTGTTGAAAAACCCACTTTTCGCACTTGTATTAGTGTGGAAAAAACACTTTTCGCACTTGTGTTGGTGCAGGAAACCACTTTTGCACTTGTATTAGTGTGGAAAAAAGACTTTTTGCACTTGCGTTAGTGTTGAAAAACCACTTTTCGCACTTGTGTTAGGGTTGAAAAACCACTTTTCGCACTTGTGTTGGTGCAGGAAACCACTTTTGCACTTGTATTAGTGTGGAAAAAACACTTTTTGCACTTGTGATAGTGTTGAAAAACCACTTTTCGCACTGTGTTAGTGTTGAAAAACCACTTTTTCGCACTCGTGTTGGTGCAGGAAACCACTTTTGCACTTGTATTAGTGTGGAAAAAACACTTTTTGCACTTGTGATAGTGTTGAAAAACCACTTTTCGCACTTGTGTTAGTGTTGAAAAACCACTTTTCGCACTTGTGTTGGTGCAGGAAACCACTTTTGCACTTGTATTAGTGTGGAAAAAGCACTTTTCGCACTTGTGTTAGTGTTGAAAAACCACTTTTCGCACTTGTGTTAGTGTTGAAAAACCACTTTTCGCACTTGTATTAGTGTGGAAAAAACACTTTTTGCACCTGTATTAGTGTAGAAAAAACACTTTTTGCACTTGTGATAGTGTTGAAAAACCACTTTTCGCACTTGTGTTGGTGCAGGACACCACTTTTGCACTTGTATTAGTGTGGAAAAACCACTTTTCGCACTTGTGTTATTGTTGAAAAAACACTTTTCGCACTTGTGTTAGTGTTGAAAAACCACTTTTCGCACTTGTGTTGGTGCAGGAAACCACTTTTGCACTTGTATTAGTGTGGAAAAACCACTTTTCGCACTTGTGTTAGTGTTGAAAAACCACTTTTCGCACTTGTGTTAGTGTTGAAAAACCACTTTTCGCACTTGTGTTGGTGCAGGAAACCACTTTTGCACTTGTATTAGTGTGGAAAAAACACTTTTTGCACTTGTGATAGTGTTGAAAAACCACTTTTCGCACTTGTGTTAGTGTTGAAAAACCACTTTTTGCACTTGTGTTGGTGCAGGAAACCACTTTTGCACTTGTATTAGTGTGGAAAAACACTTTTTGCACTTGTGTTAGTGTTGAAAAACCCACTTTTCGCACTTGTATTAGTGTGGAAAAAACACTTTTCGCACTTGTGTTGGTGCAGGAAACCACTTTTGCACTTGTATTAGTGTGGAAAAAAGACTTTTTGCACTTGCGTTAGTGTTGAAAAACCACTTTTCGCACTTGTGTTAGGGTTGAAAAACCACTTTTCGCACTTGTGTTGGTGCAGGAAACCACTTTTGCACTTGTATTAGTGTGGAAAAACCACTTTTCGCACTTGTGTTAGTGTTTAAAAACCACTTTTCACACTTGTATTATTGTGGAAAAAACACTTTTTGCACTTGTGATAGTGTTGAAAAACCACTTTTCGCACTTGTGTTAGTGTTGAAAAACCACTTTTCGCACCTGTGTTGGTGCAGGAAACCACTTTTGCACTTGTATTAGTGTGGAAAAACCACTTTTCGCACTTGTGTTAGTGTTGAAAAACCACTTTTCGCACTTGTGTTAGTGTTGAAAAACCACTTTTCACACTTGTATTAGTGTGGAAAAAACACTTTTTGCACTTGTATTACTGTAGAAAAAACACTTTTTGCACTTGTGATAGTGTTGAAAAACGACTTTTCGCACTTGTGTTGGTGCAGGAAACCACTTTTGCACTTGTATTAGTGTGGAAAAACCACTTTTCGCACTTGTGTTAGTGTTGAAAAACCACTTTTCGCACTTGTGTTAGTGTTGAAAAACCACTTTTCGCACTTGTGTTGGTGCAGGAAACCACTTTTGCACTTGTATTAGTGTGGAAAAACCACTTTTCGCACTTGTGTTAGTGTTGAAAAACCACTTTTCGCACTTGTGTTAGTGTTGAAAAACCACTTTTCGCCCTTGTGTTGGTGCAGGAAACCACTTTTGCACTTGTATTAGTGTGGAAAAAACACTTTTCGCACTTATGTTAGTGTTGAAAAACCACTTTTCGCACTTGTGTTAGTGTTGAAAAACCACTTTTCGCACTTGTGTTAGTGTTGAAAAACCACTTTTCGCACTTGTGTTGGTGCAGGAAACCACTTTTGCACTTGTATTAGTGTGGATCAAACACTTTTTGCACTTGTGATAGTGTTGAAAAACTACTTTTCGCACTTGTGTTAGTGTAGAAAAACCACTTTTCACACTTGTGTTGGTGCAGGAAACCACTTTTGCACTCGTATTAGTGTGGAAAAAACACTTTTTGCACTTGTGATAGTGTTGAAAAACCACTTTTCGCACTGTGTCAGTGTTGAAAAACCACTTTTCGCACTTGTGTTTGTGCAGGAAACCACTTTTGCACTTGTATTAGCGTGGAAAAACCACTTTTCGCACTTGTGTTAGTGTTGAAAAACCACTTTTCGCACTTGTGTTAGTGTTGAAAAACCAATTTTCGCACTTGTGTTAGTGTTGAAAAAACACTTTTCGCACTTGTGTTAGTGTTGAAAAACCACTTTTCGCACTTGTGTTAGTGTGGAAAAACCACTTTTCGCACTTGTGTTAGTGTTGAAAAACCACTTTTCGCACTTGTGATAGTGTTGAAAAACCACTTTTCGCACTTGTGTTAGTGTTGCAGAACCACTTTCCGCACTTCTGCTGGCGTTGAAAACCACTTTTCGCACTTGTGTTAGTGTTGCAAAACCATTTTCAGCACTTGTGCTAGTGTTGAAAACCACTTTCCGCACTTGAGCTAGTGTTGCGAAACCACTTTCCGCACTTGTGCTGGCGTTGAAAACCACTTTTGCACTTGTGTTCGTGTTGCAAAACCACTTTCCACACTTGTGCTGGCATTAAAAACCACTTTTCGCACTTGTGTTCATGTTGAAAAACCACTTTTCGCACTTGTGTTCATGTTGAAAAACCACTTTTCGCACTTGTGTTGGTGCAGGCATCCACTTTTGCACTTGTATTAGTGTGGAAAAACCACTTTTCGCACTTGTGTTAGTGTTGAAAAACCACTTTTCGCACTTGTGTTAGTGTTGAAAAACCACTTTTCGCACTTGTGTTGGTGCAGGAAACCACTTTTGCACTTGAATTAGTGTGGAAAAAACACTTTTTGCACTTGTGATAGTGTTGAAAAACCACTTTTCGCACTTGTGTTAGTGTTGAAAAACCACTTTTCGCACTTGTGTTGATGCAGGAAACCACTTTTGCTCTTGTATTAGTGTGGAAAAACCACTTTTCGCACTTGTGTTAGTGTTGAAAAACCCACTTTTCGCACTTGTATTAGTGTGGAAAAAACACTTTTCGCACTTGTGTTGGTGCAGGAAACCACTTTTGCACTTTTATTAGTGTGGAAAAAACACTTTTCGCACTTGTGTTAGGGTTGAAAAAAAACTTTTCGCACTTGTGTTGGTGCAGGAAACCACTTTTGCACTTGTATTAGTGTGGAAAAAAGACTTTTCGCACTTGTATTAGTGTTGAAAAACCACTTTTCACACTTGTATTATTGTGGAAAAAACACTTTTGCACTTGTGATAGTGTTGAAAAACCACTTTTCGCACTTGTGTTAGTGTTGAAAAACCACTTTTCGCACTTGTGTTGGTGCAGGAAACCACTTTTGCACTTGTATTAGTGTGGAAAAACCACTTTTGCACTTGTATTAGTGTGGAAAAACCACTTTTCGCACTTGTGTTAGTGTTGAAAAACCACTTTTCGCACTTGTGTTGGTGTTGAAAAACCACTTTTCGCACTTGTGTTAGTGTTGAAAAACCACTTTTCGCACTTGTGTTGGTGCAGGAAACCACTTTTGCACTTGTATTAGTGTGGATCAAACACTTTTTGCACTTGTGATAGTGTTGAAAAACTACTTTTCGCACTTGTGTTAGTGTAGAAAAACCACTTTTCACACTTGTGTTGGTGCAGGAAACCACTTTTGCACTTGTATTAGTGTGGAAAAAACACTTTTTGCACTTGTGATAGTGTTGAAAAACCACTTTTCGCACTGTGTCAGTGTTGAAAAACCACTTTTCGCACTTGTGTTTGTGCAGGAAACCACTTTTGCACTTGTATTAGCGTGGAAAAACCACTTTTCGCACTTGTGTTAGTGTTGAAAAACCACTTTTCGCACTTGTGATAGTGTTGAAAAACCAATTTTCGCACTTGTGTTAGTGTTGAAAAAACACTTTTCGCACTTGTGTTAGTGTTGAAAAACCACTTTTCGCACTTGTGTTAGTGTGGAAAAACCACTTTTCGCACTTGTGTTAGTGTTGAAAAACCACTTTTCGCACTTGTGATAGTGTTGAAAAACGACTTTTCGCACTTGTGTTAGTGTTGCAGAACCACTTTCCGCACTTCTGCTGGCGTTGAAAACCACTTTTCGCACTTGTGTTAGTGTTGCAAAACCATTTTCAGCACTTGTGCTAGTGTTGAAAACCACTTTCCGCACTTGAGCTAGTGTTGCGAAACCACTTTCCGCACTTGTGCTGCGTTGAAAACCACTTTTGCACTTGTGTTCGTGTTGCAAAACCACTTTCCACACTTGTGCTGGCATTAAAAACCACTTTTCACACATGTGCTAGGATTGCAAAACCACTTTTCGCACTTGTGTTCATGTTGAAAAACCACTTTTCGCACTTGTGTTCATGTTGAAAAACCACTTTTCGCACTTGTGTTGGTGCAGGCAACCACTTTTGCACTTGTATTAGTGTGGAAAAACCACTTTTCGCACTTGTGTTAGTGTTGAAAAACCACTTTTCGCACTTGTGTTAGTGTTGAAAAACCACTTTTCGCACTTGTGTTGGTGCAGGAAACCACTTTTGCACTTGAATTAGTGTGGAAAAAACACTTTTTGCACTTGTGATAGTGTTGAAAAACCACTTTTCGCACTTGTGTTAGTGTTGAAAAACCACTTTTCGCACTTGTGTTGATGCAGGAAACCACTTTTGCACTTGTATTAGTGTGGAAAAACCACTTTTCGCACTTGTGTTAGTGTTGAAAAACCCACTTTTCGCACTTGTATTAGTGTGGAAAAAACACTTTTCGCACTTGTGTTGGTGCAGGAAACCACTTTTGCACTTTTATTAGTGTGGAAAAAACACTTTTTGCACTTGTGTTAGTGTTGAAAAACCACTTTTCGCACTTGTGTTAGGGTTGAAAAAACACTTTTCGCACTTGTGTTGGTGCAGGAAACCACTTTTGCACTTGTATTAGTGTGGAAAAACACTTTTTGCACTTGTGTTAGTGTTGAAAAACCCACTTTTCGCACTTGTATTAGTGTGGAAAAAACACTTTTCGCACTTGTGTTGGTGCAGGAAACCACTTTTGCACTTGTATTAGTGTGGAAAAAAGACTTTTTGCACTTGCGTTAGTGTTGAAAAACCACTTTTCGCACTTGTGTTAGGGTTGAAAAACCACTTTTCGCACTTGTGTTGGTGCAGGAAACCACTTTTGCACTTGTATTAGTGTGGAAAAACCACTTTTCGCACTTGTGTTAGTGTTTAAAAACCACTTTTCACACTTGTATTATTGTGGAAAAAACACTTTTTGCACTTGTGATAGTGTTGAAAAACCACTTTTCGCACTTGTGTTAGTGTTGAAAAACCACTTTTCGCACCTGTGTTGGTGCAGGAAACCACTTTTGCACTTGTATTAGTGTGGAAAAACCACTTTTCGCACTTGTGTTAGTGTTGAAAAACCACTTTTCGCACTTGTGTTAGTGTTGAAAAACCACTTTTCACACTTGTATTAGTGTGGAAAAAACACTTTTTGCACTTGTATTACTGTAGAAAAAACACTTTTTGCACTTGTGATAGTGTTGAAAAACGACTTTTCGCACTTGTGTTGGTGCAGGAAACCACTTTTGCACTTGTATTAGTGTGGAAAAACCACTTTTCGCACTTGTGTTAGTGTTGAAAAACCACTTTTCGCACTTGTGTTAGTGTTGAAAAACCACTTTTCGCACTTGTGTTGGTGCAGGAAACCACTTTTGCACTTGTATTAGTGTGGAAAAACCACTTTTCGCACTTGTGTTAGTGTTGAAAAACCACTTTTCGCACTTGTGTTAGTGTTGAAAAACCACTTTTCGCCCTTGTGTTGGTGCAGGAAACCACTTTTGCACTTGTATTAGTGTGGAAAAAACACTTTTCGCACTTATGTTAGTGTTGAAAAACCACTTTTCGCACTTGTGTTAGTGTTGAAAAACCACTTTTCGCACTTGTGTTAGTGTTGAAAAACCACTTTTCGCACTTGTGTTGGTGCAGGAAACCACTTTTGCACTTGTATTAGTGTGGATCAAACACTTTTTGCACTTGTGATAGTGTTGAAAAACTACTTTTCGCACTTGTGTTAGTGTAGAAAAACCACTTTTCACACTTGTGTTGGTGCAGGAAACCACTTTTGCACTCGTATTAGTGTGGAAAAAACACTTTTTGCACTTGTGATAGTGTTGAAAAACCACTTTTCGCACTGTGTCAGTGTTGAAAAACCACTTTTCGCACTTGTGTTTGTGCAGGAAACCACTTTTGCACTTGTATTAGCGTGGAAAAACCACTTTTCGCACTTGTGTTAGTGTTGAAAAACCACTTTTCGCACTTGTGTTAGTGTTGAAAAACCAATTTTCGCACTTGTGTTAGTGTTGAAAAAACACTTTTCGCACTTGTGTTAGTGTTGAAAAACCACTTTTCGCACTTGTGTTAGTGTGGAAAAACCACTTTTCGCACTTGTGTTAGTGTTGAAAAACCACTTTTCGCACTTGTGATAGTGTTGAAAAACCACTTTTCGCACTTGTGTTAGTGTTGCAGAACCACTTTCCGCACTTCTGCTGGCGTTGAAAACCACTTTTCGCACTTGTGTTAGTGTTGCAAAACCATTTTCAGCACTTGTGCTAGTGTTGAAAACCACTTTCCGCACTTGAGCTAGTGTTGCGAAACCACTTTCCGCACTTGTGCTGGCGTTGAAAACCACTTTTGCACTTGTGTTCGTGTTGCAAAACCACTTTCCACACTTGTGCTGGCATTAAAAACCACTTTTCGCACTTGTGTTCATGTTGAAAAACCACTTTTCGCACTTGTGTTCATGTTGAAAAACCACTTTTCGCACTTGTGTTGGTGCAGGCATCCACTTTTGCACTTGTATTAGTGTGGAAAAACCACTTTTCGCACTTGTGTTAGTGTTGAAAAACCACTTTTCGCACTTGTGTTAGTGTTGAAAAACCACTTTTCGCACTTGTGTTGGTGCAGGAAACCACTTTTGCACTTGAATTAGTGTGGAAAAAACACTTTTTGCACTTGTGATAGTGTTGAAAAACCACTTTTCGCACTTGTGTTAGTGTTGAAAAACCACTTTTCGCACTTGTGTTGATGCAGGAAACCACTTTTGCTCTTGTATTAGTGTGGAAAAACCACTTTTCGCACTTGTGTTAGTGTTGAAAAACCCACTTTTCGCACTTGTATTAGTGTGGAAAAAACACTTTTCGCACTTGTGTTGGTGCAGGAAACCACTTTTGCACTTTTATTAGTGTGGAAAAAACACTTTTCGCACTTGTGTTAGGGTTGAAAAAAAACTTTTCGCACTTGTGTTGGTGCAGGAAACCACTTTTGCACTTGTATTAGTGTGGAAAAAAGACTTTTCGCACTTGTATTAGTGTTGAAAAACCACTTTTCACACTTGTATTATTGTGGAAAAAACACTTTTGCACTTGTGATAGTGTTGAAAAACCACTTTTCGCACTTGTGTTAGTGTTGAAAAACCACTTTTCGCACTTGTGTTGGTGCAGGAAACCACTTTTGCACTTGTATTAGTGTGGAAAAACCACTTTTGCACTTGTATTAGTGTGGAAAAACCACTTTTCGCACTTGTGTTAGTGTTGAAAAACCACTTTTCGCACTTGTGTTGGTGTTGAAAAACCACTTTTCGCACTTGTGTTAGTGTTGAAAAACCACTTTTCGCACTTGTGTTGGTGCAGGAAACCACTTTTGCACTTGTATTAGTGTGGATCAAACACTTTTTGCACTTGTGATAGTGTTGAAAAACTACTTTTCGCACTTGTGTTAGTGTAGAAAAACCACTTTTCACACTTGTGTTGGTGCAGGAAACCACTTTTGCACTTGTATTAGTGTGGAAAAAACACTTTTTGCACTTGTGATAGTGTTGAAAAACCACTTTTCGCACTGTGTCAGTGTTGAAAAACCACTTTTCGCACTTGTGTTTGTGCAGGAAACCACTTTTGCACTTGTATTAGCGTGGAAAAACCACTTTTCGCACTTGTGTTAGTGTTGAAAAACCACTTTTCGCACTTGTGATAGTGTTGAAAAACCAATTTTCGCACTTGTGTTAGTGTTGAAAAAACACTTTTCGCACTTGTGTTAGTGTTGAAAAACCACTTTTCGCACTTGTGTTAGTGTGGAAAAACCACTTTTCGCACTTGTGTTAGTGTTGAAAAACCACTTTTCGCACTTGTGATAGTGTTGAAAAACGACTTTTCGCACTTGTGTTAGTGTTGCAGAACCACTTTCCGCACTTCTGCTGGCGTTGAAAACCACTTTTCGCACTTGTGTTAGTGTTGCAAAACCATTTTCAGCACTTGTGCTAGTGTTGAAAACCACTTTCCGCACTTGAGCTAGTGTTGCGAAACCACTTTCCGCACTTGTGCTGCGTTGAAAACCACTTTTGCACTTGTGTTCGTGTTGCAAAACCACTTTCCACACTTGTGCTGGCATTAAAAACCACTTTTCACACATGTGCTAGGATTGCAAAACCACTTTTCGCACTTGTGTTCATGTTGAAAAACCACTTTTCGCACTTGTGTTCATGTTGAAAAACCACTTTTCGCACTTGTGTTGGTGCAGGCAACCACTTTTGCACTTGTATTAGTGTGGAAAAACCACTTTTCGCACTTGTGTTAGTGTTGATAAACCACTTTTCGCACTTGTGTTAGTGTTGAAAAACCACTTTTCGCACTTGTGTTGGTGCAGGAAACCACTTTTGCACTTGAATTAGTGTGGAAAAAACACTTTTTGCACTTGTGATAGTGTTGAAAAACCACTTTTCGCACTTGTGTTAGTGTTGAAAAACCACTTTTCGCACTTGTGTTGATGCAGGAAACCACTTTTGCACTTGTATTAGTGTGGAAAAACCACTTTTCGCACTTGTGTTAGTGTTGAAAAACCCACTTTTCGCACTTGTATTAGTGTGGAAAAAACACTTTTCGCACTTGTGTTGGTGCAGGAAACCACTTTTGCACTTTTATTAGTGTGGAAAAAACACTTTTTGCACTTGTGTTAGTGTTGAAAAACCACTTTTCGCACTTGTGTTAGGGTTGAAAAAACACTTTTCGCACTTGTGTTGGTGCAGGAAACCACTTTTGCACTTGTATTAGTGTGGAAAAACCACTTCTCGCACTTGTGTTAGTGTTTAAAAACCACTTTTCACACTTGTATTATTGTGGAAAAAAGCACTTTTTGCACTTGTGATAGTGTTGAAAAACCACTTTTCGCACTTGTGTTAGTGTTGAAAAACCACTTTTCGCACTTGTGTTGGTGCAGGAAACCACTTTTGCACTTGTATTAGTGTGGAAAAACCACTTTTGCACTTGTATTAGTGTGGAAAAACCACTTTTCGCACTTGTGTTAGTGTTGAAAAACCACTTTTCGCACTTGTGTTGGTGCAGGAAACCACTTTTGCACTTGTATTAGTGTGGAAAAAAGACTTTTTGCACTTGCGTTAGTGTTGAAAAACCACTTTTCGCACTTGTATTAGTGTGGAAAAAACACTTTTCGCACTTGTGTTGGTGCAGGAAACCACTTTTGCACTTGTATTAGTGTGGAAAAAAGACTTTTTGCACTTGCGTTAGTGTTGAAAAACCACTTTTCGCACTTGTGTTAGGGTTGAAAAACCACTTTTCGCACTTGTGTTGGTGCAGGAAACCACTTTTGCACTTGTATTAGTGTGGAAAAAACACTTTTTGCACTTGTGATAGTGTTGAAAAACCACTTTTCGCACTGTGTTAGTGTTGAAAAACCACTTTTTCGCACTCGTGTTGGTGCAGGAAACCACTTTTGCACTTGTATTAGTGTGGAAAAAACACTTTTTGCACTTGTGATAGTGTTGAAAAACCACTTTTCGCACTTGTGTTAGTGTTGAAAAACCACTTTTCGCACTTGTGTTAGTGTTGAAAAACCACTTTTTGCACTTGTGTTGGTGCAGGAAACCACGTTTGCACTTGTATTAGTGTGGAAAAACACTTTTCGCACTTGTGTTAGTGTTGAAAAACCCACTTTTCGCACTTGTATTAGTGTGGAAAAAACACTTTTCGCACTTGTGTTGGTGCAGGAAACCACTTTTGCACTTGTATTAGTGTGGAAAAAAGACTTTTTGCACTTGCGTTAGTGTTGAAAAACCACTTTTCGCACTTGTGTTAGGGTTGAAAAACCACTTTTCGCACTTGTGTTGGTGCAGGAAACCACTTTTGAACTTGTATTAGTGTGGAAAAAACACTTTTTGCACTTGTGATAGTGTTGAAAAACCACTTTTCGCACTGTGTTAGTGTTGAAAAACCACTTTTTCGCACTCGTGTTGGTGCAGGAAACCACTTTTGCACTTGTATTAGTGTGGAAAAAACACTTTTTGCACTTGTGATAGTGTTGAAAAACCACTTTTCGCACTTGTGTTAGTGTTGAAAAACCACTTTTCGCACTTGTGTTAGTGTTGAAAAACCACTTTTTGCACTTGTGTTGGTGCAGGAAACCATGTTTGCACTTGTATTAGTGTGGAAAAACACTTTTCGCACTTGTGTTAGTGTTGAAAAACCCACTTTTCGCACTTGTATTAGTGTGGAAAAAACACTTTTCGCACTTGTGTTGGTGCAGGAAACCACTTTTGCACTTGTATTAGTGTGGAAAAAAGACTTTTTGCACTTGCGTTAGTGTTGAAAAACCACTTTTCGCACTTGTGTTAGGGTTGAAAAACCACTTTTCGCACTTGTGTTGGTGCAGGAAACCACTTTTGCACTTGTATTAGTGTGGAAAAAACACTTTTTGCACTTGTGATAGTGTTGAAAAACCACTTTTCGCACTGTGTTAGTGTTGAAAAACCACTTTTTCGCACTCGTGTTGGTGCAGGAAACCACTTTTGCACTTGTATTAGTGTGGAAAAAACACTTTTTGCACTTGTGATAGTGTTGAAAAACCACTTTTCGCACTTGTGTTAGTGTTGAAAAACCACTTTTCGCACTTGTGTTAGTGTTGAAAAACCACTTTTTGCACTTGTGTTGGTGCAGGAAACCACGTTTGCACTTGTATTAGTGTGGAAAAACACTTTTCGCACTTGTGTTAGTGTTGAAAAACCCACTTTTCGCACTTGTATTAGTGTGGAAAAAACACTTTTCGCACTTGTGTTGGTGCAGGAAACCACTTTTGCACTTGTATTAGTGTGGAAAAAAGACTTTTTGCACTTGCGTTAGTGTTGAAAAACCACTTTTCGCACTTGTGTTAGGGTTGAAAAACCACTTTTCGCACTTGTGTTGGTGCAGGGAACCACTTTTGCATTTGTATTAGTGTGGAAAAAACACTTTTTGCACTTGTGATAGTGTTGAAAAACCACTTTTCGCACTGTGTTAGTGTTGAAAAACCACTTTTTCGCACTCGTGTTGGTGCAGGAAACCACTTTTGCACTTGTATTAGTGTGGAAAAAACACTTTTTGCACTTGTGATAGTGTTGAAAAACCACTTTTCGCACTTGTGTTAGTGTTGAAAAACCACTTTTCGCACTTGTGTTAGTGTTGAAAAACCACTTTTTGCACTTGTGTTGGTGCAGGAAACCACGTTTGCACTTGTATTAGTGTGGAAAAACACTTTTCGCACTTGTGTTAGTGTTGAAAAACCCACTTTTCGCACTTGTATTAGTGTGGAAAAAACACTTTTCGCACTTGTGTTGGTGCAGGAAACCACTTTTGCACTTGTATTAGTGTGGAAAAAAGACTTTTTGCACTTGCGTTAGTGTTGAAAAACCACTTTTCGCACTTGTGTTAGGGTTGAAAAACCACTTTTCGCACTTGTGTTGGTGCAGGAAACCACTTTTGCACTTGTATTAGTGTGGAAAAAACACTTTTTGCACTTGTGATAGTGTTGAAAAACCACTTTTCGCACTGTGTTAGTGTTGAAAAACCACTTTTTCGCACTCGTGTTGGTGCAGGAAACCACTTTTGCACTTGTATTAGTGTGGAAAAAACACTTTTTGCACTTGTGATAGTGTTGAAAAACCACTTTTCGCACTTGTGTTAGTGTTGAAAAACCACTTTTCGCACTTGTGTTAGTGTTGAAAAACCACTTTTTGCACTTGTGTTGGTGCAGGAAACCACGTTTGCACTTGTATTAGTGTGGAAAAACACTTTTCGCACTTGTGTTAGTGTTGAAAAACCCACTTTTCGCACTTGTATTAGTGTGGAAAAAACACTTTTCACACTTGTGTTGGTGCAGGAAACCACTTTTGCACTTGTATTAGTGTGGAAAAAAGACTTTTTGCACTTGCGTTAGTGTTGAAAAACCACTTTTCGCACTTGTGTTAGGGTTGAAAAACCACTTTTCGCACTTGTGTTGGTGCAGGAAACCACTTTTGCGCTTGTATTAGTGTGGAAAAAACACTTTTTGCACTTGTGATAGTGTTGAAAAACCACTTTTCGCACTGTGTTAGTGTTGAAAAACCACTTTTTCGCACTCGTGTTGGTGCAGGAAACCACTTTTGCACTTGTATTAGTGTGGAAAAAACACTTTTTGCACTTGTGATAGTGTTGAAAAACCACTTTTCGCACTTGTGTTAGTGTTGAAAAACCACTTTTCGCACTTGTGTTAGTGTTGAAAAACCACTTTTTGCACTTGTGTTGGTGCAGGAAACCACGTTTGCACTTGTATTAGTGTGGAAAAACACTTTTCGCACTTGTGTTAGTGTTGAAAAACCCACTTTTCGCACTTGTATTAGTGTGGAAAAAACACTTTTCGCACTTGTGTTGGTGCAGGAAACCACTTTTGCACTTGTATTAGTGTGGAAAAAAGACTTTTTGCACTTGCGATAGTGTTGAAAAACCACTTTTCGCACTTGTGTTAGGGTTGAAAAACCACTTTTCGCACTTGTGTTGGTGCAGGAAACCACTTTTGCACTTGTATTAGTGTGGAAAAAACACTTTTTGCACTTGTGATAGTGTTGAAAAACCACTTTTCGCACTGTGTTAGTGTTGAAAAACCACTTTTTCGCACTCGTGTTGGTGCAGGAAACCACTTTTGCACTTGTATTAGTGTGGAAAAAACACTTTTTGCACTTGTGATAGTGTTGAAAAACCACTTTTCGCACTTGTGTTAGTGTTGAAAAACCACTTTTCGCACTTGTGTTAGTGTTGAAAAACCACTTTTTGCACTTGTGTTAGTGTTGAAAAACCCACTTTTCGCACTTGTATTAGTGTGGAAAAAACACTTTTCGCACTTGTGTTGGTGCAGGAAACCACTTTTGCACTTTTATTAGTGTGGAAAAAACACTTTTTGCACTTGTGTTAGTGTTGAAAAACCACTTTTCGCACTTGTGTTAGGGTTGAAAAAACACTTTTCGCACTTGTGTTGGTGCAGGAAACCACTTTTGCACTTGTATTAGTGTGGAAAAACCACTTCTCGCACTTGTGTTAGTGTTTAAAAACCACTTTTCACACTTGTATTATTGTGGAAAAAACACTTTTTGCACTTGTGATAGTGTTGAAAAACCACTTTTCGCACTTGTGTTAGTGTTGAAAAACCACTTTTCGCACTTGTGTTGGTGCAGGAAACCACTTTTGCACTTGTATTAGTGTGGAAAAACCACTTTTGCACTTGTATTAGTGTGGAAAAACCACTTTTCGCACTTGTGTTAGTGTTGAAAAACCACTTTTCGCACTTGTGTTGGTGCAGGAAACCACTTTTGCACTTGTATTAGTGTGGAAAAAAGACTTTTTGCACTTGCGTTAGTGTTGAAAAACCACTTTTCGCACTTGTATTAGTGTGGAAAAAACACTTTTCGCACTTGTGTTGGTGCAGGAAACCACTTTTGCACTTGTATTAGTGTGGAAAAAAGACTTTTTGCACTTGCGTTAGTGTTGAAAAACCACTTTTCGCACTTGTGTTAGGGTTGAAAAACCACTTTTCGCACTTGTGTTGGTGCAGGAAACCACTTTTGCACTTGTATTAGTGTGGAAAAAACACTTTTTGCACTTGTGATAGTGTTGAAAAACCACTTTTGCACTTGTATTAGTGTGGAAAAAACACTTTTTGCACTTGTGATAGTGTTGAAAAACCACTTTTCGCACTTGTGTTAGTGTTGAAAAACCACTTTTCGCACTTGTGTTAGTGTTGAAAAACCACTTTTTGCACTTGTGTTGGTGCAGGAAACCACGTTTGCACTTGTATTAGTGTGGAAAAACACTTTTCGCACTTGTGTTAGTGTTGAAAAACCCACTTTTCGCACTTGGATTAGTGTGGAAAAAACACTTTTCGCACTTGTGTTGGTGCAGGAAACCACTTTTGCACTTGTATTAGTGTGGAAAAAAGACTTTTTGCACTTGCGTTAGTGTTGAAAAACCACTTTTCGCACTTGTGTTAGGGTTGAAAAACCACTTTTCGCACTTGTGTTGGTGCAGGAAACCACTTTTGCACTTGCATTAGTGTGGAAAAAACACTTTTTGCACTTGTGATAGTGTTGAAAAACCACTTTTCGCACTGTGTTAGTGTTGAAAAACCACTTTTTCGCACTCGTGTTGGTGCAGGAAACCACTTTTGCACTTGTATTAGTGTGGAAAAAACACTTTTTGCACTTGTGATAGTGTTGAAAAACCACTTTTCGCACTTGTGTTAGTGTTGAAAAACCACTTTTCGCACTTGTGTTAGTGTTGAAAAACCACTTTTTGCACTTGTGTTGGTGCAGGAAACCATGTTTGCACTTGTATTAGTGTGGAAAAACACTTTTCGCACTTGTGTTAGTGTTGAAAAACCCACTTTTCGCACTTGTATTAGTGTGGAAAAAACACTTTTCGCACTTGTGTTGGTGCAGGAAACCACTTTTGCACTTGTATTAGTGTGGAAAAAAGACTTTTTGCACTTGCGTTAGTGTTGAAAAACCACTTTTCGCACTTGTGTTAGGGTTGAAAAACCACTTTTCGCACTTGTGTTGGTGCAGGAAACCACTTTTGCACTTGTATTAGTGTGGAAAAAACACTTTTTGCACTTGTGATAGTGTTGAAAAACCACTTTTCGCACTGTGTTAGTGTTGAAAAACCACTTTTTCGCACTCGTGTTGGTGCAGGAAACCACTTTTGCACTTGTATTAGTGTGGAAAAAACACTTTTTGCACTTGTGATAGTGTTGAAAAACCACTTTTCGCACTTGTGTTAGTGTTGAAAAACCACTTTTCGCACTTGTGTTAGTGTTGAAAAACCACTTTTTGCACTTGTGTTGGTGCAGGAAACCACGTTTGCACTTGTATTAGTGTGGAAAAACACTTTTCGCACTTGTGTTAGTGTTGAAAAACCCACTTTTCGCACTTGTATTAGTGTGGAAAAACCACTTTTCGCACTTGTGTTGGTGCAGGAAACCACTTTTGCACTTGTATTAGTGTGGAAAAAAGACTTTTTGCACTTGCGTTAGTGTTGAAAAACCACTTTTCGCACTTGTGTTAGGGTTGAAAAACCACTTTTCGCACTTGTGTTGGTGCAGGGAACCACTTTTGCACTTGTATTAGTGTGGAAAAAACACTTTTTGCACTTGTGATAGTGTTGAAAAACCACTTTTCGCACTGTGTTAGTGTTGAAAAACCACTTTTTCGCACTCGTGTTGGTGCAGGAAACCACTTTTGCACTTGTATTAGTGTGGAAAAAACACTTTTTGCACTTGTGATAGTGTTGAAAAACCACTTTTCGCACTTGTGTTAGTGTTGAAAAACCACTTTTCGCACTTGTGTTAGTGTTGAAAAACCACTTTTTGCACTTGTGTTGGTGCAGGAAACCACGTTTGCACTTGTATTAGTGTGGAAAAACACTTTTCGCACTTGTGTTAGTGTTGAAAAACCCACTTTTCGCACTTGTATTAGTGTGGAAAAAACACTTTTCGCACTTGTGTTGGTGCAGGAAACCACTTTTGCACTTGTATTAGTGTGGAAAAAAGACTTTTTGCACTTGCGTTAGTGTTGAAAAACCACTTTTCGCACTTGTGTTAGGGTTGAAAAACCACTTTTCGCACTTGTGTTGGTGCAGGAAACCACTTTTGCACTTGTATTAGTGTGGAAAAAACACTTTTTGCACTTGTGATAGTGTTGAAAAACCACTTTTCGCACTGTGTTAGTGTTGAAAAACCACTTTTTCGCACTCGTGTTGGTGCAGGAAACCACTTTTGCACTTGTATTAGTGTGGAAAAAACACTTTTTGCACTTGTGATAGTGTTGAAAAACCACTTTTCGCACTTGTGTTAGTGTTGAAAAACCACTTTTCGCACTTGTGTTAGTGTTGAAAAACCACTTTTTGCACTTGTGTTGGTGCAGGAAACCACGTTTGCACTTGTATTAGTGTGGAAAAACACTTTTCGCACTTGTGTTAGTGTTGAAAAACCCACTTTTCGCACTTGTATTAGTGTGGAAAAAACACTTTTCGCACTTGTGTTGGTGCAGGAAACCACTTTTGCACTTGTATTAGTGTGGAAAAAAGACTTTTTGCACTTGCGTTAGTGTTGAAAAACCACTTTTCGCACTTGTGTTAGGGTTGAAAAACCACTTTTCGCACTTGTGTTGGTGCAGGAAACCACTTTTGCACTTGTATTAGTGTGGAAAAAACACTTTTTGCACTTGTGATAGTGTTGAAAAACCACTTTTCGCACTGTGTTAGTGTTGAAAAACCACTTTTTCGCACTCGTGTTGGTGCAGGAAACCACTTTTGCACTTGTATTAGTGTGGAAAAAACACTTTTTGCACTTGTGATAGTGTTGAAAAACCACTTTTCGCACTTGTGTTAGTGTTGAAAAACCACTTTTCGCACTTGTGTTAGTGTTGAAAAACCACTTTTTGCACTTGTGTTGGTGCAGGAAACCACGTTTGCACTTGTATTAGTGTGGAAAAACACTTTTCGCACTTGTGTTAGTGTTGAAAAACCCACTTTTCGCACTTGTATTAGTGTGGAAAAAACACTTTTCGCACATGTGTTGGTGCAGGAAACCACTTTTGCACTTGTATTAGTGTGGAAAAAAGACTTTTTGCACTTGCGATAGTGTTGAAAAACCACTTTTCGCACTTGTGTTAGGGTTGAAAAACCACTTTTCGCACTTGTGTTGGTGCAGGAAACCACTTTTGCACTTGTATTAGTGTGGAAAAAACACTTTTTGCACTTGTGATAGTGTTGAAAAACCACTTTTCGCACTGTGTTAGTGTTGAAAAACCACTTTTTCGCACTCGTGTTGGTGCAGGAAACCACTTTTGCACTTGTATTGGTGTGGAAAAAACACTTTTTGCACTTGTGATAGTGTTGAAAAACCACTTTTCGCACTTGTGTTAGTGTTGAAAAACCACTTTTCGCACTTGTGTTAGTGTTGAAAAACCACTTTTTGCACTTGTGTTGGTGCAGGAAACCACGTTTGCACTTGTATTAGTGTGGAAAAACACTTTTCGCACTTGTGTTAGTGTTGAAAAACCCACTTTTCGCACTTGTATTAGTGTGGAAAAAACACTTTTCGCACTTGTGTTGGTGCAGGAAACCACTTTTGCACTTGTATTAGTGTGGAAAAAAGACTTTTTGCACTTGCGTTAGTGTTGAAAAACCACTTTTCGCACTTGTGTTAGGGTTGAAAAACCACTTTTCGCACTTGTGTTGGTGCAGGAAACCACTTTTGCACTTGTATTAGTGTGGAAAAAACACTTTTTGCACTTGTGATAGTGTTGAAAAACCACTTTTCGCACTGTGTTAGTGTTGAAAAACCACTTTTTCGCACTCGTGTTGGTGCAGGAAACCACTTTTGCACTTGTATTAGTGTGGAAAAAACACTTTTTGCACTTGTGATAGTGTTGAAAAACCACTTTTCGCACTTGTGTTAGTGTTGAAAAACCACTTTTCGCACTTGTGTTGGTGCAGGAAACCACTTTTGCACTTGTATTAGTGTGGAAAAAGCACTTTTCGCACTTGTGTTAGTGTTGAAAAACCACTTTTCGCACTTGTGTTAGTGTTGAAAAACCACTTTTCGCACTTGTATTAGTGTGGAAAAAACACTTTTTGCACCTCTATTAGTGTAGAAAAAACACTTTTTGCACTTGTGATAGTGTTGAAAAACCACTTTTCGCACTTGTGTTGGTGCAGGACACCACTTTTGCACTTGTATTAGTGTGGAAAAACCACTTTTCGCACTTGTGTTATTGTTGAAAAAACACTTTTCGCACTTGTGTTAGTGTTGAAAAACCACTTTTCGCACTTGTGTTGGTGCAGGAAACCACTTTTGCACTTGTATTAGTGTGGAAAAACCACTTTTCGCACTTGTGTTAGTGTTGAAAAACCACTTTTCGCACTTGTGTTAGTGTTGAAAAACCACTTTTCGCACTTGTGTTGGTGCAGGAAACCACTTTTGCACTTGTATTAGTGTGGAAAAAACACTTTTTGCACTTGTGATAGTGTTGAAAAACCACTTTTCGCACTTGTGTTAGTGTTGAAAAACCACTTTTTGCACTTGTGTTGGTGCAGGAAACCACTTTTGCACTTGTATTAGTGTGGAAAAACACTTTTTGCACTTGTGTTAGTGTTGAAAAACCCACTTTTCGCACTTGTATTAGTGTGGAAAAAACACTTTTCGCACTTGTGTTGGTGCAGGAAACCACTTTTGCACTTGTATTAGTGTGGAAAAACCACTTTTCGCACTTGTGTTAGTGCTGAAAAACCACTTTTCGCACTTGTGATAGTGTTGAAAAACGACTTTTCGCACTTGTGTTAGTGTTGCAGAACCACTTTCCGCACTTCTGCTGGCGTTGAAAACCACTTTTCGCACTTGTGTTAGTGTTGCAAAACCATTTTCAGCACTTGTGCTAGTGTTGAAAACCACTTTCCGCACTTGAGCTAGTGTTGCGAAACCACTTTCCGCACTTGTGCTGGCATTGAAAACCACTTTTGCACTTGTGTTCGTGTTGCAAAACCACTTTCCACACTTGTGCTGGCATTAAAAACCACTTTTCACACATGTGCTAGGATTGCAAAACCACTTTTCGCACTTGTGTTGGTGCAGGAAACCACTTTTGCACTTGAATTAGTGTGGAAAAAACCACTTTTGCACTTGTATTAGTGTGGAAAAAAGACTTTTTGCACTTGCGTTAGTGTTGAAAAACCACTTTTCGCACTTGTGTTAGGGTTGAAAAACCACTTTTCGCACTTGTGGTGGTGCAGGAAACCACTTTTGCACTTGTATTAGTGTGGAAAAAACACTTTTTGCACTTGTGATAGTGTTGAAAAACCACTTTTCGCACTGTGTTAGTGTTGAAAAACCACTTTTTCGCACTCGTGTTGGTGCAGGAAACCACTTTTGCACTTGTATTAGTGTGGAAAAAACACTTTTTGCACTTGTGATAGTGTTGAAAAACCACTTTTCGCACTTGTGTTAGTGTTGAAAAACCACTTTTCGCACTTGTGTTAGTGTTGAAAAACCACTTTTTGCACTTGTGTTGGTGCAGGAAACCATGTTTGCACTTGTATTAGTGTGGAAAAACACTTTTCGCACTTGTGTTAGTGTTGAAAAACCCACTTTTCGCACTTGTATTAGTGTGGAAAAAACACTTTTCGCACTTGTGTTGGTGCAGGAAACCACTTTTGCACTTGTATTAGTGTGGAAAAAAGACTTTTTGCACTTGCGTTAGTGTTGAAAAACCACTTTTCGCACTTGTGTTAGGGTTGAAAAACCACTTTTCGCACTTGTGTTGGTGCAGGGAACCACTTTTGCACTTGTATTAGTGTGGAAAAAACACTTTTTGCACTTGTGATAGTGTTGAAAAACCACTTTTCGCACTGTGTTAGTGTTGAAAAACCACTTTTTCGCACTCGTGTTGGTGCAGGAAACCACTTTTGCACTTGTATTAGTGTGGAAAAAACACTTTTTGCACTTGTGATAGTGTTGAAAAACCACTTTTCGCACTTGTGTTAGTGTTGAAAAACCACTTTTCGCACTTGTGTTAGTGTTGAAAAACCACTTTTTGCACTTGTGTTGGTGCAGGAAACCACGTTTGCACTTGTATTAGTGTGGAAAAACACTTTTCGCACTTGTGTTAGTGTTGAAAAACCCACTTTTCGCACTTGTATTAGTGTGGAAAAAACACTTTTCGCACTTGTGTTGGTGCAGGAAACCACTTTTGCACTTGTATTAGTGTGGAAAAAAGACTTTTTGCACTTGCGTTAGTGTTGAAAAACCACTTTTCGCACTTGTGTTAGGGTTGAAAAACCACTTTTCGCACTTGTGTTGGTGCAGGAAACCACTTTTGCACTTGTATTAGTGTGGAAAAAACACTTTTTGCACTTGTGATAGTGTTGAAAAACCACTTTTCGCACTGTGTTAGTGTTGAAAAACCACTTTTTCGCACTCGTGTTGGTGCAGGAAACCACTTTTGCACTTGTATTAGTGTGGAAAAAACACTTTTTGCACTTGTGATAGTGTTGAAAAACCACTTTTCGCACTTGTGTTAGTGTTGAAAAACCACTTTTCGCACTTGTGTTAGTGTTGAAAAACCACTTTTTGCACTTGTGTTGGTGCAGGAAACCACGTTTGCACTTGTATTAGTGTGGAAAAACACTTTTCGCACTTGTGTTAGTGTTGAAAAACCCACTTTTCGCACTTGTATTAGTGTGGAAAAAACACTTTTCGCACATGTGTTGGTGCAGGAAACCACTTTTGCACTTGTATTAGTGTGGAAAAAAGACTTTTTGCACTTGCGATAGTGTTGAAAAACCACTTTTCGCACTTGTGTTAGGGTTGAAAAACCACTTTTCGCACTTGTGTTGGTGCAGGAAACCACTTTTGCACTTGTATTAGTGTGGAAAAAACACTTTTTGCACTTGTGATAGTGTTGAAAAACCACTTTTCGCACTGTGTTAGTGTTGAAAAACCACTTTTTCGCACTCGTGTTGGTGCAGGAAACCACTTTTGCACTTGTATTGGTGTGGAAAAAACACTTTTTGCACTTGTGATAGTGTTGAAAAACCACTTTTCGCACTTGTGTTAGTGTTGAAAAACCACTTTTCGCACTTGTGTTAGTGTTGAAAAACCACTTTTTGCACTTGTGTTGGTGCAGGAAACCACGTTTGCACTTGTATTAGTGTGGAAAAACACTTTTCGCACTTGTGTTAGTGTTGAAAAACCCACTTTTCGCACTTGTATTAGTGTGGAAAAAACACTTTTCGCACTTGTGTTGGTGCAGGAAACCACTTTTGCACTTGTATTAGTGTGGAAAAAAGACTTTTTGCACTTGCGTTAGTGTTGAAAAACCACTTTTCGCACTTGTGTTAGGGTTGAAAAACCACTTTTCGCACTTGTGTTGGTGCAGGAAACCACTTTTGCACTTGTATTAGTGTGGAAAAAACACTTTTTGCACTTGTGATAGTGTTGAAAAACCACTTTTCGCACTGTGTTAGTGTTGAAAAACCACTTTTTCGCACTCGTGTTGGTGCAGGAAACCACTTTTGCACTTGTATTAGTGTGGAAAAAACACTTTTTGCACTTGTGATAGTGTTGAAAAACCACTTTTCGCACTTGTGTTAGTGTTGAAAAACCACTTTTCGCACTTGTGTTGGTGCAGGAAACCACTTTTGCACTTGTATTAGTGTGGAAAAAGCACTTTTCGCACTTGTGTTAGTGTTGAAAAACCACTTTTCGCACTTGTGTTAGTGTTGAAAAACCACTTTTCGCACTTGTATTAGTGTGGAAAAAACACTTTTTGCACCTCTATTAGTGTAGAAAAAACACTTTTTGCACTTGTGATAGTGTTGAAAAACCACTTTTCGCACTTGTGTTGGTGCAGGACACCACTTTTGCACTTGTATTAGTGTGGAAAAACCACTTTTCGCACTTGTGTTATTGTTGAAAAAACACTTTTCGCACTTGTGTTAGTGTTGAAAAACCACTTTTCGCACTTGTGTTGGTGCAGGAAACCACTTTTGCACTTGTATTAGTGTGGAAAAACCACTTTTCGCACTTGTGTTAGTGTTGAAAAACCACTTTTCGCACTTGTGTTAGTGTTGAAAAACCACTTTTCGCACTTGTGTTGGTGCAGGAAACCACTTTTGCACTTGTATTAGTGTGGAAAAAACACTTTTTGCACTTGTGATAGTGTTGAAAAACCACTTTTCGCACTTGTGTTAGTGTTGAAAAACCACTTTTTGCACTTGTGTTGGTGCAGGAAACCACTTTTGCACTTGTATTAGTGTGGAAAAACACTTTTTGCACTTGTGTTAGTGTTGAAAAACCCACTTTTCGCACTTGTATTAGTGTGGAAAAAACACTTTTCGCACTTGTGTTGGTGCAGGAAACCACTTTTGCACTTGTATTAGTGTGGAAAAACCACTTTTCGCACTTGTGTTAGTGCTGAAAAACCACTTTTCGCACTTGTGATAGTGTTGAAAAACGACTTTTCGCACTTGTGTTAGTGTTGCAGAACCACTTTCCGCACTTCTGCTGGCGTTGAAAACCACTTTTCGCACTTGTGTTAGTGTTGCAAAACCATTTTCAGCACTTGTGCTAGTGTTGAAAACCACTTTCCGCACTTGAGCTAGTGTTGCGAAACCACTTTCCGCACTTGTGCTGGCATTGAAAACCACTTTTGCACTTGTGTTCGTGTTGCAAAACCACTTTCCACACTTGTGCTGGCATTAAAAACCACTTTTCACACATGTGCTAGGATTGCAAAACCACTTTTCGCACTTGTGTTGGTGCAGGAAACCACTTTTGCACTTGAATTAGTGTGGAAAAAACCACTTTTGCACTTGTATTAGTGTGGAAAAAAGACTTTTTGCACTTGCGTTAGTGTTGAAAAACCACTTTTCGCACTTGTGTTAGGGTTGAAAAACCACTTTTCGCACTTGTGGTGGTGCAGGAAACCACTTTTGCACTTGTATTAGTGTGGAAAAAACACTTTTTGCACTTGTGATAGTGTTGAAAAACCACTTTTCGCACTGTGTTAGTGTTGAAAAACCACTTTTTCGCACTCGTGTTGGTGCAGGAAACCACTTTTGCACTTGTATTAGTGTGGAAAAAACACTTTTTGCACTTGTGATAGTGTTGAAAAACCACTTTTCGCACTTGTGTTAGTGTTGAAAAACCACTTTTCGCACTTGTGTTAGTGTTGAAAAACCACTTTTTGCACTTGTGTTGGTGCAGGAAACCATGTTTGCACTTGTATTAGTGTGGAAAAACACTTTTCGCACTTGTGTTAGTGTTGAAAAACCCACTTTTCGCACTTGTATTAGTGTGGAAAAAACACTTTTCGCACTTGTGTTGGTGCAGGAAACCACTTTTGCACTTGTATTAGTGTGGAAAAAAGACTTTTTGCACTTGCGTTAGTGTTGAAAAACCACTTTTCGCACTTGTGTTAGGGTTGAAAAACCACTTTTCGCACTTGTGTTGGTGCAGGGAACCACTTTTGCACTTGTATTAGTGTGGAAAAAACACTTTTTGCACTTGTGATAGTGTTGAAAAACCACTTTTCGCACTGTGTTAGTGTTGAAAAACCACTTTTTCGCACTCGTGTTGGTGCAGGAAACCACTTTTGCACTTGTATTAGTGTGGAAAAAACACTTTTTGCACTTGTGATAGTGTTGAAAAACCACTTTTCGCACTTGTGTTAGTGTTGAAAAACCACTTTTCGCACTTGTGTTAGTGTTGAAAAACCACTTTTTGCACTTGTGTTGGTGCAGGAAACCACGTTTGCACTTGTATTAGTGTGGAAAAACACTTTTCGCACTTGTGTTAGTGTTGAAAAACCCACTTTTCGCACTTGTATTAGTGTGGAAAAAACACTTTTCGCACTTGTGTTGGTGCAGGAAACCACTTTTGCACTTGTATTAGTGTGGAAAAAAGACTTTTTGCACTTGCGTTAGTGTTGAAAAACCACTTTTCGCACTTGTGTTAGGGTTGAAAAACCACTTTTCGCACTTGTGTTGGTGCAGGAAACCACTTTTGCACTTGTATTAGTGTGGAAAAAACACTTTTTGCACTTGTGATAGTGTTGAAAAACCACTTTTCGCACTGTGTTAGTGTTGAAAAACCACTTTTTCGCACTCGTGTTGGTGCAGGAAACCACTTTTGCACTTGTATTAGTGTGGAAAAAACACTTTTTGCACTTGTGATAGTGTTGAAAAACCACTTTTCGCACTTGTGTTAGTGTTGAAAAACCACTTTTCGCACTTGTGTTAGTGTTGAAAAACCACTTTTTGCACTTGTGTTGGTGCAGGAAACCACGTTTGCACTTGTATTAGTGTGGAAAAACACTTATCGCACTTGTGTTAGTGTTGAAAAACCCACTTTTCGCACTTGTATTAGTGTGGAAAAAACACTTTTCGCACTTGTGTTGGTGCAGGAAACCACTTTTGCACTTGTATTAGTGTGGAAAAAAGACTTTTTGCACTTGCGTTAGTGTTGAAAAACCACTTTTCGCACTTGTGTTAGGGTTGAAAAACCACTTTTCGCACTTGTGTTGGTGCAGGAAACCACTTTTGCACTTGTATTAGTGTGGAAAAAACACTTTTTGCACTTGTGATAGTGTTGAAAAACCACTTTTCGCACTGTGTTAGTGTTGAAAAACCACTTTTTCGCACTCGTGTTGGTGCAGGAAACCACTTTTGCACTTGTATTAGTGTGGAAAAAACACTTTTTGCACTTGTGATAGTGTTGAAAAACCACTTTTCGCACTTGTGTTAGTGTTGAAAAACCACTTTTCGCACTTGTGTTAGTGTTGAAAAACCACTTTTTGCACTTGTGTTGGTGCAGGAAACCACGTTTGCACTTGTATTAGTGTGGAAAAACACTTTTCGCACTTGTGTTAGTGTTGAAAAACCCACTTTTCGCACTTGTATTAGTGTGGAAAAAACACTTTTCGCACTTGTGTTGGTGCAGGAAACCACTTTTGCACTTGTATTAGTGTGGAAAAAAGACTTTTTGCACTTGCGATAGTGTTGAAAAACCACTTTTCGCACTTGTGTTAGGGTTGAAAAACCACTTTTCGCACTTGTGTTGGTGCAGGAAACCACTTTTGCACTTGTATTAGTGTGGAAAAAACACTTTTTGCACTTGTGATAGTGTTGAAAAACCACTTTTCGCACTGTGTTAGTGTTGAAAAACCACTTTTTCGCACTCGTGTTGGTGCAGGAAACCACTTTTGCACTTGTATTAGTGTGGAAAAAACACTTTTTGCACTTGTGATAGTGTTGAAAAACCACTTTTCGCACTTGTGTTAGTGTTGAAAAACCACTTTTCGCACTTGTGTTAGTGTTGAAAAACCACTTTTTGCACTTGTGTTGGTGCAGGAAACCACGTTTGCACTTGTATTAGTGTGGAAAAACACTTTTCGCACTTGTGTTAGTGTTGAAAAACCCACTTTTCGCACTTGTATTAGTGTGGAAAAAACACTTTTCGCACTTGTGTTGGTGCAGGAAACCACTTTTGCACTTGTATTAGTGTGGAAAAAAGACTTTTTGCACTTGCGTTAGTGTTGAAAAACCACTTTTCGCACTTGTGTTAGGGTTGAAAAACCACTTTTCGCACTTGTGTTGGTGCAGGAAACCACTTTTGCACTTGTATTAGTGTGGAAAAAACACTTTTTGCACTTGTGATAGTGTTGAAAAACCACTTTTCGCACTGTGTTAGTGTTGAAAAACCACTTTTTCGCACTCGTGTTGGTGCAGGAAACCACTTTTGCACTTGTATTAGTGTGGAAAAAACACTTTTTGCACTTGTGATAGTGTTGAAAAACCACTTTTCGCACTTGTGTCAGTGTTGAAAAACCACTTTTCGCACTTGTGTTGGTGCAGGAAACCACTTTTGCACTTGTATTAGTGTGGAAAAAGCACTTTTCGTACTTGTGTTAGTGTTGAAAAACCACTTTTCGCACTTGTGTTAGTGTTGAAAAACCACTTTTCGCACTTGTATTAGTGTGGAAAAAACACTTTTTGCACCTCTATTAGTGTAGAAAAACACTTTTTGCACTTGTGATAGTGTTGAAAAACCACTTTTCGCACTTGTGTTGGTGCAGGACACCACTTTTGCACTTGTATTAGTGTGGAAAAACCACTTTTCGCACTTGTGTTATTGTTGAAAAAACACTTTTCGCACTTGTGTTAGTGTTGAAAAACCACTTTTCGCACTTGTGTTGGTGCAGGAAACCACTTTTGCACTTGTATTAGTGTGGAAAAACCACTTTTCGCACTTGTGTTAGTGTTGAAAAACCACTTTTCGCACTTGTGTTAGTGTTGAAAAACCACTTTTCGCACTTGTGTTGGTGCAGGAAACCACTTTTGCACTTGTATTAGTGTGGAAAAAACACTTTTTGCACTTGTGATAGTGTTGAAAAACCACTTTTCGCACTTGTGTTAGTGTTGAAAAACCACTTTTTGCACTTGTGTTGGTGCAGGAAACCACTTTTGCACTTGTATTAGTGTGGAAAAACACTTTTTGCACTTGTGTTAGTGTTGAAAAACCCACTTTTCGCACTTGTATTAGTGTGGAAAAAACACTTTTCGCACTTGTGTTGGTGCAGGAAACCACTTTTGCACTTGTATTAGTGTGGAAAAACCACTTTTCGCACTTGTGTTAGTGTTGAAAAACCACTTTTCGCACTTGTGATAGTGTTGAAAAACGACTTTTCGCACTTGTGTTAGTGTTGCAGAACCACTTTCCGCACTTCTGCTGGCGTTGAAAACCACTTTTCGCACTTGTGTTAGTGTTGCAAAACCATTTTCAGCACTTGTGCTAGTGTTGAAAACCACTTTCCGCACTTGAGCTAGTGTTGCGAAACCACTTTCCGCACTTGTGCTGGCGTTGAAAACCACTTTTGCACTTGTGTTCGTGTTGCAAAACCACTTTCCACACTTGTGCTGGCATTAAAAACCACTTTTCACACATGTGCTAGGATTGCAAAACCACTTTTCGCACTTGTGTTCATGTTGAAAAACCACTTTTCGCACTTGTGTTGGTGCAGGCAACCACTTTTGCACTTGTATTAGTGTGGAAAAACCACTTTTCGCACTTGTGTTAGTGTTGAAAAACCACTTTTCGCACTTGTGTTAGTGTTGAAAAACCACTTTTCGCACTTGTGTTGGTGCAGGAAACCACTTTTGCACTTGAATTAGTGTGGAAAAAACACTTTTTGCACTTGTGATAGTGTTGAAAAACCACTTTTCGCACTTGTGTTACTTTTGAAAAACCACTTTTCGCACTTGTGTTGATGCAGGAAACCACTTTTGCACTTGTATTAGTGTGGAAAAACCACTTTTCGCACTTGTGTTAGTGTTGAAAAACCCACTTTTCGCACTTGTATTAGTGTGGAAAAAACACTTTTCGCACTTGTGTTGGTGCAGGAAACCACTTTTGCACTTTTATTAGTGTGGAAAAAACACTTTTTGCACTTGTGTTAGTGTTGAAAAACCACTTTTCGCACTTGTGTTAGGGTTGAAAAAACACTTTTCGCACTTGTGTTGGTGCAGGAAACCACTTTTGCACTTGTATTAGTGTGGAAAAACCACTTCTCGCACTTGTGTTAGTGTTTAAAAACCACTTTTCACACTTGTATTATTGTGGAAAAAACACTTTTTGCACTTGTGATAGTGTTGAAAAACCACTTTTCGCACTTGTGTTAGTGTTGAAAAACCACTTTTCGCACTTGTGTTGGTGCAGGAAACCACTTTTGCACTTGTATTAGTGTGGAAAAACCACTTTTCGCACTTGTGTTAGTGTTGAAAAACCACTTTTCGCACTTGTGTTGGTGCAGGAAACCACTTTTGCACTTGTATTAGTGTGGAAAAAACACTTTTTGCACTTGTGATAGTGTTAAAAAAACCACTTTTCGCACTTGTGTTAGTGTTGAAAAACCACTTTTCACACTTGTGTTGGTGCAGGAAACCACTTTTGCACTTGTATTAGTGTGGAAAAACCACTTTTCGCACTTGTGTTAGTGTTGAAAAACCACTTTTCGCACTTGTGTTAGTGTTTAAAAACCACTTTTCGCACTTGTATTAGTGTGGAAAAAACACTTTTTGCACTTGTATTAGTGTAGAAAAACACTTTTTGCACTTGTGATAGTGTTGAAAAACCACTTTTCGCACTTGTGTTGGTGCAGGAAACCACTTTTGCACTTGTATTAGTGTGGAAAAACCACTTTTCACACTTGTGGTAGTGTTGAAAAACCACTTTTCGCACTTGTGTTAGTGTTGAAAAACCACTTTTCGCACTTGTGTTGGTGCAGGAAACCACTTTTGCACTTGTATTAGTGTGGAAAAACCACTTTTCGCACTTGTGTTAGTGTTGAAAAACCACTTTTCGCACTTGTGTTAGTGTTGAAAAACCACTTTTCGCACTTGTGTTAGTGTTGAAAAACCACTTTTCGCACTTGTGTTGGTGCAGGAAACCACTTTTGCACTTGTATTAGTGTGGAAAAAACACTTTTCGCACTTATGTTAGTGTTGAAAAACCACTTTTCGCACTTGTGTTGGTGTTGAAAAACCACTTTTCGCATTTGTGTTAGTGTTGAAAAACCACTTTTCGCACTTGTGTTGGTGCAGGAAACCACTTTTGCACTTGTATTAGTGTGGAACAAACACCTTTTGCACTTGTGATAGTGTTGAAAAACTACTTTTCGCACTTGTGTTAGTGTTGAAAAACCACTTTTCACACTTGTGTTGGTGCAGGAAACCACTTTTGCACTTGTATTAGTGTGGAAAAAACACTTTTTGCACTTGTGATAGTGTTGAAAAACCACTTTTCGCACTGTGTTAGTGTTGAAAAACCACTTTTCGCACTTGTGTTGGTGCAGGAAACCACTTTTGCACTTGTATTAGTGTGGAAAAAACACTTTTTGCACTTGTGATAGTGTTGAAAAACCACTTTTCGCACTGTGTTAGTGTTGAAAAACCACTTTTTCGCACTTGTGTTGGTGCAGGAAACCACTTTTGCACTTGTATTAGTGTGGAAAAAACACTTTTTGCACTTGTGATAGTGTTGAAAAACCACTTTTCGCACTTGTGTTAGTGTTGAAAAACCACTTTTCGCACTTGTGTTGGTGCAGGAAACCACTTTTGCACTTGTATTAGTGTGGAAAAAACACTTTTCGCACTTGTGTTAGTGTTGAAAAACCACTTTTCGCACTTGTGTTAGTGTTGAAAAACCACTTTTCGCACTTGTATTAGTGTGGAAAAAACACTTTTTGCACCTGTATTAGTGTAGAAAAAACACTTTTTGCACTTGTGATAGTGTTGAAAAACCACTTTTCGCACTTGTGTTGGTGCAGGAAACCACTTTTGCACTTGTATTAGTGTGGAAAAACCACTTTTCGCACTTGTGTTATTGTTGAAAAACCACTTTTCGCACTTGTGTTAGTGTTGAAAAACCACTTTTCGCACTTGTGTTGGTGCAGGAAACCACTTTTGCACTTGTATTAGTGTGGAAAAACCACTTTTCGCACTTGTGTTAGTGTTGAACAACCACTTTTCGCACTTGTGTTAGTGTTGAAAAACCACTTTTCGCACTTGTGTTGGTGCAGGAAACCACTTTTGCACTTGTATTAGTGTGGAAAAAACACTTTTTGCACTTGTGATAGTGTTGAAAAACCACTTTTCACACTTGTGTTAGGGTTGAAAAACCACTTTTCGCACTTGTGTTGGTGCAGGAAACCACTTTTGCACTTGTATTAGTGTGGAAAAAACACTTTTTGCACTTGTGATAGTGTTGAAAAACCACTTTTCGCACTGTGTTAGTGTTGAAAAACCACTTTTTCGCACTCGTGTTGGTGCAGGAAACCACTTTTGCACTTGCATTAGTGTGGAAAAAACACTTTTTGCACTTGTGATAGTGTTGAAAAACCACTTTTCACACTTGTGTTGGTGTTGAAAAACCACTTTTCGCACTTGTGTTGGTGCAGGAAACCACTTTTGCACTTGTATTAGTGTGGAAAAACACTTTTCGCACTTGTGTTAGTGTTGAAAAACCACTTTTCGCACTTGTGTTAGTGTTGAAAAACCACTTTTCGCACTTGTATTAGTGTGGAAAAAACACTTTTTGCACCTGTATTAGTGTAGAAAAAACACTTTTTGCACTTGTGATAGTGTTGAAAAACCACTTTTCGCACTTGTGTTGGTGCAGGAAACCACTTTTGCACTTGTATTAGTGTGGAAAAACCACTTTTCGCACTTGTGTTATTGTTGAAAAACCACTTTTCGCACTTGTGTTCGTGTTGAAAAACCACTTTTCGCACTTGTGTTGGTGCAGGAAACCACTTTTGCACTTGTATTAGTGTGGAAAAACCACTTTTCGCACTTGTGTTAGTGTTGAAAAACCACTTTTCGCACTTGTGTTAGTGTTGAAAAACCACTTTTCGCACTTGTGTTGGTGCAGGAAACCACTTTTGCACTTGTATTAGTGTGGAAAAAACACTTTTTGCACTTGTGATAGTGTTGAAAAACCACTTTTCGCACTTGTGTTAGTGTTGAAAAACCACTTTTTGCACTTGTGTTGGTGCAGGAAACCACTTTTGCACTTGTATTAGTGTGGAAAAACACTTTTCGCACTTGTGTTAGTGTTGAAAAACCCACTTTTCGCACTTGTATTAGTGTGGAAAAAACACTTTTCGCACTTGTGTTGGTGCAGGAAACCACTTTTGCACTTGTATTAGTGTGGAAAAAAGACTTTTTGCACTTGCGTTAGTGTTGAAAAACCACTTTTCGCACTTGTGTTAGAGTTGAAAAACCACTTTTCGCACTTGTGTTGGTGCAGGAAACCACTTTTGCACTTGTATTAGTGTGGAAAAACCACTTTTCGCACTTGTGTTAGTGTTTAAAAACCACTTTTCACACTTGTATTATTGTGGAAAAAACACTTTTTGCACTTGTGATAGTGTTGAAAAACCACTTTTCGCACTTGTGTTAGTGTTGAAAAACCACTTTTCGCACCTGTGTTGGTGCAGGAAACCACTTTTGCACTTGTATTAGTGTGGGAAAACCACTTTTCGCACTTGTGTTATTGTTGAAAAACCACTTTTCGCACTTGTGTTGGTGCAGGAAACCACTTTTGCACTTGTATTAGTGTGGAAAAACCACTTTTCGCACTTGTGTTAGTGTTGAAAAACCACTTTTCGCACATGTGTTAGTGTTGAAAAACCACTTTTCACACTTGTATTAGTGTGGAAAAAACACTTTTTGCACTTGTATTACTGTAGAAAAAACACTTTTTGCACTTGTGATAGTGTTGAAAAACGACTTTTCGCACTTGTGTTGGTGCAGGAAACTACTTTTGCACTTGTATTAGTGTGGAAAAACCACTTTTCGCACTTGTGTTAGTGTTGAAAAACCACTTTTCGCACTTGTGTTAGTGTTGAAAAACCACTTTTCGCACTTGTGTTGGTGCAGGAAACCACTTTTGCACTTGTATTAGTGTGGAAAAACCACTTTTCGCACTTGTGTTAGTGTTGAAAAACCACTTTTCGCACTTGTGTTAGTGTTGAAAAACACTTTTCGCACTTGTGTTAGTGTTGAAAAACCACTTTTTGCACTTGTGTTGGTGCAGGAAACCACTTTTGCAGTTGTATTAGTGTGGAAAAAACACTTTTTGCACTTGTGATAGTGTTGAAAAACCACTTTTCGCACTTGTGTTAGTGTTGAAATACCACTTTTCGCACTTGTGTTGGTGCAGGAAACCACTTTTGCACTTGTATTAGTGTGGAAAAACCACTTTTCGCACTTGTGTTAGTGTTGCAGAACCACTTTCCGCACTTCTGCTGGCGTTGAAAACCACTTTTCGCACTTGTGTTAGTGTTGCAAAACCATTTTCAGCACTTGTGCTAGTGTTGAAAACCACTTTCCGCACTTGAGCTAGTGTTGCGAAACCACTATCCGCACTTGTGCTTGCGTTGAAAACCACTTTTGCACTTGTGTTCGTGTTGCAAAACCACTTTCCACACTTGTGCTGGCATTAAAAACCACTTTTCACACATGTGCTAGGATTGCAAAACCACTTTTCGCACTTGTGTTAGTGTTGAAAAACCACTTTTCGCACTTGTGTTGGTGCAGGAAACCACTTTTGCACTTGTATTAGTGTGGAAAAACCACTTTTCGCACTTGTGTTAGTGTTGAAAAACCACATTTCGCACTTGTGTTAGTGTTGAAAAACCACTTTTCGCACTTGTGTTGGTGCAAGAAACCACTTTTGCACTTGTATTAGTGTGGAAAAAACACTTTTTGCACTTGCGATAGTGTTGAAAAACCACTTTTCGCACTTGTGTTAGTGTTGAAAAACCACTTTTCGCACTTGTGTTGGTGCAGGAAACCACTTTTGCACTTGTATTAGTGTGGAAAACCACTTTTCGCACTTGTGTTAGTGTTGAAAAACCCACTTTTCGCACTTGTATTAGTGTGGAAAAAACACTTTTCGCACTTGTGTTGGTGCAGGAAACCACTTTTGCACTTGTATTAGTGTGGAAAAAACACTTTTTGCACTTGTGTTAGTGTTGAAAAACCACTTTTCGCACTTGTGTTAGGGTTTGAAAAACCACTTTTCGCACTTGTGTTAGTGTTGAAAAACCACTTTTCGCACTTGTGTTGGTGCAAGAAACCACTTTTGCACTTGTATTAGTGTGGAAAAAACACTTTTTGCACTTGCGATAGTGTTGAAAAACCACTTTTCGCACTTGTGTTAGTGTTGAAAAACCACTTTTCGCACTTGTGTTGGTGCAGGAAACCACTTTTGCACTTGTATTAGTGTGGAAAACCACTTTTCGCACTTGTGTTAGTGTTGAAAAACCCACTTTTCGCACTTGTATTAGTGTGGAAAAAACACTTTTCGCACTTGTGTTGGTGCAGGAAACCACTTTTGCACTTGTATTAGTGTGGAAAAACCACTTTTCGCACTTGTGTTAGTGTTTAAAAACCACTTTTCACACTTGTATTATTGTGGAAAAAACACTTTTTGCACTTGTGATAGTGTTGAAAAACCACTTTTCGCACTTGTGTTAGTGTTGAAAAACCACTTTTCGCACTTGTATTGGTGCAGGAAACCACTTTTGCACTTGTATTAGTGTGGAAAAACCACTTTTCGCACTTGTGTTATTGTTGAAAAACCACTTTTCGCACTTGTGTTGGTGCAGGAAACCACTTTTGCACTTGTATTAGTGTGGAAAAACCACTTTTCGCACTTGTGTTAGTGTTGAAAAACCACTTTTCGCACTTGTGTTAGTGTTGAAAAACCACTTTTCACACTTGTATTAGTGTGGAAAAAACACTTTTTGCACTTGTGATAGTGTTGAAAAACCACTTTTCGCACTTGTGTTAGTGTTGAAAAACCACTTTTCGCACTTGTATTAGTGTGGAAAAAACACTTTTTGCACCTGTATTAGTGTAGAAAAAACACTTTTTGCACTTGTGATAGTGTTGAAAAACCACTTTTCGCACTTGTGTTGGTGCAGGAAACCACTTTTGCACTTGTATTAGTGTGGAAAAACCACTTTTCGCACTTGTGTTATTGTTGAAAAACCACTTTTCGCACTTGTGTTAGTGTTGAAAAACCACTTTTCGCACTTGTGTTGGTGCAGGAAACCACTTTTGCACTTGTATTAGTGTGGAAAAACCACTTTTCGCACTTGTGTTAGTGTTGAACAACCACTTTTCGCACTTGTGTTAGTGTTGAAAAACCACTTTTCGCACTTGTGTTGGTGCAGGAAACCACTTTTGCACTTGTATTAGTGTGGAAAAAACACTTTTTGCACTTGTGATAGTGTTGAAAAACCACTTTTCACACTTGTGTTAGGGTTGAAAAACCACTTTTCGCACTTGTGTTGGTGCAGGAAACCACTTTTGCACTTGTATTAGTGTGGAAAAAACACTTTTTGCACTTGTGATAGTGTTGAAAAACCACTTTTCGCACTGTGTTAGTGTTGAAAAACCACTTTTTCGCACTCGTGTTGGTGCAGGAAACCACTTTTGCACTTGTATTAGTGTGGAAAAAACACTTTTTGCACTTGTGATAGTGTTGAAAAACCACTTTTCACACTTGTGTTGGTGTTGAAAAACCACTTTTCGAACTTGTGTTGGTGCAGGAAACCACTTTTGCACTTGTATTAGTGTGGAAAAAACACTTTTCGCACTTGTGTTAGTGTTGAAAAACCACTTTTCGCACTTGTGTTAGTGTTGAAAAACCACTTTTCGCACTTGTATTAGTGTGGAAAAAACACTTTTTGCACCTGTATTAGTGTAGAAAAAACACTTTTTGCACTTGTGATAGTGTTGAAAAACCACTTTTCGCACTTGTGTTGGTGCAGGAAACCACTTTTGCACTTGTATTAGTGTGGAAAAACCACTTTTCGCACTTGTGTTATTCTTGAAAAACCACTTTTCGCACTTGTGTTCGTGTTGAAAAACCACTTTTCGCACTTGTGTTGGTGCAGGAAACCACTTTTGCACTTGTATTAGTGTGGAAAAACCACTTTTCGCACTTGTGTTAGTGTTGAAAAACCACTTTTCGCACTTGTGTTAGTGTTGAAAAACCACTTTTCGCACTTGTGTTGGTGCAGGAAACCACTTTTGCACTTGTATTAGTGTGGAAAAAACACTTTTTGCACTTGTGATAGTGTTGAAAAACCACTTTTCGCACTTGTGTTAGTGTTGAAAAACCACTTTTTGCACTTGTGTTGGTGCAGGAAACCACTTTTGCACTTGTATTAGTGTGGAAAAACACTTTTCGCACTTGTGTTAGTGTTGAAAAACCCACTTTTCGCACTTGTATTAGTGTGGAAAAAACACTTTTCGCACTTGTGTTGGTGCAGGAAACCACTTTTGCACTTGTATTAGTGTGGAAAAAAGACTTTTTGCACTTGCGTTAGTGTTGAAAAACCACTTTTCGCACTTGTGTTAGAGTTGAAAAACCACTTTTCGCACTTGTGTTGGTGCAGGAAACCACTTTTGCACTTGTATTAGTGTGGAAAAACCACTTTTCGCACTTGTGTTAGTGTTTAAAAACCACTTTTCACACTTGTATTATTGTGGAAAAAACACTTTTTGCACTTGTGATAGTGTTGAAAAACCACTTTTCGCACTTGTGTTAGTGTTGAAAAACCACTTTTCGCACCTGTGTTGGTGCAGGAAACCACTTTTGCACTTGCGTTAGTGTTGAAAAACCACTTTTCGCACTTGTGTTAGGGTTGAAAAACCACTTTTCGCACTTGTGTTGGTGCAGGAAACCACTTTTGCACTTGTATTAGTGTGGAAAAAACACTTTTTGCACTTGTGATAGTGTTGAAAAACCACTTTTCGCACTGTGTTAGTGTTGAAAAACCACTTTTTCGCACTCGTGTTGGTGCAGGAAACCACTTTTGCACTTGTATTAGTGTGGAAAAAACACTTTTTGCACTTGTGATAGTGTTGAAAAACCACTTTTCGCACTTGTGTTAGTGTTGAAAAACCACTTTTCGCACTTGTGTTAGTGTTGAAAAACCACTTTTTGCACTTGTGTTGGTGCAGGAAACCACGTTTGCACTTGTATTAGTGTGGAAAAACACTTTTCGCACTTGTGTTAGTGTTGAAAAACCCACTTTTCGCACTTGTATTAGTGTGGAAAAAACACTTTTCGCACTTGTGTTGGTGCAGGAAACCACTTTTGCACTTGTATTAGTGTGGAAAAAAGACTTTTTGCACTTGCGATAGTGTTGAAAAACCACTTTTCGCACTTGTGTTAGGGTTGAAAAACCACTTTTCGCACTTGTGTTGGTGCAGGAAACCACTTTTGCACTTGTATTAGTGTGGAAAAAACACTTTTTGCACTTGTGATAGTGTTGAAAAACCACTTTTCGCACTGTGTTAGTGTTGAAAAACCACTTTTTCGCACTCGTGTTGGTGCAGGAAACCACTTTTGCACTTGTATTAGTGTGGAAAAAACACTTTTTGCACTTGTGATAGTGTTGAAAAACCACTTTTCGCACTTGTGTTAGTGTTGAAAAACCACTTTTCGCACTTGTGTTAGTGTTGAAAAACCACTTTTTGCACTTGTGTTGGTGCAGGAAACCACGTTTGCACTTGTATTAGTGTGGAAAAACACTTTTCGCACTTGTGTTAGTGTTGAAAAACCCACTTTTCGCACTTGTATTAGTGTGGAAAAAACACTTTTCGCACTTGTGTTGGTGCAGGAAACCACTTTTGCACTTGTATTAGTGTGGAAAAAAGACTTTTTGCACTTGCGTTAGTGTTGAAAAACCACTTTTCGCACTTGTGTTAGGGTTGAAAAACCACTTTTCGCACTTGTGTTGGTGCAGGAAACCACTTTTGCACTTGTATTAGTGTGGAAAAAACACTTTTTGCACTTGTGATAGTGTTGAAAAACCACTTTTCGCACTGTGTTAGTGTTGAAAAACCACTTTTTCGCACTCGTGTTGGTGCAGGAAACCACTTTTGCACTTGTATTAGTGTGGAAAAAACACTTTTTGCACTTGTGATAGTGTTGAAAAACCACTTTTCGCACTTGTGTTAGTGTTGAAAAACCACTTTTCGCACTTGTGTTGGTGCAGGAAACCACTTTTGCACTTGTATTAGTGTGGAAAAAGCACTTTTCGCACTTGTGTTAGTGTTGAAAAACCACTTTTCGCACTTGTGTTAGTGTTGAAAAACCACTTTTCGCACTTGTATTAGTGTGGAAAAAACACTTTTTGCACCTCTATTAGTGTAGAAAAAACACTTTTTGCACTTGTGATAGTGTTGAAAAACCACTTTTCGCACTTGTGTTGGTGCAGGACACCACTTTTGCACTTGTATTAGTGTGGAAAAACCACTTTTCGCACTTGTGTTATTGTTGAAAAAACACTTTTCGCACTTGTGTTAGTGTTGAAAAACCACTTTTCGCACTTGTGTTGGTGCAGGAAACCACTTTTGCACTTGTATTAGTGTGGAAAAACCACTTTTCGCACTTGTGTTAGTGTTGAAAAACCACTTTTCGCACTTGTGTTAGTGTTGAAAAACCACTTTTCGCACTTGTGTTGGTGCAGGAAACCACTTTTGCACTTGTATTAGTGTGGAAAAAACACTTTTTGCACTTGTGATAGTGTTGAAAAACCACTTTTCGCACTTGTGTTAGTGTTGAAAAACCACTTTTTGCACTTGTGTTGGTGCAGGAAACCACTTTTGCACTTGTATTAGTGTGGAAAAACACTTTTTGCACTTGTGTTAGTGTTGAAAAACCCACTTTTCGCACTTGTATTAGTGTGGAAAAAACACTTTTCGCACTTGTGTTGGTGCAGGAAACCACTTTTGCACTTGTATTAGTGTGGAAAAACCACTTTTCGCACTTGTGTTAGTGTTGAAAAACCACTTTTCGCACTTGTGATAGTGTTGAAAAACGACTTTTCGCACTTGTGTTAGTGTTGCAGAACCACTTACCGCACTTCTGCTGGCGTTGAAAACCACTTTTCGCACTTGTGTTAGTGTTGCAAAACCATTTTCAGCACTTGTGCTAGTGTTGAAAACCACTTTCCGCACTTGAGCTAGTGTTGCGAAACCACTTTCCGCACTTGTGCTGGCATTGAAAACCACTTTTGCACTTGTGTTCGTGTTGCAAAACCACTTTCCACACTTGTGCTGGCATTAAAAACCACTTTTCACACATGTGCTAGGATTGCAAAACCACTTTTCGCACTTGTGTTCATGTTGAAAAACCACTTTTCGCACTTGTGTTGGTGCAGGCAACCACTTTTGCACTTGTATTAGTGTGGAAAAACCACTTTTCGCACTTGTGTTAGTGTTGAAAAACCACTTTTCGCACTTGTGTTAGTGTTGAAAAACCACTTTTCGCACTTGTGTTGGTGCAGGAAACCACTTTTGCACTTGAATTAGTGTGGAAAAAACACTTTTTGCACTTGTGATAGTGTTGAAAAACCACTTTTCGCACTTGTGTTAGTGTTGAAAAACCACTTTTCGCACTTGTGTTGATGCAGGAAACCACTTTTGCACTTGTATTAGTGTGGAAAAACCACTTTTCGCACTTGTGTTAGTGTTGAAAAACCCACTTTTCGCACTTGTATTAGTGTGGAAAAAACACTTTTCGCACTTGTGTTGGTGCAGGAAACCACTTTTGCACTTTTATTAGTGTGGAAAAAACACTTTTTGCACTTGTGTTAGTGTTGAAAAACCACTTTTCGCACTTGTGTTAGGGTTGAAAAAACACTTTTCGCACTTGTGTTGGTGCAGGAAACCACTTTTGCACTTGTATTAGTGTGGAAAAACCACTTCTCGCACTTGTGTTAGTGTTTAAAAACCACTTTTCACACTTGTATTATTGTGGAAAAAACACTTTTTGCACTTGTGATAGTGTTGAAAAACCACTTTTCGCACTTGTGTTAGTGTTGAAAAACCACTTTTCGCACTTGTGTTGGTGCAGGAAACCACTTTTGCACTTGTATTAGTGTGGAAAAACCACTTTTCGCACTTGTGTTAGTGTTGAAAAACCACTTTTCGCACTTGTGTTGGTGCAGGAAACCACTTTTGCACTTGTATTAGTGTGGAAAAAACACTTTTTGCACTTGTGATAGTGTTAAAAAACCACTTTTCGCACTTGTGTTAGTGTTGAAAAACCACTTTTCACACTTGTGTTGGTGCAGGAAACCACTTTTGCACTTGTATTAGTGTGGAAAAACCACTTTTCGCACTTGTGTTAGTGTTGAAAAACCACTTTTCGCACTTGTGTTAGTTTTGAAAAACCACTTTTCGCACTTGTATTAGTGTGGAAAAAACACTTTTTGCACTTGTATTAGTGTAGAAAAACACTTTTTGCACTTGTGATAGTGTTGAAAAACCACTTTTGCACTTGTATTAGTGTGGAAAAAACACTTTTTGCACTTGTGTTGGTGCAGGAAACCACTTTTGCACTTGTATTAGTGTGGAAAAAACACTTTTTGCACTTGTGATAGTGTTGAAAAACCACTTTTGCACTTGTATTAGTGTGGAAAAAACACTTTTTGCACTTGTGATAGTGTTGAAAAACCACTTTTCGCACTTGTGTTAGTGTTGAAAAACCACTTTTCGCACTTGTGTTAGTGTTGAAAAACCACTTTTTGCACTTGTGTTGGTGCAGGAAACCACGTTTGCACTTGTATTAGTGTGGAAAAACACTTTTCGCACTTGTGTTAGTGTTGAAAAACCCACTTTTCGCACTTGGATTAGTGTGGAAAAAACACTTTTCGCACTTGTGTTGGTGCAGGAAACCACTTTTGCACTTGTATTAGTGTGGAAAAAAGACTTTTTGCACTTGCGTTAGTGTTGAAAAACCACTTTTCGCACTTGTGTTAGGGTTGAAAAACCACTTTTCGCACTTGTGGTGGTGCAGGAAACCACTTTTGCACTTGTATTAGTGTGGAAAAAACACTTTTTGCACTTGTGATAGTGTTGAAAAACCACTTTTCGCACTGTGTTAGTGTTGAAAAACCACTTTTTCGCACTCGTGTTGGTGCAGGAAACCACTTTTGCACTTGTATTAGTGTGGAAAAAACACTTTTTGCACTTGTGATAGTGTTGAAAAACCACTTTTCGCACTTGTGTTAGTGTTGAAAAACCACTTTTCGCACTTGTGTTAGTGTTGAAAAACCACTTTTTGCACTTGTGTTGGTGCAGGAAACCATGTTTGCACTTGTATTAGTGTGGAAAAACACTTTTCGCACTTGTGTTAGTGTTGAAAAACCCACTTTTCGCACTTGTATTAGTGTGGAAAAAACACTTTTCGCACTTGTGTTGGTGCAGGAAACCACTTTTGCACTTGTATTAGTGTGGAAAAAAGACTTTTTGCACTTGCGTTAGTGTTGAAAAACCACTTTTCGCACTTGTGTTAGGGTTGAAAAACCACTTTTCGCACTTGTGTTGGTGCAGGGAACCACTTTTGCACTTGTATTAGTGTGGAAAAAACACTTTTTGCACTTGTGATAGTGTTGAAAAACCACTTTTCGCACTGTGTTAGTGTTGAAAAACCACTTTTTCGCACTCGTGTTGGTGCAGGAAACCACTTTTGCACTTGTATTAGTGTGGAAAAAACACTTTTTGCACTTGTGATAGTGTTGAAAAACCACTTTTCGCACTTGTGTTAGTGTTGAAAAACCACTTTTCGCACTTGTGTTAGTGTTGAAAAACCACTTTTTGCACTTGTGTTGGTGCAGGATACCACGTTTGCACTTGTATTAGTGTGGAAAAACACTTTTCGCACTTGTGTTAGTGTTGAAAAACCCACTTTTCGCACTTGTATTAGTGTGGAAAAAACACTTTTCGCACTTGTGTTGGTGCAGGAAACCACTTTTGCACTTGTATTAGTGTGGAAAAAAGACTTTTTGCACTTGCGTTAGTGTTGAAAAACCACTTTTCGCACTTGTGTTAGGGTTGAAAAACCACTTTTCGCACTTGTGTTGGTGCAGGAAACCACTTTTGCACTTGTATTAGTGTGGAAAAAACACTTTTTGCACTTGTGATAGTGTTGAAAAACCACTTTTCGCACTGTGTTAGTGTTGAAAAACCACTTTTTCGCACTCGTGTTGGTGCAGGAAACCACTTTTGCACTTGTATTAGTGTGGAAAAAACACTTTTTGCACTTGTGATAGTGTTGAAAAACCACTTTTCGCACTTGTGTTAGTGTTGAAAAACCACTTTTCGCACTTGTGTTAGTGTTGAAAAACCACTTTTTGCACTTGTGTTGGTGCAGGAAACCACGTTTGCACTTGTATTAGTGTGGAAAAACACTTATCGCACTTGTGTTAGTGTTGAAAAACCCACTTTTCGCACTTGTATTAGTGTGGAAAAAACACTTTTCGCACTTGTGTTGGTGCAGGAAACCACTTTTGCACTTGTATTAGTGTGGAAAAAAGACTTTTTGCACTTGCGTTAGTGTTGAAAAACCACTTTTCGCACTTGTGTTAGGGTTGAAAAACCACTTTTCGCACTTGTGTTGGTGCAGGAAACCACTTTTGCACTTGTATTAGTGTGGAAAAAACACTTTTTGCACTTGTGATAGTGTTGAAAAACCACTTTTCGCACTGTGTTAGTGTTGAAAAACCACTTTTTCGCACTCGTGTTGGTGCAGGAAACCACTTTTGCACTTGTATTAGTGTGGAAAAAACACTTTTTGCACTTGTGATAGTGTTGAAAAACCACTTTTCGCACTTGTGTTAGTGTTGAAAAACCACTTTTCGCACTTGTGTTAGTGTTGAAAAACCACTTTTTGCACTTGTGTTGGTGCAGGAAACCACGTTTGCACTTGTATTAGTGTGGAAAAACACTTTTCGCACTTGTGTTAGTGTTGAAAAACCCACTTTTCGCACTTGTATTAGTGTGGAAAAAACACTTTTCGCACTTGTGTTGGTGCAGGAAACCACTTTTGCACTTGTATTAGTGTGGAAAAAAGACTTTTTGCACTTGCGATAGTGTTGAAAAACCACTTTTCGCACTTGTGTTAGGGTTGAAAAACCACTTTTCGCACTTGTGTTGGTGCAGGAAACCACTTTTGCACTTGTATTAGTGTGGAAAAAACACTTTTTGCACTTGTGATAGTGTTGAAAAACCACTTTTCGCACTGTGTTAGTGTTGAAAAACCACTTTTTCGCACTCGTGTTGGTGCAGGAAACCACTTTTGCACTTGTATTAGTGTGGAAAAAACACTTTTTGCACTTGTGATAGTGTTGAAAAACCACTTTTCGCACTTGTGTTAGTGTTGAAAAACCACTTTTCGCACTTGTGTTAGTGTTGAAAAACCACTTTTTGCACTTGTGTTGGTGCAGGAAACCACGTTTGCACTTGTATTAGTGTGGAAAAACACTTTTCGCACTTGTGTTAGTGTTGAAAAACCCACTTTTCGCACTTGTATTAGTGTGGAAAAAACACTTTTCGCACTTGTGTTGGTGCAGGAAACCACTTTTGCACTTGTATTAGTGTGGAAAAAAGACTTTTTGCACTTGCGTTAGTGTTGAAAAACCACTTTTCGCACTTGTGTTAGGGTTGAAAAACCACTTTTCGCACTTGTGTTGGTGCAGGAAACCACTTTTGCACTTGTATTAGTGTGGAAAAAACACTTTTTGCACTTGTGATAGTGTTGAAAAACCACTTTTCGCACTGTGTTAGTGTTGAAAAACCACTTTTTCGCACTCGTGTTGGTGCAGGAAACCACTTTTGCACTTGTATTAGTGTGGAAAAAACACTTTTTGCACTTGTGATAGTGTTGAAAAACCACTTTTCGCACTTGTGTTAGTGTTGAAAAACCACTTTTCGCACTTGTGTTGGTGCAGGAAACCACTTTTGCACTTGTATTAGTGTGGAAAAAGCACTTTTCGCACTTGTGTTAGTGTTGAAAAACCACTTTTCGCACTTGTGTTAGTGTTGAAAAACCACTTTTCGCACTTGTATTAGTGTGGAAAAAACACTTTTTGCACCTCTATTAGTGTAGAAAAACACTTTTTGCACTTGTGATAGTGTTGAAAAACCACTTTTCGCACTTGTGTTGGTGCAGGACACCACTTTTGCACTTGTATTAGTGTGGAAAAACCACTTTTCGCACTTGTGTTATTGTTGAAAAAACACTTTTCGCACTTGTGTTAGTGTTGAAAAACCACTTTTCGCACTTGTGTTGGTGCAGGAAACCACTTTTGCACTTGTATTAGTGTGGAAAAACCACTTTTCGCACTTGTGTTAGTGTTGAAAAACCACTTTTCGCACTTGTGTTAGTGTTGAAAAACCACTTTTCGCACTTGTGTTGGTGCAGGAAACCACTTTTGCACTTGTATTAGTGTGGAAAAAACACTTTTTGCACTTGTGATAGTGTTGAAAAACCACTTTTCGCACTTGTGTTAGTGTTGAAAAACCACTTTTTGCACTTGTGTTGGTGCAGGAAACCACTTTTGCACTTGTATTAGTGTGGAAAAACACTTTTTGCACTTGTGTTAGTGTTGAAAAACCCACTTTTCGCACTTGTATTAGTGTGGAAAAAACACTTTTCGCACTTGTGTTGGTGCAGGAAACCACTTTTGCACTTGTATTAGTGTGGAAAAACCACTTTTCGCACTTGTGTTAGTGTTGAAAAACCACTTTTCGCACTTGTGATAGTGTTGAAAAACGACTTTTCGCACTTGTGTTAGTGTTGCAGAACCACTTTCCGCACTTCTGCTGGCGTTGAAAACCACTTTTCGCACTTGTGTTAGTGTTGCAAAACCATTTTCAGCACTTGTGCTAGTGTTGAAAACCACTTTCCGCACTTGAGCTAGTGTTGCGAAACCACTTTCCGCACTTGTGCTGGCGTTGAAAACCACTTTTGCACTTGTGTTCGTGTTGCAAAACCACTTTCCACACTTGTGCTGGCATTAAAAACCACTTTTCACACATGTGCTAGGATTGCAAAACCACTTTTCGCACTTGTGTTCATGTTGAAAAACCACTTTTCGCACTTGTGTTGGTGCAGGCAACCACTTTTGCACTTGTATTAGTGTGGAAAAACCACTTTTCGCACTTGTGTTAGTGTTGAAAAACCACTTTTCGCACTTGTGTTAGTGTTGAAAAACCACTTTTCGCACTTGTGTTGGTGCAGGAAACCACTTTTGCACTTGAATTAGTGTGGAAAAAACACTTTTTGCACTTGTGATAGTGTTGAAAAACCACTTTTCGCACTTGTGTTACTTTTGAAAAACCACTTTTCGCACTTGTGTTGATGCAGGAAACCACTTTTGCACTTGTATTAGTGTGGAAAAACCACTTTTCGCACTTGTGTTAGTGTTGAAAAACCCACTTTTCGCACTTGTATTAGTGTGGAAAAAACACTTTTCGCACTTGTGTTGGTGCAGGAAACCACTTTTGCACTTTTATTAGTGTGGAAAAAACACTTTTTGCACTTGTGTTAGTGTTGAAAAACCACTTTTCGCACTTGTGTTAGGGTTGAAAAAACACTTTTCGCACTTGTGTTGGTGCAGGAAACCACTTTTGCACTTGTATTAGTGTGGAAAAACCACTTCTCGCACTTGTGTTAGTGTTTAAAAACCACTTTTCACACTTGTATTATTGTGGAAAAAACACTTTTTGCACTTGTGATAGTGTTGAAAAACCACTTTTCGCACTTGTGTTAGTGTTGAAAAACCACTTTTCGCACTTGTGTTGGTGCAGGAAACCACTTTTGCACTTGTATTAGTGTGGAAAAACCACTTTTCGCACTTGTGTTAGTGTTGAAAAACCACTTTTCGCACTTGTGTTGGTGCAGGAAACCACTTTTGCACTTGTATTAGTGTGGAAAAAACACTTTTTGCACTTGTGATAGTGTTAAAAAAACCACTTTTCGCACTTGTGTTAGTGTTGAAAAACCACTTTTCACACTTGTGTTGGTGCAGGAAACCACTTTTGCACTTGTATTAGTGTGGAAAAACCACTTTTCGCACTTGTGTTAGTGTTGAAAAACCACTTTTCGCACTTGTGTTAGTGTTTAAAAACCACTTTTCGCACTTGTATTAGTGTGGAAAAAACACTTTTTGCACTTGTATTAGTGTAGAAAAACACTTTTTGCACTTGTGATAGTGTTGAAAAACCACTTTTCGCACTTGTGTTGGTGCAGGAAACCACTTTTGCACTTGTATTAGTGTGGAAAAACCACTTTTCACACTTGTGGTAGTGTTGAAAAACCACTTTTCGCACTTGTGTTAGTGTTGAAAAACCACTTTTCGCACTTGTGTTGGTGCAGGAAACCACTTTTGCACTTGTATTAGTGTGGAAAAACCACTTTTCGCACTTGTGTTAGTGTTGAAAAACCACTTTTCGCACTTGTGTTAGTGTTGAAAAACCACTTTTCGCACTTGTGTTAGTGTTGAAAAACCACTTTTCGCACTTGTGTTGGTGCAGGAAACCACTTTTGCACTTGTATTAGTGTGGAAAAAACACTTTTCGCACTTATGTTAGTGTTGAAAAACCACTTTTCGCACTTGTGTTGGTGTTGAAAAACCACTTTTCGCATTTGTGTTAGTGTTGAAAAACCACTTTTCGCACTTGTGTTGGTGCAGGAAACCACTTTTGCACTTGTATTAGTGTGGAACAAACACCTTTTGCACTTGTGATAGTGTTGAAAAACTACTTTTCGCACTTGTGTTAGTGTTGAAAAACCACTTTTCACACTTGTGTTGGTGCAGGAAACCACTTTTGCACTTGTATTAGTGTGGAAAAAACACTTTTTGCACTTGTGATAGTGTTGAAAAACCACTTTTCGCACTGTGTTAGTGTTGAAAAACCACTTTTCGCACTTGTGTTGGTGCAGGAAACCACTTTTGCACTTGTATTAGTGTGGAAAAAACACTTTTTGCACTTGTGATAGTGTTGAAAAACCACTTTTCGCACTGTGTTAGTGTTGAAAAACCACTTTTTCGCACTTGTGTTGGTGCAGGAAACCACTTTTGCACTTGTATTAGTGTGGAAAAAACACTTTTTGCACTTGTGATAGTGTTGAAAAACCACTTTTCGCACTTGTGTTAGTGTTGAAAAACCACTTTTCGCACTTGTGTTGGTGCAGGAAACCACTTTTGCACTTGTATTAGTGTGGAAAAAACACTTTTTGCACTTGTGATAGTGTTGAAAAACCACTTTTCGCACTTGTGTTAGTGTTGAAAAACCACTTTTCGCACTTGTGTTGGTGCAGGAAACCACTTTTGCACTTGTATTAGTGTGGAAAAAGCACTTTTCGCACTTGTGTTAGTGTTGAAAAACCACTTTTCGCACTTGTGTTAGTGTTGAAAAACCACTTTTCGCACTTGTATTAGTGTGGAAAAAACACTTTTTGCACCTCTATTAGTGTAGAAAAACACTTTTTGCACTTGTGATAGTGTTGAAAAACCACTTTTCGCACTTGTGTTGGTGCAGGACACCACTTTTGCACTTGTATTAGTGTGGAAAAACCACTTTTCGCACTTGTGTTATTGTTGAAAAAACACTTTTCGCACTTGTGTTAGTGTTGAAAAACCACTTTTCGCACTTGTGTTGGTGCAGGAAACCACTTTTGCACTTGTATTAGTGTGGAAAAACCACTTTTCGCACTTGTGTTAGTGTTGAAAAACCACTTTTCGCACTTGTGTTAGTGTTGAAAAACCACTTTTCGCACTTGTGTTGGTGCAGGAAACCACTTTTGCACTTGTATTAGTGTGGAAAAAACACTTTTTGCACTTGTGATAGTGTTGAAAAACCACTTTTCGCACTTGTGTTAGTGTTGAAAAACCACTTTTTGCACTTGTGTTGGTGCAGGAAACCACTTTTGCACTTGTATTAGTGTGGAAAAACACTTTTTGCACTTGTGTTAGTGTTGAAAAACCCACTTTTCGCACTTGTATTAGTGTGGAAAAAACACTTTTCGCACTTGTGTTGGTGCAGGAAACCACTTTTGCACTTGTATTAGTGTGGAAAAACCACTTTTCGCACTTGTGTTAGTGTTGAAAAACCACTTTTCGCACTTGTGATAGTGTTGAAAAACGACTTTTCGCACTTGTGTTAGTGTTGCAGAACCACTTTCCGCACTTCTGCTGGCGTTGAAAACCACTTTTCGCACTTGTGTTAGTGTTGCAAAACCATTTTCAGCACTTGTGCTAGTGTTGAAAACCACTTTCCGCACTTGAGCTAGTGTTGCGAAACCACTTTCCGCACTTGTGCTGGCGTTGAAAACCACTTTTGCACTTGTGTTCGTGTTGCAAAACCACTTTCCACACTTGTGCTGGCATTAAAAACCACTTTTCACACATGTGCTAGGATTGCAAAACCACTTTTCGCACTTGTGTTCATGTTGAAAAACCACTTTTCGCACTTGTGTTGGTGCAGGCAACCACTTTTGCACTTGTATTAGTGTGGAAAAACCACTTTTCGCACTTGTGTTAGTGTTGAAAAACCACTTTTCGCACTTGTGTTAGTGTTGAAAAACCACTTTTCGCACTTGTGTTGGTGCAGGAAACCACTTTTGCACTTGAATTAGTGTTGAAAAACCACTTTTTGCACTTGTGATAGTGTTGAAAAACCACTTTTCGCACTTGTGTTACTTTTGAAAAACCACTTTTCGCACTTGTGTTGATGCAGGAAACCACTTTTGCACTTGTATTAGTGTGGAAAAACCACTTTTCGCACTTGTGTTAGTGTTGAAAAACCCACTTTTCGCACTTGTATTAGTGTGGAAAAAACACTTTTCGCACTTGTGTTGGTGCAGGAAACCACTTTTGCACTTTTATTAGTGTGGAAAAAACACTTTTTGCACTTGTGTTAGTGTTGAAAAACCACTTTTCGCACTTGTGTTAGGGTTGAAAAAACACTTTTCGCACTTGTGTTGGTGCAGGAAACCACTTTTGCACTTGTATTAGTGTGGAAAAACCACTTCTCGCACTTGTGTTAGTGTTTAAAAACCACTTTTCACACTTGTATTATTGTGGAAAAAACACTTTTTGCACTTGTGATAGTGTTGAAAAACCACTTTTCGCACTTGTGTTAGTGTTGAAAAACCACTTTTCGCACTTGTGTTGGTGCAGGAAACCACTTTTGCACTTGTATTAGTGTGGAAAAACCACTTTTCGCACTTGTGTTAGTGTTGAAAAACCACTTTTCGCACTTGTGTTGGTGCAGGAAACCACTTTTGCACTTGTATTAGTGTGGAAAAAACACTTTTTGCACTTGTGATAGTGTTAAAAAAACCACTTTTCGCACTTGTGTTAGTGTTGAAAAACCACTTTTCACACTTGTGTTGGTGCAGGAAACCACTTTTGCACTTGTATTAGTGTGGAAAAACCACTTTTCGCACTTGTGTTAGTGTTGAAAAACCACTTTTCGCACTTGTGTTAGTGTTTAAAAACCACTTTTCGCACTTGTATTAGTGTGGAAAAAACACTTTTTGCACTTGTATTAGTGTAGAAAAACACTTTTTGCACTTGTGATAGTGTTGAAAAACCACTTTTCGCACTTGTGTTGGTGCAGGAAACCACTTTTGCACTTGTATTAGTGTGGAAAAACCACTTTTCACACTTGTGGTAGTGTTGAAAAACCACTTTTCGCACTTGTGTTAGTGTTGAAAAACCACTTTTCGCACTTGTGTTGGTGCAGGAAACCACTTTTGCACTTGTATTAGTGTGGAAAAACCACTTTTCGCACTTGTGTTAGTGTTGAAAAACCACTTTTCGCACTTGTGTTAGTGTTGAAAAACCACTTTTCGCACTTGTGTTAGTGTTGAAAAACCACTTTTCGCACTTGTGTTGGTGCAGGAAACCACTTTTGCACTTGTATTAGTGTGGAAAAAACACTTTTCGCACTTATGTTAGTGTTGAAAAACCACTTTTCGCACTTGTGTTGGTGTTGAAAAACCACTTTTCGCATTTGTGTTAGTGTTGAAAAACCACTTTTCGCACTTGTGTTGGTGCAGGAAACCACTTTTGCACTTGTATTAGTGTGGAACAAACACCTTTTGCACTTGTGATAGTGTTGAAAAACTACTTTTCGCACTTGTGTTAGTGTTGAAAAACCACTTTTCACACTTGTGTTGGTGCAGGAAACCACTTTTGCACTTGTATTAGTGTGGAAAAAACACTTTTTGCACTTGTGATAGTGTTGAAAAACCACTTTTCGCACTGTGTTAGTGTTGAAAAACCACTTTTCGCACTTGTGTTGGTGCAGGAAACCACTTTTGCACTTGTATTAGTGTGGAAAAAACACTTTTTGCACTTGTGATAGTGTTGAAAAACCACTTTTCGCACTGTGTTAGTGTTGAAAAACCACTTTTTCGCACTTGTGTTGGTGCAGGAAACCACTTTTGCACTTGTATTAGTGTGGAAAAAACACTTTTTGCACTTGTGATAGTGTTGAAAAACCACTTTTCGCACTTGTGTTAGTGTTGAAAAACCACTTTTCGCACTTGTGTTGGTGCAGGAAACCACTTTTGCACTTGTATTAGTGTGGAAAAAACACTTTTCGCACTTGTGTTAGTGTTGAAAAACCACTTTTCGCACTTGTGTTAGTGTTGAAAAACCACTTTTCGCACTTGTATTAGTGTGGAAAAAACACTTTTTGCACCTGTATTAGTGTAGAAAAAACACTTTTTGCACTTGTGATAGTGTTGAAAAACCACTTTTCGCACTTGTGTTGGTGCAGGAAACCACTTTTGCACTTGTATTAGTGTGGAAAAACCACTTTTCGCACTTGTGTTATTGTTGAAAAACCACTTTTCGCACTTGTGTTAGTGTTGAAAAACCACTTTTCGCACTTGTGTTGGTGCAGGAAACCACTTTTGCACTTGTATTAGTGTGGAAAAACCACTTTTCGCACTTGTGTTAGTGTTGAACAACCACTTTTCGCACTTGTGTTAGTGTTGAAAAACCACTTTTCGCACTTGTGTTGGTGCAGGAAACCACTTTTGCACTTGTATTAGTGTGGAAAAAACACTTTTTGCACTTGTGATAGTGTTGAAAAACCACTTTTCACACTTGTGTTAGGGTTGAAAAACCACTTTTCGCACTTGTGTTAGTGTTGAAAAACCACTTTTCGCACTTGTGTTGGTGCAGGAAACCACTTTTGCACTTGTATTAGTGTGGAAAAAACACTTTTTGCACTTGTGATAGTGTTGAAAAACCACTTTTCGCACTGTGTTAGTGTTGAAAAACCACTTTTTCGCACTCGTGTTGGTGCAGGAAACCACTTTTGCACTTGTATTAGTGTGGAAAAAACACTTTTTGCACTTGTGATAGTGTTGAAAAACCACTTTTCACACTTGTGTTGGTGTTGAAAAACCACTTTTCGCACTTGTGTTGGTGCAGGAAACCACTTTTGCACTTGTATTAGTGTGGAAAAACACTTTTCGCACTTGTGTTAGTGTTGAAAAACCACTTTTCGCACTTGTGTTAGTGTTGAAAAACCACTTTTCGCACTTGTATTAGTGTGGAAAAAACACTTTTTGCACCTGTATTAGTGTAGAAAAAACACTTTTTGCACTTGTGATAGTGTTGAAAAACCACTTTTCGCACTTGTGTTGGTGCAGGAAACCACTTTTGCACTTGTATTAGTGTGGAAAAACCACTTTTCGCACTTGTGTTATTGTTGAAAAACCACTTTTCGCACTTGTGTTCGTGTTGAAAAACCACTTTTCGCACTTGTGTTGGTGCAGGAAACCACTTTTGCACTTGTATTAGTGTGGAAAAACCACTTTTCGCACTTGTGTTAGTGTTGAAAAACCACTTTTCGCACTTGTGTTAGTGTTGAAAAACCACTTTTCGCACTTGTGTTGGTGCAGGAAACCACTTTTGCACTTGTATTAGTGTGGAAAAAACACTTTTTGCACTTGTGATAGTGTTGAAAAACCACTTTTCGCACTTGTGTTAGTGTTGAAAAACCACTTTTTGCACTTGTGTTGGTGCAGGAAACCACTTTTGCACTTGTATTAGTGTGGAAAAACACTTTTCGCACTTGTGTTAGTGTTGAAAAACCCACTTTTCGCACTTGTATTAGTGTGGAAAAAACACTTTTCGCACTTGTGTTGGTGCAGGAAACCACTTTTGCACTTGTATTAGTGTGGAAAAAAGACTTTTTGCACTTGCGTTAGTGTTGAAAAACCACTTTTCGCACTTGTGTTAGAGTTGAAAAACCACTTTTCGCACTTGTGTTGGTGCAGGAAACCACTTTTGCACTTGTATTAGTGTGGAAAAACCACTTTTCGCACTTGTGTTAGTGTTTAAAAACCACTTTTCACACTTGTATTATTGTGGAAAAAACACTTTTTGCACTTGTGATAGTGTTGAAAAACCACTTTTCGCACTTGTGTTAGTGTTGAAAAACCACTTTTCGCACCTGTGTTGGTGCAGGAAACCACTTTTGCACTTGTATTAGTGTGGGAAAACCACTTTTCGCACTTGTGTTATTGTTGAAAAACCACTTTTCGCACTTGTGTTGGTGCAGGAAACCACTTTTGCACTTGTATTAGTGTGGAAAAACCACTTTTCGCACTTGTGTTAGTGTTGAAAAACCACTTTTCGCACATGTGTTAGTGTTGAAAAACCACTTTTCACACTTGTATTAGTGTGGAAAAAACACTTTTTGCACTTGTATTACTGTAGAAAAAACACTTTTTGCACTTGTGATAGTGTTGAAAAACGACTTTTCGCACTTGTGTTGGTGCAGGAAACTACTTTTGCACTTGTATTAGTGTGGAAAAACCACTTTTCGCACTTGTGTTAGTGTTGAAAAACCACTTTTCGCACTTGTGTTATTGTTGAAAAACCACTTTTCGCACTTGTGTTGGTGCAGGAAACCACTTTTGCACTTGTATTAGTGTGGGAAAACCACTTTTCGCACTTGTGTTAGTGTTGAAAAACCACTTTTCGCACTTGTGTTAGTGTTGAAAAACACTTTTCGCACTTGTGTTAGTGTTGAAAAACCACTTTTTGCACTTGTGTTGGTGCAGGAAACCACTTTTGCAGTTGTATTAGTGTGGAAAAAACACTTTTTGCACTTGTGATAGTGTTGAAAAACCACTTTTCGCACTTGTGTTAGTGTTGAAATACCACTTTTCGCACTTGTGTTGGTGCAGGAAACCACTTTTGCACTTGTATTAGTGTGGAAAAACCACTTTTCGCACTTGTGTTAGTGTTGCAGAACCACTTTCCGCACTTCTGCTGGCGTTGAAAACCACTTTTCGCACTTGTGTTAGTGTTGCAAAACCATTTTCAGCACTTGTGCTAGTGTTGAAAACCACTTTCCGCACTTGAGCTAGTGTTGCGAAACCACTATCCGCACTTGTGCTTGCGTTGAAAACCACTTTTGCACTTGTGTTCGTGTTGCAAAACCACTTTCCACACTTGTGCTGGCATTAAAAACCACTTTTCACACATGTGCTAGGATTGCAAAACCACTTTTCGCACTTGTGTTAGTGTTGAAAAACCACTTTTCGCACTTGTGTTGGTGCAGGAAACCACTTTTGCACTTGTATTAGTGTGGAAAAACCACTTTTCGCACTTGTGTTAGTGTTGAAAAACCACATTTCGCACTTGTGTTAGTGTTGAAAAACCACTTTTCGCACTTGTGTTGGTGCAAGAAACCACTTTTGCACTTGTATTAGTGTGGAAAAAACACTTTTTGCACTTGCGATAGTGTTGAAAAACCACTTTTCGCACTTGTGTTAGTGTTGAAAAACCACTTTTCGCACTTGTGTTGGTGCAGGAAACCACTTTTGCACTTGTATTAGTGTGGAAAACCACTTTTCGCACTTGTGTTAGTGTTGAAAAACCCACTTTTCGCACTTGTATTAGTGTGGAAAAAACACTTTTCGCACTTGTGTTGGTGCAGGAAACCACTTTTGCACTTGTATTAGTGTGGAAAAAACACTTTTTGCACTTGTGTTAGTGTTGAAAAACCACTTTTCGCACTTGTGTTAGGGTTTGAAAAACCACTTTTCGCACTTGTGTTAGTGTTGAAAAACCACTTTTCGCACTTGTGTTGGTGCAAGAAACCACTTTTGCACTTGTATTAGTGTGGAAAAAACACTTTTTGCACTTGCGATAGTGTTGAAAAACCACTTTTCGCACTTGTGTTAGTGTTGAAAAACCACTTTTCGCACTTGTGTTGGTGCAGGAAACCACTTTTGCACTTGTATTAGTGTGGAAAACCACTTTTCGCACTTGTGTTAGTGTTGAAAAACCCACTTTTCGCACTTGTATTAGTGTGGAAAAAACACTTTTCGCACTTGTGTTGGTGCAGGAAACCACTTTTGCACTTGTATTAGTGTGGAAAAACCACTTTTCGCACTTGTGTTAGTGTTTAAAAACCACTTTTCACACTTGTATTATTGTGGAAAAAACACTTTTTGCACTTGTGATAGTGTTGAAAAACCACTTTTCGCACTTGTGTTAGTGTTGAAAAACCACTTTTCGCACTTGTATTGGTGCAGGAAACCACTTTTGCACTTGTATTAGTGTGGAAAAACCACTTTTCGCACTTGTGTTATTGTTGAAAAACCACTTTTCGCACTTGTGTTGGTGCAGGAAACCACTTTTGCACTTGTATTAGTGTGGAAAAACCACTTTTCGCACTTGTGTTAGTGTTGAAAAACCACTTTTCGCACTTGTGTTAGTGTTGAAAAACCACTTTTCACACTTGTATTAGTGTGGAAAAAACACTTTTTGCACTTGTGATAGTGTTGAAAAACCACTTTTCGCACTTGTGTTAGTGTTGAAAAACCACTTTTCGCACTTGTATTAGTGTGGAAAAAACACTTTTTGCACCTGTATTAGTGTAGAAAAAACACTTTTTGCACTTGTGATAGTGTTGAAAAACCACTTTTCGCACTTGTGTTGGTGCAGGAAACCACTTTTGCACTTGTATTAGTGTGGAAAAACCACTTTTCGCACTTGTGTTATTGTTGAAAAACCACTTTTCGCACTTGTGTTAGTGTTGAAAAACCACTTTTCGCACTTGTGTTGGTGCAGGAAACCACTTTTGCACTTGTATTAGTGTGGAAAAACCACTTTTCGCACTTGTGTTAGTGTTGAACAACCACTTTTCGCACTTGTGTTAGTGTTGAAAAACCACTTTCCGCACTTGTGTTGGTGCAGGAAACCACTTTTGCACTTGTATTAGTGTGGAAAAAACACTTTTTGCACTTGTGATAGTGTTGAAAAACCACTTTTCACACTTGTGTTAGGGTTGAAAAACCACTTTTCGCACTTGTGTTGGTGCAGGAAACCACTTTTGCACTTGTATTAGTGTGGAAAAAACACTTTTTGCACTTGTGATAGTGTTGAAAAACCACTTTTCGCACTGTGTTAGTGTTGAAAAACCACTTTTTCGCACTCGTGTTGGTGCAGGAAACCACTTTTGCACTTGTATTAGTGTGGAAAAAACACTTTTTGCACTTGTGATAGTGTTGAAAAACCAGTTTTCACACTTGTGTTGGTGTTGAAAAACCACTTTTCGAACTTGTGTTGGTGCAGGAAACCACTTTTGCACTTGTATTAGTGTGGAAAAAACACTTTTCGCACTTGTGTTAGTGTTGAAAAACCACTTTTCGCACTTGTGTTAGTGTTGAAAAACCACTTTTCGCACTTGTATTAGTGTGGAAAAAACACTTTTTGCACCTGTATTAGTGTAGAAAAAACACTTTTTGCACTTGTGATAGTGTTGAAAAACCACTTTTCGCACTTGTGTTGGTGCAGGAAACCACTTTTGCACTTGTATTAGTGTGGAAAAACCACTTTTCGCACTTGTGTTATTGTTGAAAAACCACTTTTCGCACTTGTGTTCGTGTTGAAAAACCACTTTTCGCACTTGTGTTGGTGCAGGAAACCACTTTTGCACTTGTATTAGTGTGGAAAAACCACTTTTCGCACTTGTGTTAGTGTTGAAAAACCACTTTTCGCACTTGTGTTAGTGTTGAAAAACCACTTTTCGCACTTGTGTTGGTGCAGGAAACCACTTTTGCACTTGTATTAGTGTGGAAAAAACACTTTTTGCACTTGTGATAGTGTTGAAAAACCACTTTTCGCACTTGTGTTAGTGTTGAAAAACCACTTTTTGCACTTGTGTTGGTGCAGGAAACCACTTTTGCACTTGTATTAGTGTGGAAAAACACTTTTCGCACTTGTGTTAGTGTTGAAAAACCCACTTTTCGCACTTGTATTAGTGTGGAAAAAACACTTTTCGCACTTGTGTTGGTGCAGGAAACCACTTTTGCACTTGTATTAGTGTGGAAAAAAGACTTTTTGCACTTGCGTTAGTGTTGAAAAACCACTTTTCGCACTTGTGTTAGAGTTGAAAAACCACTTTTCGCACTTGTGTTGGTGCAGGAAACCACTTTTGCACTTGTATTAGTGTGGAAAAACCACTTTTCGCACTTGTGTTAGTGTTTAAAAACCACTTTTCACACTTGTATTATTGTGGAAAAAACACTTTTTGCACTTGTGATAGTGTTGAAAAACCACTTTTCGCACTTGTGTTAGTGTTGAAAAACCACTTTTCGCACCTGTGTTAGTGCAGGAAACCACTTTTGCACTTGTATTAGTGTGGGAAAACCACTTTTCGCACTTGTGTTATTGTTGAAAAACCACTTTTCGCACTTGTGTTGGTGCAGGAAACCACTTTTGCACTTGTATTAGTGTGGAAAAACCACTTTTCGCACTTGTGTTAGTGTTGAAAAACCACTTTTCGCACATGTGTTAGTGTTGAAAAACCACTTTTCACACTTGTATTAGTGTGGAAAAAACACTTTTTGCACTTGTATTACTGTAGAAAAAACACTTTTTGCACTTGTGATAGTGTTGAAAAACGACTTTTCGCACTTGTGTTGGTGCAGGAAACCACTTTTGCACTTGTATTAGTGTGGAAAAACCACTTTTCGCACTTGTGTTAGTGTTGAAAAACCACTTTTCGCACTTGTGTTAGTGTTAAAAAACCACTTTTCGCACTTGTGTTGGTGCAGGAAACCACTTTTGCACTTGTATTAGTGTGGAAAACCACTTTTCGCACTTGTGTTAGTGTTGAAAAACCACTTTTCGCACTTGTGTTAGTGTTGAAAAACACTTTTCGCACTTGTGTTAGTGTTGAAAAACCACTTTTTGCACTTGTGTTGGTGCAGGAAACCACTTTTGCAGTTGTATTAGTGTGGAAAAAACACTTTTTGCACTTGTGATAGTGTTGAAAAACCACTTTTCGCACTTGTGTTAGTGTTGAAATACCACTTTTCGCACTTGTGTTGGTGCAGGAAACCACTTTTGCACTTGTATTAGTGTGGAAAAACCACTTTTCGCACTTGTGTTCGTGTTGAAAAACCACTTTTCGCACTTGTGATAGTGTTGAAAAACCACTTTTCGCACTTGTGTTAGTGTTGCAGAACCACTTTCCGCACTTCTGCTGGCGTTGAAAACCACTTTTCGCACTTGTGTTAGTGTTGCAAAACCATTTTCAGCACTTGTGCTAGTGTTGAAAACCACTTTCCGCACTTGAGCTCGTGTTGCGAAACCACTATCCGCACTTGTGCTTGCGTTGAAAACCACTTTTGCACTTGTGTTCGTGTTGCAAAACCACTTTCCACACTTGTGCTGGCATTAAAAACCACTTTTCACACATGTGCTAGGATTGCAAAACCACTTTTCGCACTTGTGTTAGTGTTGAAAAACCACTTTTCGCACTTGTGTTGGTGCAGGAAACCACTTTTGCACTTGTATTAGTGTGGAAAAACCACTTTTCGCACTTGTGTTAGTGTTGAAAAACCACATTTCGCACTTGTGTTAGTGTTGAAAAACCACTTTTCGCACTTGTGTTGGTGCAAGAAACCACTTTTGCACTTGTATTAGTGTGGAAAAAACACTTTTTGCACTTGCGATAGTGTTGAAAAACCACTTTTCGCACTTGTGTTAGTGTTGAAAAACCACTTTTCGCACTTGTGTTGGTGCAGGAAACCACTTTTGCACTTGTATTAGTGTGGAAAACCACTTTTCGCACCTGTGTTAGTGTTGAAAAACCCACTTTTCGCACTTGTATTAGTGTGGAAAAAACACTTTTCGCACTTGTGTTGGTGCAGGAAACCACTTTTGCACTTGTATTAGTGTGGAAAAAACACTTTTTGCACTTGTGTTAGTGTTGAAAAACCACTTTTCGCACTTGTGTTAGGGTTTGAAAAACCACTTTTCGCACTTGTGTTGGTGCAGGAAACCACTTTTGCACTTGTATTAGTGTGGAAAAACCACTTTTCGCACTTGTGTTAGTGTTTAAAAACCACTTTTCACACTTGTATTATTGTGGAAAAAACACTTTTTGCACTTGTGATAGTGTTGAAAAACCACTTTTCGCACTTGTGTTAGTGTTGAAAAACCACTTTTCGCACTTGTATTGGTGCAGGAAACCACTTTTGCACTTGTATTAGTGTGGAAAAAACCACTTTTCGCACTTGTGTTATTGTTGAAAAACCACTTTTCGCACTTGTGTTGGTGCAGGAAACCACTTTTGCACTTGTATTAGTGTGGAAAAACCACTTTTCGCACTTGTGTTAGTGTTGAAAAACCACTTTTCGCACTTGTGTTAGTGTTGAAAAACCACTTTTCACACTTGTATTAGTGTGGAAAAAACACTTTTTGCACTTGTGATAGTGTTGAAAAACCACTTTTCGCACTTGTGTTCGTGTTGAAAAACCACTTTTCGCACTTGTGTTGGTGCAGGAAACCACTTTTGCACTTGTATTAGTGTGGAAAAACCACTTTTCGCACTTGTGTTAGTGTTGAACAACCACTTTTCGCACTTGTGTTAGTGTTGAAAAACCACTTTTCGCACTTGTGTTGGTGCAGGAAACCACTTTTGCACTTGTATTAGTGTGGAAAAAACACTTTTTGCACTTGTGATAGTGTTGAAAAACCACTTTTCGCACTTGTGTTAGGGTTGAAAAACCACTTTTCGCACTTGTGTTGGTGCAGGAAACCACTTTTGCACTTGTATTAGTGTGGAAAAAACACTTTTTGCACTTGTGATAGTGTTGAAAAAACCACTTTTCGCACTGTGTTAGTGTTGAAAAACCACTTTTCGCACTTGTGTTAGTGTTGAAAAACCACTTTTCGCACTTGTATTAGTGTGGAAAAAAACACTTTTTGCACCTGTATTAGTGTAGAAAAAACACTTTTTGCACTTGTGATAGTGTTGAAAAACCACTTTTCGCACTTGTGTTGGTGCAGGAAACCACTTTTGCACTTGTATTAGTGTGGAAAAACCACTTTTCGCACTTGTGTTATTGTTGAAAAACCTCTTTTCGCACTTGTGTTAGTGTTGAAAAACCACTTTTCGCACTTGTGTTGGTGCAGGAAACCACTTTTGCACTTGTATTAGTGTGGAAAAACCACTTTTCGCACTTGTGTTAGTGTTGAACAACCACTTTTCACACTTGTGTTAGTGTTGAAAAACCACTTTTCGCACTTTTGTTGGTGCAGGAAACCACTTTTGCACTTGTATTAGTGTGGAAAAAACACTTTTTGCACTTGTGATAGTGTTGAAAAACCACTTTTCACACTTGTGTTAGGGTTGAAAAACCACTTTTCGCACTTGTGTTGGTGCAGGAAACCACTTTTGCACTTGTATTGGTGTGGAAAAAACACTTTTTGCACTTGTGATAGTGTTGAAAAACCACTTTTCGCACTGTGTTAGTGTTGAAAAACCACTTTTTCGCACTCGTGTTGGTGCAGGAAACCACTTTTGCACTTGTATTAGTGTGGAAAAAACACTTTTTGCACTTGTGATAGTGTTGAAAAACCACTTTTCACACTTGTGTTGGTGTTGAAAAACCACTTTTCGCACTTGTGTTGGTGCAGGAAACCACTTTTGCACTTGTATTAGTGTGGAAAAAACACTTTTCGCACTTGTGTTAGTGTTGAAAAACCACTTTTCGCACTTGTGTTAGTGTTGAAAAACCACTTTTCGCACTTGTATTAGTGTGGAAAAAACACTTTTTGCACCTGTATTAGTGTAGAAAAAACACTTTTTGCACTTGTGATAGTGTTGAAAAACCACTTTTCGCACTTGTGTTGGTGCAGGAAACCACTTTTGCACTTGTATTAGTGTGGAAAAACCACTTTTCGCACTTGTGTTATTGTTGAAAAACCACTTTTCGCACTTGTGTTAGTGTTGAAAAACCACTTTTCGCACTTGTGTTGGTGCAGGAAACCACTTTTGCACTTGTATTAGTGTGGAAAAACCACTTTTCGCACTTGTGTTAGTGTTGAAAAACCACTTTTCGCACTTGTGTTAGTGTTGAAAAACCACTTTTCGCACTTGTGTTGGTGCAGGAAACCACTTTTGCACTTGTATTAGTGTGGAAAAAACACTTTTTGCACTTGTGATAGTGTTGAAAAACCACTTTTCGCACTTGTGTTAGTGTTGAAAAACCACTTTTTGCACTTGTGTTGGTGCAGGAAACCACTTTTGCACTTGTATTAGTGTGGAAAAACACTTTTCGCACTTGTGTTAGTGTTGAAAAACCCACTTTTCGCACTTGTATTAGTGTGGAAAAAACACTTTTCGCACTTGTGTTGGTGCAGGAAACCACTTTTGCACTTGTATTAGTGTGGAAAAAAGACTTTTTGCACTTGCGTTAGTGTTGAAAAACCACTTTTCGCACTTGTGTTAGGGTTGAAAAACCACTTTTCGCACTTGTGTTGGTGCAGGAAACCACTTTTGCACTTGTATTAGTGTGGAAAAACCACTTTTCGCACTTGTGTTAGTGTTTAAAAACCACTTTTCACACTTGTATTATTGTGGAAAAAACACTTTTTGCACTTGTGATAGTGTTGAAAAACCACTTTTCGCACTTGTGTTAGTGTTGAAAAACCACTTTTCGCACTTGTATTGGTGCAGGAAACCACTTTTGCACTTGTATTAGTGTGGAAAAACCACTTTTCGCACTTGTGTTATTGTTGAAAAACCACTTTTCGCACTTGTGTTGGTGCAGGAAACCACTTTTGCACTTGTATTAGTGTGGAAAAACCACTTTTCGCACTTGTGTTAGTGTTGAAAAACCACTTTTCGCACTTGTGTTAGTGTTGAAAAACCACTTTTCACACTTGTATTAGTGTGGAAAAAACACTTTTTGCACTTGTGATAGTGTTGAAAAACCACTTTTCGCACTTGTGTTCGTGTTGAAAAACCACTTTTCGCACTTGTGTTGGTGCAGGAAACCACTTTTGCACTTGTATTAGTGTGGAAAAACCACTTTTCGCACTTGTGTTAGTGTTGAACAACCACTTTTCGCACTTGTGTTAGTGTTGAAAAACCACTTTTCGCACTTGTGTTGGTGCAGGAAACCACTTTTGCACTTGTATTAGTGTGGAAAAAACACTTTTTGCACTTGTGATAGTGTTGAAAAACCACTTTTCGCACTTGTGTTAGGGTTGAAAAACCACTTTTCGCACTTGTGTTGGTGCAGGAAACCACTTTTGCACTTGTATTAGTGTGGAAAAAAACACTTTTTGCACTTGTGATAGTGTTGAAAAACCACTTTTCGCACTGTGTTAGTGTTGAAAAACCACTTTTCGCACTTGTGTTAGTGTTGAAAAACCACTTTTCGCACTTGTATTAGTGTGGAAAAAACACTTTTTGCACCTGTATTAGTGTAGAAAAAACACTTTTTGCACTTGTGATAGTGTTGAAAAACCACTTTTCGCACTTGTGTTGGTGCAGGAAACCACTTTTGCACTTGTATTAGTGTTGAAAAACCACTTTTCGCACTTGTGTTAGTGTTGCAGAACCACTTTCCGCACTTCTGCTGGCGTTGAAAACCACTTTTCGCACTTGTGTTAGTGTTGCAAAACCATTTTCAGCACTTGTGCTAGTGTTGAAAACCACTTTCCGCACTTGAGCTCGTGTTGCGAAACCACTATCCGCACTTGTGCTTGCGTTGAAAACCACTTTTGCACTTGTGTTCGTGTTGCAAAACCACTTTCCACACTTGTGCTGGCATTAAAAACCACTTTTCACACATGTGCTAGGATTGCAAAACCACTTTTCGCACTTGTGTTAGTGTTGAAAAACCACTTTTCGCACTTGTGTTGGTGCAGGAAACCACTTTTGCACTTGTATTAGTGTGGAAAAACCACTTTTCGCACTTGTGTTAGTGTTGAAAAACCACATTTCGCACTTGTGTTAGTGTTGAAAAACCACTTTTCGCACTTGTGTTGGTGCAAGAAACCACTTTTGCACTTGTATTAGTGTGGAAAAAACACTTTTTGCACTTGCGATAGTGTTGAAAAACCACTTTTCGCACTTGTGTTAGTGTTGAAAAACCACTTTTCGCACTTGTGTTGGTGCAGGAAACCACTTTTGCACTTGTATTAGTGTGGAAAACCACTTTTCGCACCTGTGTTAGTGTTGAAAAACCCACTTTTCGCACTTGTATTAGTGTGGAAAAAACACTTTTCGCACTTGTGTTGGTGCAGGAAACCACTTTTGCACTTGTATTAGTGTGGAAAAAACACTTTTTGCACTTGTGTTAGTGTTGAAAAACCACTTTTCGCACTTGTGTTAGGGTTTGAAAAACCACTTTTCGCACTTGTGTTGGTGCAGGAAACCACTTTTGCACTTGTATTAGTGTGGAAAAACCACTTTTCGCACTTGTGTTAGTGTTTAAAAACCACTTTTCACACTTGTATTATTGTGGAAAAAACACTTTTTGCACTTGTGATAGTGTTGAAAAACCACTTTTCGCACTTGTGTTAGTGTTGAAAAACCACTTTTCGCACTTGTATTGGTGCAGGAAACCACTTTTGCACTTGTATTAGTGTGGAAAAACCACTTTTCGCACTTGTGTTATTGTTGAAAAACCACTTTTCGCACTTGTGTTGGTGCAGGAAACCACTTTTGCACTTGTATTAGTGTGGAAAAACCACTTTTCGCACTTGTGTTAGTGTTGAAAAACCACTTTTCGCACTTGTGTTAGTGTTGAAAAACCACTTTTCACACTTGTATTAGTGTGGAAAAAACACTTTTTGCACTTGTGATAGTGTTGAAAAACCACTTTTCGCACTTGTGTTCGTGTTGAAAAACCACTTTTCGCACTTGTGTTGGTGCAGGAAACCACTTTTGCACTTGTATTAGTGTGGAAAAACCACTTTTCGCACTTGTGTTAGTGTTGAACAACCACTTTTCGCACTTGTGTTAGTGTTGAAAAACCACTTTTCGCACTTGTGTTGGTGCAGGAAACCACTTTTGCACTTGTATTAGTGTGGAAAAAACACTTTTTGCACTTGTGATAGTGTTGAAAAACCACTTTTCGCACTTGTGTTAGGGTTGAAAAACCACTTTTCGCACTTGTGTTGGTGCAGGAAACCACTTTTGCACTTGTATTAGTGTGGAAAAAACACTTTTTGCACTTGTGATAGTGTTGAAAAACCACTTTTCGCACTGTGTTAGTGTTGAAAAACCACTTTTCGCACTTGTGTTAGTGTTGAAAAACCACTTTTCGCACTTGTATTAGTGTGGAAAAAACACTTTTTGCACCTGTATTAGTGTAGAAAAAACACTTTTTGCACTTGTGATAGTGTTGAAAAACCACTTTTCGCACTTGTGTTGGTGCAGGAAACCACTTTTGCACTTGTATTAGTGTGGAAAAACCACTTTTCGCACTTGTGTTATTGTTGAAAAACCTCTTTTCGCACTTGTGTTAGTGTTGAAAAACCACTTTTCGCACTTGTGTTGGTGCAGGAAACCACTTTTGCACTTGTATTAGTGTGGAAAAACCACTTTTCGCACTTGTGTTAGTGTTGAACAACCACTTTTCACACTTGTGTTAGTGTTGAAAAACCACTTTTCGCACTTTTGTTGGTGCAGGAAACCACTTTTGCACTTGTATTAGTGTGGAAAAAACACTTTTTGCACTTGTGATAGTGTTGAAAAACCACTTTTCACACTTGTGTTAGGGTTGAAAAACCACTTTTCGCACTTGTGTTGGTGCAGGAAACCACTTTTGCACTTGTATTGGTGTGGAAAAAACACTTTTTGCACTTGTGATAGTGTTGAAAAACCACTTTTCGCACTGTGTTAGTGTTGAAAAACCACTTTTTCGCACTCGTGTTGGTGCAGGAAACCACTTTTGCACTTGTATTAGTGTGGAAAAAACACTTTTTGCACTTGTGATAGTGTTGAAAAACCACTTTTCACACTTGTGTTGGTGTTGAAAAACCACTTTTCGCACTTGTGTTGGTGCAGGAAACCACTTTTGCACTTGTATTAGTGTGGAAAAAACACTTTTCGCACTTGTGTTAGTGTTGAAAAACCACTTTTCGCACTTGTGTTAGTGTTGAAAAACCACTTTTCGCACTTGTATTAGTGTGGAAAAAACACTTTTTGCACCTGTATTAGTGTAGAAAAAACACTTTTTGCACTTGTGATAGTGTTGAAAAACCACTTTTCGCACTTGTGTTGGTGCAGGAAACCACTTTTGCACTTGTATTAGTGTGGAAAAACCACTTTTCGCACTTGTGTTATTGTTGAAAAACCACTTTTCGCACTTGTGTTAGTGTTGAAAAACCACTTTTCGCACTTGTGTTGGTGCAGGAAACCACTTTTGCACTTGTATTAGTGTGGAAAAACCACTTTTCGCACTTGTGTTAGTGTTGAAAAACCACTTTTCGCACTTGTGTTAGTGTTGAAAAACCACTTTTCGCACTTGTGTTGGTGCAGGAAACCACTTTTGCACTTGTATTAGTGTGGAAAAAACACTTTTTGCACTTGTGATAGTGTTGAAAAACCACTTTTCGCACTTGTGTTAGTGTTGAAAAACCACTTTTTGCACTTGTGTTGGTGCAGGAAACCACTTTTGCACTTGTATTAGTGTGGAAAAACACTTTTCGCACTTGTGTTAGTGTTGAAAAACCCACTTTTCGCACTTGTATTAGTGTGGAAAAAACACTTTTCGCACTTGTGTTGGTGCAGGAAACCACTTTTGCACTTGTATTAGTGTGGAAAAAAGACTTTTTGCACTTGCGTTAGTGTTGAAAAACCACTTTTCGCACTTGTGTTAGGGTTGAAAAACCACTTTTCGCACTTGTGTTGGTGCAGGAAACCACTTTTGCACTTGTATTAGTGTGGAAAAACCACTTTTCGCACTTGTGTTAGTGTTTAAAAACCACTTTTCACACTTGTATTATTGTGGAAAAAACACTTTTTGCACTTGTGATAGTGTTGAAAAACCACTTTTCGCACTTGTGTTAGTGTTGAAAAACCACTTTTCGCACTTGTATTGGTGCAGGAAACCACTTTTGCACTTGTATTAGTGTGGAAAAACCACTTTTCGCACTTGTGTTATTGTTGAAAAACCACTTTTCGCACTTGTGTTGGTGCAGGAAACCACTTTTGCACTTGTATTAGTGTGGAAAAACCACTTTTCGCACTTGTGTTAGTGTTGAAAAACCACTTTTCGCACTTGTGTTAGTGTTGAAAAACCACTTTTCACACTTGTATTAGTGTGGAAAAAACACTTTTTGCACTTGTGATAGTGTTGAAAAACCACTTTTCGCACTTGTGTTCGTGTTGAAAAACCACTTTTCGCACTTGTGTTGGTGCAGGAAACCACTTTTGCACTTGTATTAGTGTGGAAAAACCACTTTTCGCACTTGTGTTAGTGTTGAACAACCACTTTTCGCACTTGTGTTAGTGTTGAAAAACCACTTTTCGCACTTGTGTTGGTGCAGGAAACCACTTTTGCACTTGTATTAGTGTGGAAAAAACACTTTTTGCACTTGTGATAGTGTTGAAAAACCACTTTTCGCACTTGTGTTAGGGTTGAAAAACCACTTTTCGCACTTGTGTTGGTGCAGGAAACCACTTTTGCACTTGTATTAGTGTGGAAAAAACACTTTTTGCACTTGTGATAGTGTTGAAAAACCACTTTTCGCACTGTGTTAGTGTTGAAAAACCACTTTTCGCACTTGTGTTAGTGTTGAAAAACCACTTTTCGCACTTGTATTAGTGTGGAAAAAACACTTTTTGCACCTGTATTAGTGTAGAAAAAACACTTTTTGCACTTGTGATAGTGTTGAAAAACCACTTTTCGCACTTGTGTTGGTGCAGGAAACCACTTTTGCACTTGTATTAGTGTGGAAAAACCACTTTTCGCACTTGTGTTATTGTTGAAAAACCTCTTTTCGCACTTGTGTTAGTGTTGAAAAACCACTTTTCGCACTTGTGTTGGTGCAGGAAACCACTTTTGCACTTGTATTAGTGTGGAAAAACCACTTTTCGCACTTGTGTTAGTGTTGAACAACCACTTTTCACACTTGTGTTAGTGTTGAAAAACCACTTTTCGCACTTTTGTTGGTGCAGGAAACCACTTTTGCACTTGTATTAGTGTGGAAAAAACACTTTTTGCACTTGTGATAGTGTTGAAAAACCACTTTTCACACTTGTGTTAGGGTTGAAAAACCACTTTTCGCACTTGTGTTGGTGCAGGAAACCACTTTTGCACTTGTATTAGTGTGGAAAAAACACTTTTTGCACTTGTGATAGTGTTGAAAAACCACTTTTCGCACTGTGTTAGTGTTGAAAAACCACTTTTTCGCACTCGTGTTGGTGCAGGAAACCACTTTTGCACTTGTATTAGTGTGGAAAAAACACTTTTTGCACTTGTGATAGTGTTGAAAAACCACTTTTCACACTTGTGTTGGTGTTGAAAAACCACTTTTCGCACTTGTGTTGGTGCAGGAAACCACTTTTGCACTTGTATTAGTGTGGAAAAAACACTTTTCGCACTTGTGTTAGTGTTGAAAAACCACTTTTCGCACTTGTGTTAGTGTTGAAAAACCACTTTTCGCACTTGTATTAGTGTGGAAAAAACACTTTTTGCACCTGTATTAGTGTAGAAAAAACACTTTTTGCACTTGTGATAGTGTTGAAAAACCACTTTTCGCACTTGTGTTGGTGCAGGAAACCACTTTTGCACTTGTATTAGTGTGGAAAAACCACTTTTCGCACTTGTGTTATTGTTGAAAAACCACTTTTCGCACTTGTGTTAGTGTTGAAAAACCACTTTTCGCACTTGTGTTGGTGCAGGAAACCACTTTTGCACTTGTATTAGTGTGGAAAAACCACTTTTCGCACTTGTGTTAGTGTTGAAAAACCACTTTTCGCACTTGTGTTAGTGTTGAAAAACCACTTTTCGCACTTGTGTTGGTGCAGGAAACCACTTTTGCACTTGTATTAGTGTGGAAAAAACACTTTTTGCACTTGTGATAGTGTTGAAAAACCACTTTTCGCACTTGTGTTAGTGTTGAAAAACCACTTTTTGCACTTGTGTTGGTGCAGGAAACCACTTTTGCACTTGTATTAGTGTGGAAAAACACTTTTCGCACTTGTGTTAGTGTTGAAAAACCCACTTTTCGCACTTGTATTAGTGTGGAAAAAACACTTTTCGCACTTGTGTTGGTGCAGGAAACCACTTTTGCACTTGTATTAGTGTGGAAAAAAGACTTTTTGCACTTGCGTTAGTGTTGAAAAACCACTTTTCGCACTTGTGTTAGGGTTGAAAAACCACTTTTCGCACTTGTGTTGGTGCAGGAAACCACTTTTGCACTTGTATTAGTGTGGAAAAACCACTTTTCGCACTTGTGTTAGTGTTTAAAAACCACTTTTCACACTTGTATTATTGTGGAAAAAACACTTTTTGCACTTGTGATAGTGTTGAAAAACCACTTTTCGCACTTGTGTTAGTGTTGAAAAACCACTTTTCGCACCTGTGTGGGTGCAGGAAACCACTTTTGCACTTGTATTAGTGTGGGAAAACCACTTTTCGCACTTGTGTTATTGTTGAAAAACCACTTTTCGCACTTGTGTTGGTGCAGGAAACCACTTTTGCACTTGTATTAGTGTGGAAAAACCACTTTTCGCACTTGTGTTAGTGTTGAAAAACCACTTTTCGCACATGTGTTAGTGTTGAAAAACCACTTTTCACACTTGTATTAGTGTGGAAAAAACACTTTTTGCACTTGTATTACTGTAGAAAAAACATTTTTTGCACTTGTGATAGTGTTGAAAAACGACTTTTCGCACTTGTGTTGGTGCAGGAAACCACTTTTGCACTTGTATTAGTGTGGAAAAACCACTTTTCGCACTTGTGTTAGTGTTGAAAAACCACTTTTCGCACTTGTGTTAGTGTTGAAAAACCACTTTTCGCACTTGTGTTGCTGCAGGAAACCACTTTTGCACTTGTATTAGTGTGGAAAAACCACTTTTCGCACTTGCGTTAGTGTTGAAAAACCACTTTTCGCACTTGTGTTAGTGTTGAAAAACCACTTTTCGCACTTGTGTTAGTGTTGAAAAACCACTTTTTGCACTTGTGTTGGTGCAGGAAACCACTTTTGCAGTTGTATTAGTGTGGAAAAAACACTTTTTGCACTTGTGATAGTGTTGAAAAACCACTTTTCGCACTTGTGTTAGTGTTGAAATACCACTTTTCGCACTTGTGTTGGTGCAGGAAACCACTTTTGCACTTGTATTAGTGTGGAAAAACCACTTTTCGCACTTGTGTTAGTGTTGAAAAACCACTTTTCGCACTTGTGATAGTGTTGAAAAACCACTTTTCGCACTTGTGTTAGTGTTGCAGAACCACTTTCCGCACTTCTGCTGGCGTTGAAAACCACTTTTCGCACTTATGTTAGTGTTGCAAAACCATTTTCAGCACTTGTGCTAGTGTTGAAAACCACTTTCCGCACTTGAGCTAGTGTTGCGAAACCACTATCCGCACTTGTGCTTGCGTTGAAAACCACTTTTGCACTTGTGTTCGTGTTGCAAAACCACTTTCCACACTTGTGCTGGCATTAAAAACCACTTTTCACACATGTGCTAGGATTGCAAAACCACTTTTCGCACTTGTGTTAGTGTTGAAAAACCACTTTTCGCACTTGTGTTGGTGCAGGAAACCACTTTTGCACTTGTATTAGTGTGGGAAAACCACTTTTCGCACTTGTGTTAGTGTTGAAAAACCACATTTCGCACTTGTGTTAGTGTTGAAAAACCACTTTTCGCACTTGTGTTGGTGCAAGAAACCACTTTTGCACTTGTATTAGTGTGGAAAAAACACTTTTTGCACTTGGGATAGTGTTGAAAAACCACTTTTCGCACTTGTGTTAGTGTTGAAAAACCACTTTTCGCACTTGTGTTGGTGCAGGAAACCACTTTTGCACTTGTATTAGTGTGGAAAACCACTTTTTGCACTTGTGTTAGTGTTGAAAAACCCACTTTTCGCACTTGTATTAGTGTGGAAAAAACACTTTTCGCACTTGTGTTGGTGCAGGAAACCACTTTTGCACTTGTATTAGTGTGGAAAAAACACTTTTTGCACTTGTGTTAGTGTTGAAAAACCACTTTTCGCACTTGTTTTAGGGTTTGAAAAACCACTTTTCGCACTTGTGTTGGTGCAGGAAACCACTTTTGCACTTGTATTAGTGTGGAAAAACCACTTTTCGCACTTGTGTTAGTGTTGAAAAACCACTTTTCGCACTTGTGTTAGTGTTGAAAAACCACTTTTCACACTTGTATTAGTGTGGAAAAAACACTTTTTGCACTTGTGATAGTGTTGAAAAACCACTTTTCGCACTTGTGTTCGTGTTGAAAAACCACTTTTCGCACTTGTGTTGGTGCAGGAAACCACTTTTGCACTTGTATTAGTGTGGAAAAACCACTTTTCGCACTTGTGTTAGTGTTGAACAACCACTTTTCGCACTTGTGTTAGTGTTGAAAAACCACTTTTCGCACTTGTGTTGGTGCAGGAAACCACTTTTGCACTTGTATTAGTGTGGAAAAAACACTTTTTGCACTTGTGATAGTGTTGAAAAACCACTTTTCGCACTTGTGTTAGGGTTGAAAAACCACTTTTCGCACTTGTGTTGGTGCAGGAAACCACTTTTGCACTTGTATTAGTGTGGAAAAAACACTTTTTGCACTTGTGATAGTGTTGAAAAACCACTTTTCGCACTGTGTTAGTGTTGAAAAACCACTTTTCGCACTTGTGTTAGTGTTGAAAAACCACTTTTCGCACTTGTATTAGTGTGGAAAACCACTTTTTGCACCTGTATTAGTGTAGAAAAAACACTTTTTGCACTTGTGATAGTGTTGAAAAACCACTTTTCGCACTTGTGTTGGTGCAGGAAACCACTTTTGCACTTGTATTAGTGTGGAAAAACCACTTTTCGCACTTGTGTTATTGTTGAAAAACCACTTTTCGCACTTGTGTTAGTGTTGAAAAACCACTTTTCGCACTTGTGTTGGTGCAGGAAACCACTTTTGCACTTGTATTAGTGTGGAAAAACCACTTTTCGCACTTGTGTTAGTGTTGAACAACCACTTTTCACACTTGTGTTAGTGTTGAAAAACCACTTTTCGCACTTGTGTTGGTGCAGGAAACCACTTTTGCACTTGTATTAGTGTGGAAAAAACACTTTTTGCACTTGTGATAGTGTTGAAAAACCACTTTTCACACTTGTGTTAGGGTTGAAAAACCACTTTTCGCACTTGTGTTGGTGCAGGAAACCACTTTTGCACTTGTATTAGTGTGGAAAAAACACTTTTTGCACTTGTGATAGTGTTGAAAAACCACTTTTCGCACTGTGTTAGTGTTGAAAAACCACTTTTTCGCACTCGTGTTGGTGCAGGAAACCACTTTTGCACTTGTATTAGTGTGGAAAAAACACTTTTTGCACTTGTGATAGTGTTGAAAAACCACTTTTCACACTTGTGTTGGTGTTGAAAAACCACTTTTCGCACTTGTGTTGGTGCAGGAAACCACTTTTGCACTTGTATTAGTGTGGAAAAAACACTTTTCGCACTTGTGTTAGTGTTGAAAAACCACTTTTCGCACTTGTGTTAGTGTTGAAAAACCACTTTTCGCACTTGTATTAGTGTGGAAAAAACACTTTTTGCACCTGTATTAGTGTAGAAAAAACACTTTTTGCACTTGTGATAGTGTTGAAAAACCACTTTTCGCACTTGTGTTGGTGCAGGAAACCACTTTTGCACTTGTATTAGTGTGGAAAAACCACTTTTCGCACTTGTGTTATTGTTGAAAAACCACTTTTCGCACTTGTGTTAGTGTTGAAAAACCACTTTTCGCACTTGTGTTGGTGCAGGAAACCACTTTTGCACTTGTATTAGTGTGGAAAAACCACTTTTTGCACTTGTGTTAGTGTTGAAAAACCACTTTTCGCACTTGTGTTAGTGTTGAAAAACCACTTTTCGCACTTGTGTTGGTGCAGGAAACCACTTTTGCACTTGTATTAGTGTGGAAAAAACACTTTTTGCACTTGTGATAGTGTTGAAAAACCACTTTTCGCACTTGTGTTAGTGTTGAAAAACCACTTTTTGCACTTGTGTTGGTGCAGGAAACCACTTTTGCACTTGTATTAGTGTGGAAAAACACTTTTCGCACTCGTGTTAGTGTTGAAAAACCCACTTTTCGCACTTGTATTAGTGTGGAAAAAACACTTTTCGCACTTGTGTTGGTGCAGGAAACCACTTTTGCACTTGTATTAGTGTGGAAAAAAGACTTTTTGCACTTGCGTTAGTGTTGAAAAACCACTTTTCGCACTTGTGTTAGGGTTGAAAAACCACTTTTCGCACTTGTGTTGGTGCAGGAAACCACTTTTGCACTTGTATTAGTGTGGAAAAACCACTTTTCGCACTTGTGTTAGTGTTTAAAAACCACTTTTCACACTTGTATTATTGTGGAAAAAACACTTTTTGCACTTGTGATAGTGTTGAAAAACCACTTTTCGCACTTGTGTTAGTGTTGAAAAACCACTTTTCGCACCTGTGTGGGTGCAGGAAACCACTTTTGCACTTGTATTAGTGTGGGAAAACCACTTTTCGCACTTGTGTTATTGTTGAAAAACCACTTTTCGCACTTGTGTTGGTGCAGGAAACCACTTTTGCACTTGTATTGGTGTGGAAAAACCACTTTTCGCACTTGTGTTAGTGTTGAAAAACCACTTTTCGCACATGTGTTAGTGTTGAAAAACCACTTTTCACACTTGTATTAGTGTGGAAAAAACACTTTTTGCACTTGTATTACTGTAGAAAAAACATTTTTTGCACTTGTGATAGTGTTGAAAAACGACTTTTCGCACTTGTGTTGGTGCAGGAAACCACTTTTGCACTTGTATTAGTGTGGAAAAACCACTTTTCGCACTTGTGTTAGTGTTGAAAAACCACTTTTCGCACTTGTGTTAGTGTTGAAAAACCACTTTTCGCACTTGTGTTGCTGCAGGAAACCACTTTTGCACTTGTATTAGTGTGGAAAAACCACTTTTCGCACTTGGGTTAGTGTTGAAAAACCACTTTTCGCACTTGTGTTAGTGTTGAAAAACCACTTTTCGCACTTGTGTTAGTGTTGAAAAACCACTTTTTGCACTTGTGTTGGTGCAGGAAACCACTTTTGCAGTTGTATTAGTGTGGAAAAAACACTTTTTGCACTTGTGATAGTGTTGAAAAACCACTTTTCGCACTTGTGTTAGTGTTGAAATACCACTTTTCGCACTTGTGTTGGTGCAGGAAACCACTTTTGCACTTGTATTAGTGTGGAAAAACCACTTTTCGCACTTGTGTTAGTGTTGAAAAACCACTTTTCGCACTTGTGATAGTGTTGAAAAACCACTTTTCGCACTTGTGTTAGTGTTGCAGAACCACTTTCCGCACTTCTGCTGGCGTTGAAAACCACTTTTCGCACTTATGTTAGTGTTGCAAAACCATTTTCAGCACTTGTGCTAGTGTTGAAAACCACTTTCCGCACTTGAGCTAGTGTTGCGAAACCACTATCCGCACTTGTGCTTGCGTTGAAAACCACTTTTGCACTTGTGTTCGTGTTGCAAAACCACTTTCCACACTTGTGCTGGCATTAAAAACCACTTTTCACACATGTGCTAGGATTGCAAAACCACTTTTCGCACTTGTGTTAGTGTTGAAAAACCACTTTTCGCACTTGTGTTGGTGCAGGAAACCACTTTTGCACTTGTATTAGTGTGGAAAAACCACTTTTCGCACTTGTGTTAGTGTTGAAAAACCACATTTCGCACTTGTGTTAGTGTTGAAAAACCACTTTTCGCACTTGTGTTGGTGCAAGAAACCACTTTTGCACTTGTATTAGTGTGGAAAAAACACTTTTTGCACTTGTGATAGTGTTGAAAAACCACTTTTCGCACTTGTGTTAGTGTTGAAAAACCACTTTTCGCACTTGTGTTGGTGCAGGAAACCACTTTTGCACTTGTATTAGTGTGGAAAACCACTTTTCGCACTTGTGTTAGTGTTGAAAAACCCACTTTTCGCACTTGTATTAGTGTGGAAAAAACACTTTTCGCACTTGTGTTGGTGCAGGAAACCACTTTTGCACTTGTATTAGTGTGGAAAAAACACTTTTTGCACTTGTGTTAGTGTTGAAAAACCACTTTTCGCACTTGTGTTAGGGTTTGAAAAACCACTTTTCGCACTTGTTTTGGTGCAGGAAACCACTTTTGCACTTGTATTAGTGTGGAAAAACCACTTTTCGCACTTGTGTTATTGTTGAAAAACCACTTTTCGCACTTGTGTTAGTGTTGAAAAACCACTTTTCGCACTTGTGTTGGTGCAGGAAACCACTTTTGCACTTGTATTAGTGTGGAAAAACCACTTTTCGCACTTGTGTTAGTGTTGAAAAAACACTTTTCGCACTTGTGTTAGTGTTGAAAAACCACTTTTCGCACTTGTGTTGGTGCAGGAAACCACTTTTGCACTTGTATTAGTGTGGAAAAAACACTTTTTGCACTTGTGATAGTGTTGAAAAACCACTTTTCGCACTTGTGTTAGTGTTGAAAAACCACTTTTTGCACTTGTGTTGGTGCAGGAAACCACTTTTGCACTTGTATTAGTGTGGAAAAACACTTTTCGCACTTGTGTTAGTGTTGAAAAACCCACTTTTCGCACTTGTATTAGTGTGGAAAAAACACTTTTCGCACTTGTGTTGGTGCAGGAAACCACTTTTGCACTTGTATTAGTGTGGAAAAAAGACTTTTTGCACTTGCGTTAGTGTTGAAAAACCACTTTTCGCACTTGTGTTAGGGTTGAAAAACCACTTTTCGCACTTGTGTTGGTGCAGGAAACCACTTTTGCACTTGTATTAGTGTGGAAAAACCACTTTTCGCACTTGTGTTAGTGTTTAAAAACCACTTTTCACACTTGTATTATTGTGGAAAAAACACTTTTTGCACTTGTGATAGTGTTGAAAAACCACTTTTCGCACTTGTGTTAGTGTTGAAAAACCACTTTTCGCACCTGTGTTTGTGCAGGAAACCACTTTTGCACTTGTATTAGTGTGGGAAAACCACTTTTCGCACTTGTGTTATTGTTGAAAAACCACTTTTCGCACTTGTGTTGGTGCAGGAAACCACTTTTGCACTTGTATTAGTGTGGAAAAACCACTTTTCGCACTTGTGTTAGTGTTGAAAAACCACTTTTCGCACATGTGTTAGTGTTGAAAAACCACTTTTCACACTTGTATTAGTGTGGAAAAAACACTTTTTGCACTTGTATTGCTGTAGAAAAAACACTTTTTGCACTTGTGATAGTGTTGAAAAACGACTTTTCGCACTTGTGTTGGTGCAGGAAACCACTTTTGCACTTGTATTAGTGTGGAAAAACCACTTTTCGCACTTGTGTTAGTGTTGAAAAACCACTTTTCGCACTTGTGTTAGTGTTGAAAAACCACTTTTCGCACTTGTGTTGGTGCAGGAAACCACTTTTGCACTTGTATTAGTGTGGAAAAACCACTTTTCGCACTTGTGTTAGTGTTGAAAAACCACTTTTCGCACTTGTGTTAGTGTTGAAAAACCACTTTTCGCACTTGTGTTAGTGTTGAAAAACCACTTTTTGCACTTGTGTTGGTGCAGGAAACCACTTTTGCAGTTGTATTAGTGTGGAAAAAACACTTTTTGCACTTGTGATAGTGTTGAAAAACCACTTTTCGCACTTGTGTTAGTGTTGAAATACCACTTTTCGCACTTGTGTTGGTGCAGGAAACCACTTTTGCACTTGTATTAGTGTGGAAAAACCACTTTTCGCACTTGTGTTAGTGTTGAAAAACCACTTTTCGCACTTGTGATAGTGTTGAAAAACCACTTTTCGCACTTGTGTTAGTGTTGCAGAACCACTTTCCGCACTTCTGCTGGCGTTGAAAACCACTTTTCGCACTTGTGTTAGTGTTGCAAAACCATTTTCAGCACTTGTGCTAGTGTTGAAAACCACTTTCCGCACTTGAGCTAGTGTTGCGAAACCACTATCCGCACTTGTGCTTGCGTTGAAAACCACTTTTGCACTTGTGTTCGTGTTGCAAAACCACTTTCCACACTCGTGCTGGCATTAAAAACCACTTTTCACACATGTGCTAGGATTGCAAAACCACTTTTCGCACTTGTGTTAGTGTTGAAAAACCACTTTTCGCACTTGTGTTGGTGCAGGAAACCACTTTTGCACTTGTATTAGTGTGGAAAAACCACTTTTCGCACTTGTGTTAGTGTTGAAAAACCACATTTCGCACTTGTGTTAGTGTTGAAAAACCACTTTTCGCACTTGTGTTGGTGCAAGAAACCACTTTTGCACTTGTATTAGTGTGGAAAAAACACTTTTTGCACTTGTGATAGTGTTGAAAAACCACTTTTCGCACTTGTGTTAGTGTTGAAAAACCACTTTTCGCACTTGTGTTGGTGCAGGAAACCACTTTTGCACTTGTATTAGTGTGGAAAACCACTTTTCGCACTTGTGTTAGTGTTGAAAAACCCACTTTTCGCACTTGTATTAGTGTGGAAAAAACACTTTTCGCACTTGTGTTGGTGCAGGAAACCACTTTTGCACTTGTATTAGTGTGGAAAAAACACTTTTCGCACTTGTGTTAGTGTTTAAAAACCACTTTTCACACTTGTATTATTGTGGAAAAAACACTTTTTGCACTTGTGATAGTGTTGAAAAACCACTTTTCGCACTTGTGTTAGTGTTGAAAAACCACTTTTCGCACTTGTGTTGGTGCAGGAAACCACTTTTGCACTTGTATTAGTGTGGAAAAACCACTTTTCGCACTTGTGTTATTGTTGAAAAACCACTTTTCGCACTTGTGTTGGTGCAGGAAACCACTTTTGCACTTGTATTAGTGTGGAAAAACCACTTTTCGCACTTGTGTTAGTGTTGAAAAACCACTTTTCGCACTTGTGTTAGTGTTGAAAAACCACTTTTCACACTTGTATTATTGTGGAAAAAACACTTTTTGCACTTGTGATAGTGTTGAAAAACCACTTTTCGCACTTGTGTTCGTGTTGAAAAACCACTTTTCGCACTTGTGTTGGTGCAGGAAACCACTTTTGCACTTGTATTAGTGTGGAAAAACCACTTTTCGCACTTGTGTTAGTGTTGAACAACCACTTTTCGCACTTGTGTTAGTGTTGAAAAACCACTTTTCGCACTTGTGTTGGTGCAGGAAACCACTTTTGCACTTGTATTAGTGTGGAAAAAACACTTTTTGCACTTGTGATAGTGTTGAAAAACCACTTTTCGCACTTGTGTTAGGGTTGAAAAACCACTTTTCGCACTTGTGTTGGTGCAGGAAACCACTTTTGCACTTGTATTAGTGTGGAAAAAACACTTTTTGCACTTGTGATAGTGTTGAAAAACCACTTTTCGCACTGTGTTAGTGTTGAAAAACCACTTTTTCGCACTCGTGTTGGTGCAGGAAACCACTTTTGCACTTGTATTAGTGTGGAAAAAACACTTTTTGCACTTGTGATAGTGTTGAAAAACCACTTTTCACACTTGTGTTGGTGTTGAAAAACCACTTTTCGCACTTGTGTTGGTGCAGGAAACCACTTTTGCACTTGTATTAGTGTGGAAAAAACACTTTTCGCACTTGTGTTAGTGTTGAAAAACCACTTTTCGCACTTGTATTAGTGTGGAAAAAACACTTTTCGCACTTGTGTTGGTGCAGGAAACCACTTTTGCACTTGTATTAGTGTGGAAAAAAGACTTTTTGCACTTGCGTTAGTGTTGAAAAACCACTTTTCGCACTTGTGTTGGTGCAGGAAACCACTTTTGCACTTGTATTAGTGTGGAAAAACCACTTTTCGCACTTGTGTTAGTGTTTAAAAACCACTTTTCACACTTGTATTATTGTGGAAAAAACACTTTTTGCACTTGTGATAGTGTTGAAAAACCACTTTTCGCACTTGTGTTAGTGTTGAAAAACCACTTTTCGCACCTGTGTTGGTGCAGGAAACCACTTTTGCACTTGTATTAGTGTGGGAAAACCACTTTTCGCACTTGTGTTATTGTTGAAAAACCACTTTTCGCACTTGTGTTGGTGCAGGAAACCACTTTTGCACTTGTATTAGTGTGGAAAAACACTTTTCGCACTTGTGTTAGTGTTGAAAAACCACTTTTCGCACATGTGTTAGTGTTGAAAAACCACTCTTCACACTTGTATTAGTGTGGAAAAAACACTTTTTGCACTTGTATTACTGTAGAAAAAACACTTTTTGCACTTGTGATAGTGTTGAAAAACGACTTTTCGCACTTGTGTTGGTGCAGGAAACCACTTTTGCACTTGTATTAGTGTGGAAAAACCACTTTTCGCACTTGTGTTAGTGTTGAAAAACCACTTTTCGCACTTGTGTTAGTGTTGAAAAACCACTTTTCGCACTTGTGTTGGTGCAGGAAACCACTTTTGCACTTGTATTAGTGTGGAAAAACCACTTTTCGCACTTGTGTTAGTGTTGAAAAACCACTTTTCGCACTTTTGTTAGTGTTGAAAAACCACTTTTCGCACTTGTGTTAGTGTTGAAAAACCACTTTTTGCACTTGTGTTGGTGCAGGAAACCACTTTTGCAGTTGTATTAATGTGGAAAAAACACTTTTTGCACTTGTGATAGTGTTGAAAAACCACTTTTCGCACTTGTGTTAGTGTTGAAATACCACTTTTCGCACTTGTGTTGGTGAAGGAAACCACTTTTGCACTTGTATTAGTGTGGAAAAACCACTTTTCGCACTTGTGTTAGTGTTGAAAAACCACTTTTCGCACTTGTGATAGTGTTGAAAAACCACTTTTCGCACTTGTGTTAGTGTTGCAGAACCACTTTCCGCACTTCTGCTGGCGTTGAAAACCACTTTTCGCACTTGTGTTAGTGTTGCAAAACCATTTTCAGCACTTGTGCTAGTGTTGAAAACCACTTTCCGCACTTGAGCTAGTGTTGCGAAACCACTATCCGCACTTGTGCTTGCGTTGAAAACCACTTTTGCACTTGTGTTCGTGTTGCAAAACCACTTTCCACACTTGTGCTGGCATTAAAAACCACTTTTCACACATGTGCTAGGATTGCAAAACCACTTTTCGCACTTGTGTTAGTGTTGAAAAACCACTTTTCGCACTTGTGTTGGTGCAGGAAACCACTTTTGCACTTGTATTAGTGTGGAAAAACCACTTTTCGCACTTGTGTTAGTGTTGAAAAACCACATTTCGCACTTGTGTTAGTGTTGAAAAACCACTTTTCGCACTTGTGTTGTGCAAGAAACCACTTTTGCACTTGTATTAGTGTGGAAAAAACACTTTTTGCACTTGTGATAGTGTTGAAAAACCACTTTTCGCACTTGTGTTAGTGTTGAAAAACCACTTTTCGCACTTGTGTTGGTGCAGGAAACCACTTTTGCACTTGTATTAGTGTGGAAAACCACTTTTCGCACTTGTGTTAGTGTTGAAAAACCCACTTTACGCACTTGTATTAGTGTGGAAAAAACACTTTTCGCACTTGTGTTGGTGCAGGAAACCACTTTTGCACTGGTATTAGTGTGGAAAAAACACTTTTTGCACTTGTGTTAGTGTTGAAAAACCACTTTTCGCACTTGTGTTAGGGTTTGAAAAACCACTTTTCGCACTTGTGTTGGTGCAGGAAACCACTTTTGCACTTGTATTAGTGTGGAAAAACCACTTTTCGCACTTGTGTTAGTGTTTAAAAACCACTTTTCACACTTGTATTATTGTGGAAAAAACACTTTTTGCACTTGTGATAGTGTTGAAAAACCACTTTTCGCACTTGTGTTAGTGTTGAAAAACCACTTTTCGCACTTGTGTTGGTGCAGGAAACCACTTTTGCACTTGTATTAGTGTGGAAAAACCACTTTTCGCACTTGTGTTATTGTTGAAAAACCACTTTTCGCACTTGTGTTAGTGTTGAAAAACCACTTTTCGCACTTGTGTTGGTGCAGGAAACCACTTTTGCACTTGTATTAGTGTGGAAAAACCACTTTTCGCACTTGTGTTAGTGTTGAAAAACCACTTTTCGCACTTGTGTTAGTGTTGAAAAACCACTTTTCGCACTTGTGTTGGTGCAGGAAACCACTTTTGCACTTGTATTAGTGTGGAAAAAACACTTTTTGCACTTGTGATAGTGTTGAAAAACCACTTTTCACACTTGTGTTAGTGTTGAAAAACCACTTTTTGCACTTGTGTTGGTGCAGGAAACCACTTTTGCACTTGTATTAGTGTGGAAAAACACTTTTCGCACTTGTGTTAGTGTTGAAAACCCCACTTTTCGCACTTGTATTAGTGTGGAAAAAACACTTTTCGCACTTGTGTTGGTGCAGGAAACCACTTTTGCACTTGTATTAGTGTGGAAAAAAGACTTTTTGCACTTGCGTTAGTGTTGAAAAACCACTTTTCGCACTTGTGTTAGGGTTGAAAAACCACTTTTCGCACTTGTGTTGGTGCAGGAAACCACTTTTGCACTTGTATTAGTGTGGAAAAACCACTTTTCGCACTTGTGTTAGTGTTTAAAAACCACTTTTCACACTTGTATTATTGTGGAAAAAACACTTTTTGCACTTGTGATAGTGTTGAAAAACCACTTTTCGCACTTGTGTTAGTGTTGAAAAACCACTTTTCGCACCTGTGTTGGTGCAGGAAACCACTTTTGCACTTGTATTAGTGTGGGAAAACCACTTTTCGCACTTGTGTTATTGTTGAAAAACCACTTTTCGCACTTGTGTTGGTGCAGGAAACCACTTTTGCACTTGTATTAGTGTGGAAAAACCACTTTTCGCACTTGTGTTAGTGTTGAAAAACCACTTTTCACACTTGTATTAGTGTGGAAAAAACACTTTTCGCACTTGTGTTAGTGTTGAAAAACCACATTTCGCACTTGTGTTAGTGTTGAAAAACCACTTTTCGCACTTGTGTTGGTGCAAGAAACCACTTTTGCACTTGTATTAGTGTGGGAAAACCACTTTTCGCACTTGTGTTATTGTTGAAAAACCACTTTTCGCACTTGTGTTGGTGCAGGAAACCACTTTTGCCCTTGTATTAGTGTGGAAAAACCACTTTTCGCACTTGTGTTAGTGTTGAAAAACCACTTTTCACACTTGTATTAGTGTGGAAAAAACACTTTTCGCACTTGTGTTAGTGTTGAAAAACCACTTTTCGCACTTGTGTTAGTGTTGAAAAACCACTTTTCACACTTGTATTAGTGTGGAAAAAACACTTTTTGCACTTGTGATAGTGTTGAAAAACCACTTTTCGCACTTGTGTTAGTGTTGAAAAACCACTTTTCGCACCTGTGTTGGTGCAGGAAACCACTTTTGCACTTGTATTAGTGTGGGAAAACCACTTTTCGCACTTGTGTTATTGTTGAAAAACCACTTTTCGCACTTGTGTTGGTGCAGGAAACCACTTTTGCACTTGTATTAGTGTGGAAAAACCACTTTTCGCACTTGTGTTAGTGTTGAAAAACCACTTTTCACACTTGTATTAGTGTGGAAAAAACACTTTTCGCACTTGTGTTAGTGTTGAAAAACCACATTTCGCACTTGTGTTAGTGTTGAAAAACCACTTTTCGCACTTGTGTTGGTGCAAGAAACCACTTTTGCACTTGTATTAGTGTGGAAAAAACACTTTTTGCACTTGTGATAGTGTTGAAAAACCACTTTTCGCACTTGTGTTAGTGTTGAAAAACCACTTTTCGCACTTGTGTTGGTGCAGGAAACCACTTTTGCACTTGTATTAGTGTGGAAAACCACTTTTCGCACTTGTGTTAGTGTTGAAAAACCCACTTTTCGCACTTGTATTAGTGTGGAAAAAACACTTTTCGCACTTGTGTTGGTGCAGGAAACCACTTTTGCACTTGTATTAGTGTGGAAAAAACACTTTTTGCACTTGTGTTAGTGTTGAAAAACCACTTTTCGCACTTGTGTTAGGGTTTGAAAAACCACTTTTCGCACTTGTGTTAGTGTTGAAAAACCACTTTTCGCACTTGTGTTGGTGCAGGAAACCACTTTTGCACTTGTATTAGTGTGGAAAACCACTTTTCGCACTTGTGTTAGTGTTGAAAAACCCACTTTTCGCACTTGTATTAGTGTGGAAAAAACACTTTTCGCACTTGTGTTGGTGCAGGAAACCACTTTTGCACTTGTAATAGTGTGGAAAAAACACTTTTTGCACTTGTGTTAGTGTTGAAAAACCACTTTTCGCACTTGTGTTAGGGTTTGAAAAACCACTTTTCGCACTTGTGTTGGTGCAGGAAACCACTTTTGCACTTGTATTAGTGTGGAAAAACCACTTTTCGCACTTGTGTTAGTGTTTAAAAACCACTTTTCACACTTGTATTATTGTGGAAAAAACACTTTTTGCACTTGTGATAGTGTTGAAAAACCACTTTTCGCACTTGTGTTAGTGTTGAAAAACCACTTTTCGCACTTGTGTTGGTGCAGGAAACCACTTTTGCACTTGTATTAGTGTGGAAAAACCACTTTTCGCACTTGTGTTATTGTTGAAAAACCACTTTTCGCACTTGTGTTGGTGCAGGAAACCACTTTTGCACTTGTATTAGTGTGGAAAAACCACTTTTCGCACTTGTGTTAGTGTTGAAAAACCACTTTTCGCACTTGTGTTAGTGTTGAAAAACCACTTTTCACACTTGTATTATTGTGGAAAAAACACTTTTTGCACTTGTGATAGTGTTGAAAAACCACTTTTCGCACTTGTGTTCGTGTTGAAAAACCACTTTTCGCACTTGTGTTGGTGCAGGAAACCACTTTTGCACTTGTATTAGTGTGGAAAAACCACTTTTCGCACTTGTGTTAGTGTTGAACAACCACTTTTCGCACTTGTGTTAGTGTTGAAAAACCACTTTTCGCACTTGTGTTGGTGCAGGAAACCACTTTTGCACTTGTATTAGTGTGGAAAAAACACTTTTTGCACTTGTGATAGTGTTGAAAAACCACTTTTCGCACTTGTGTTAGGGTTGAAAAACCACTTTTCGCACTTGTGTTGGTGCAGGAAACCACTTTTGCACTTGTATTAGTGTGGAAAAAACACTTTTTGCACTTGTGATAGTGTTGAAAAACCACTTTTCGCACTGTGTTAGTGTTGAAAAACCACTTTTTCGCACTCGTGTTGGTGCAGGAAACCACTTTTGCACTTGTATTAGTGTGGAAAAAACACTTTTTGCACTTGTGATAGTGTTGAAAAACCACTTTTCACACTTGTGTTGGTGTTGAAAAACCACTTTTCGCACTTGTGTTGGTGCAGGAAACCACTTTTGCACTTGTATTAGTGTGGAAAAAACACTTTTCGCACTTGTGTTAGTGTTGAAAAACCACTTTTCGCACTTGTATTAGTGTGGAAAAAACACTTTTCGCACTTGTGTTGGTGCAGGAAACCACTTTTGCACTTGTATTAGTGTGGAAAAAAGACTTTTTGCACTTGCGTTAGTGTTGAAAAACCACTTTTCGCACTTGTGTTAGGGTTGAAAAACCACTTTTCGCACTTGTGTTGGTGCAGGAAACCACTTTTGCACTTGTATTAGTGTGGAAAAACCACTTTTCGCACTTGTGTTAGTGTTTAAAAACCACTTTTCACACTTGTATTATTGTGGAAAAAACACTTTTTGCACTTGTGATAGTGTTGAAAAACCACTTTTCGCACTTGTGTTAGTGTTGAAAAACCACTTTTCGCACCTGTGTTGGTGCAGGAAACCACTTTTGCACTTGTATTAGTGTGGGAAAACCACTTTTCGCACTTGTGTTATTGTTGAAAAACCACTTTTCGCACTTGTGTTGGTGCAGGAAACCACTTTTGCACTTGTATTAGTGTGGAAAAACACTTTTCGCACTTGTGTTAGTGTTGAAAAACCACTTTTCGCACATGTGTTAGTGTTGAAAAACCACTCTTCACACTTGTATTAGTGTGGAAAAAACACTTTTTGCACTTGTATTACTGTAGAAAAAACACTTTTTGCACTTGTGATAGTGTTGAAAAACGACTTTTCGCACTTGTGTTGGTGCAGGAAACCACTTTTGCACTTGTATTAGTGTGGAAAAACCACTTTTCGCACTTGTGTTAGTGTTGAAAAACCACTTTTCGCACTTGTGTTAGTGTTGAAAAACCACTTTTCGCACTTGTGTTGGTGCAGGAAACCACTTTTGCACTTGTATTAGTGTGGAAAAACCACTTTTCGCACTTGTGTTAGTGTTGAAAAACCACTTTTCGCACTTTTGTTAGTGTTGAAAAACCACTTTTCGCACTTGTGTTAGTGTTGAAAAACCACTTTTTGCACTTGTGTTGGTGCAGGAAACCACTTTTGCAGTTGTATTAATGTGGAAAAAACACTTTTTGCACTTGTGATAGTGTTGAAAAACCACTTTTCGCACTTGTGTTAGTGTTGAAATACCACTTTTCGCACTTGTGTTGGTGAAGGAAACCACTTTTGCACTTGTATTAGTGTGGAAAAACCACTTTTCGCACTTGTGTTAGTGTTGAAAAACCACTTTTCGCACTTGTGATAGTGTTGAAAAACCACTTTTCGCACTTGTGTTAGTGTTGCAGAACCACTTTCCGCACTTCTGCTGGCGTTGAAAACCACTTTTCGCACTTGTGTTAGTGTTGCAAAACCATTTTCAGCACTTGTGCTAGTGTTGAAAACCACTTTCCGCACTTGAGCTAGTGTTGCGAAACCACTATCCGCACTTGTGCTTGCGTTGAAAACCACTTTTGCACTTGTGTTCGTGTTGCAAAACCACTTTCCACACTTGTGCTGGCATTAAAAACCACTTTTCACACATGTGCTAGGATTGCAAAACCACTTTTCGCACTTGTGTTAGTGTTGAAAAACCACTTTTCGCACTTGTGTTGGTGCAGGAAACCACTTTTGCACTTGTATTAGTGTGGAAAAACCACTTTTCGCACTTGTGTTAGTGTTGAAAAACCACATTTCGCACTTGTGTTAGTGTTGAAAAACCACTTTTCGCACTTGTGTTGTGCAAGAAACCACTTTTGCACTTGTATTAGTGTGGAAAAAACACTTTTTGCACTTGTGATAGTGTTGAAAAACCACTTTTCGCACTTGTGTTAGTGTTGAAAAACCACTTTTCGCACTTGTGTTGGTGCAGGAAACCACTTTTGCACTTGTATTAGTGTGGAAAACCACTTTTCGCACTTGTGTTAGTGTTGAAAAACCCACTTTACGCACTTGTATTAGTGTGGAAAAAACACTTTTCGCACTTGTGTTGGTGCAGGAAACCACTTTTGCACTGGTATTAGTGTGGAAAAAACACTTTTTGCACTTGTGTTAGTGTTGAAAAACCACTTTTCGCACTTGTGTTAGGGTTTGAAAAACCACTTTTCGCACTTGTGTTGGTGCAGGAAACCACTTTTGCACTTGTATTAGTGTGGAAAAACCACTTTTCGCACTTGTGTTAGTGTTTAAAAACCACTTTTCACACTTGTATTATTGTGGAAAAAACACTTTTTGCACTTGTGATAGTGTTGAAAAACCACTTTTCGCACTTGTGTTAGTGTTGAAAAACCACTTTTCGCACTTGTGTTGGTGCAGGAAACCACTTTTGCACTTGTATTAGTGTGGAAAAACCACTTTTCGCACTTGTGTTATTGTTGAAAAACCACTTTTCGCACTTGTGTTAGTGTTGAAAAACCACTTTTCGCACCTGTGTTGGTGCAGGAAACCACTTTTGCACTTGTATTAGTGTGGAAAAACCACTTTTCGCACTTGTGTTAGTGTTGAAAAACCACTTTTCGCACTTGTGTTAGTGTTGAAAAACCACTTTTCGCACTTGTGTTGGTGCAGGAAACCACTTTTGCACTTGTATTAGTGTGGAAAAAACACTTTTTGCACTTGTGTTAGTGTTGAAAAACCACTTTTCGCACTTGTGTTAGTGTTGAAAAACCACTTTTTGCACTTGTGTTGGTGCAGGAAACCACTTTTGCACTTGTATTAGTGTGGAAAAACACTTTTCGCACTTGTGTTAGTGTTGAAAACCCCACTTTTCGCACTTGTATTAGTGTGGAAAAAACACTTTTCGCACTTGTGTTGGTGCAGGAAACCACTTTTGCACTTGTATTAGTGTGGAAAAAAGACTTTTTGCACTTGCGTTAGTGTTGAAAAACCACTTTTCGCACTTGTGTTAGGGTTGAAAAACCACTTTTCGCACTTGTGTTGGTGCAGGAAACCACTTTTGCACTTGTATTAGTGTGGAAAAACCACTTTTCGCACTTGTGTTAGTGTTTAAAAACCACTTTTCACACTTGTATTATTGTGGAAAAAACACTTTTTGCACTTGTGATAGTGTTGAAAAACCACTTTTCGCACTTGTGTTAGTGTTGAAAAACCACTTTTCGCACCTGTGTTGGTGCAGGAAACCACTTTTGCACTTGTATTAGTGTGGGAAAACCACTTTTCGCACTTGTGTTATTGTTGAAAAACCACTTTTCGCACTTGTGTTGGTGCAGGAAACCACTTTTGCACTTGTATTAGTGTGGAAAAACCACTTTTCGCACTTGTGTTAGTGTTGAAAAACCACTTTTCACACATGTGTTAGTGTTGAAAAACCACTTTTCACACTTGTATTAGTGTGGAAAAAACACTTTTTGCACTTGTATTACTGTAGAAAAAACACTTTTTGCACTTGTGATAGTGTTGAAAAACGACTTTTCGCACTTGTGTTGGTGCAGGAAACCACTTTTGCACTTGTATTAGTGTGGAAAAACCACTTTTCGCACTTGTGTTAGTGTGGAAAAACCACTTTTCGCACTTGTGTTAGTGTTGAAAAACCACTTTTCGCACTTGTGTTGGTGCAGGAAACCACTTTTGCACTTGTATTAGTGTGGAAAAACCACTTTTCGCACTTGTGTTAGTGTTGAAAAACCACTTTTCGCACTTGTGTTGGTGCAGGAAACCACTTTTGCACTTGTATTAGTGTGGAAAACCACTTTTCGCACTTGTGTTAGTGTTGAAAAACCCACTTTTCGCACTTGTATTAGTGTGGAAAAAACACTTTTCGCACTTGTGTTAGTGCAGGAAACCACTTTTGCACTTGTATTAGTGTGGAAAAAACACTTTTTGCACTTGTGTTAGTGTTGAAAAACCACTTTTCGCACTTGTGTTAGGGTTTGAAAAACCACTTTTCGCACTTGTGTTGGTGCAGGAAACCACTTTTGCACTTGTATTAGTGTGGAAAAACCACTTTTCGCACTTGTGTTAGTGTTGAAAAACCACTTTTCGCACTTGTGTTGGTGCAGGAAACCACTTTTGCACTTGTATTAGTGTGGAAAAACCACTTTTCGCACTTGTGTTATTGTTGAAAAACCACTTTTCGCACTTGTGTTAGTGTTGAAAAACCACTTTTCGCACTTGTGTTGGTGCAGGAAACCACTTTTGCACTTGTATTAGTGTGGAAAAACCACTTTTCGCACTTGTGTTAGTGTTGAAAAACCACTTTTCGCACTTGTGTTAGTGTTGAAAAACCACTTTTCGCACTTGTGTTGGTGCAGGAAACCACTTTTGCACTTGTATTAGTGTGGAAAAAACACTTTTTGCACTTGTGATAGTGTTGAAAAACCACTTTTCGCACTTGTGTTAGTGTTGAAAAACCACTTTTTGCACTTGTGTTGGTGCAGGAAACCACTTTTGCACTTGTATTGGTGTGGAAAAACACTTTTCGCACTTGTGTTAGTGTTGAAAAACCCACTTTTCGCACTTGTATTAGTGTGGAAAAAACACTTTTCGCACTTGTGTTGGTGCAGGAAACCACTTTTGCACTTGTATTAGTGTGGAAAAAAGACTTTTTGCACTTGCGTTAGTGTTGAAAAACCACTTTTCGCACTTGTGTTAGGGTTGAAAAACCACTTTTCGCACTTGTGTTGGTGCAGGAAACCACTTTTGCACTTGTATTAGTGTGGAAAAACCACTTTTCGCACTTGTGTTAGTGTTTAAAAACCACTTTTCACACTTGTATTATTGTGTAAAAAACACTTTTTGCACTTGTGATAGTGTTGAAAAACCACTTTTCGCACTTGTGTTAGTGTTGAAAAACCACTTTTCGCACCTGTGTTGGTGCAGGAAACCACTTTTGCACTTGTATTAGTGTGGGAAAACCACTTTTCGCACTTGTGTTATTGTTGAAAAACCACTTTTCGCACTTGTGTTGGTGCAGGAAACCACTTTTGCACTTGTATTAGTGTGGAAAAACCACTTTTCGCACTTGTGTTAGTGTTGAAAAACCACTTTTCGCACATGTGTTAGTGTTGAAAAACCACTTTTCACACTTGTATTAGTGTGGAAAAAACACTTTTTGCACTTGTATTACTGTAGAAAAAACACTTTTTGCACTTGTGATAGTGTTGAAAAACGACTTTTCGCACTTGTGTTGGTGCAGGAAACCACTTTTGCACTTGTATTAGTGTGGAAAAACCACTTTTCGCACTTGTGTTAGTGTTGAAAAACCACTTTTCGCACTTGTGTTAGTGTTGAAAAACCACTTTTCGCAATTGTGTTGGTGCAGGAAACCACTTTTGCACTTGTATTAGTGTGGAAAAACCACTTTTCGCACTTGTGTTAGTGTTGAAAAACCACTTTTCGCACTTGTGTTAGTGTTGAAAAACCACTTTTCGCACTTGTGTTAGTGTTGAAAAACCACTTTTTGCACTTGTGTTGGTGCAGGAAACCACTTTTGCAGTTGTATTAGTGTGGAAAAAACACTTTTTGCACTTGTGATAGTGTTGAAAAACCACTTTTCGCACTTGTGTTAGTGTTGAAATACCACTTTTCGCACTTGAGTTGGTGCAGGAAACCACTTTTGCACTTGTATTAGTGTGGAAAAACCACTTTTCGCACTTGTGTTAGTGTTGAAAAACCACTTTTCGCACTTGTGATAGTGTTGAAAAACCACTTTTCGCACTTGTGTTAGTGTTGCAGAACCACTTTCCGCACTTCTGCTGGCGTTGAAAACCACTTTTCGCACTTGTGTTAGTGTTGCAAAACCATTTTCAGCACTTGTGCTAGTGTTGAAAACCACTTTCCGCACTTGAGCTAGTGTTGCGAAACCACTATCCGCACTTGTGCTTGCGTTGAAAACCACTTTTGCACTTGTGTTCGTGTTGCAAAACCACTTTCCACACTTGTGCTGGCATTAAAAACCACTTTTCACACATGTGCTAGGATTGCAAAACCACTTTTCGCACTTGTGTTAGTGTTGAAAAACCACTTTTCGCACTTGTGTTGGTGCAGGAAACCACTTTTGCACTTGTATTAGTGTGGAAAAACCACTTTTCGCACTTGTGTTAGTGTTGAAAAACCACATTTCGCACTTGTGTTAGTGTTGAAAAACCACTTTTCGCACTTGTGTTGGTGCAAGAAACCACTTTTGCACTTGTATTAGTGTGGAAAAAACACTTTTTGCACTTGTGATAGTGTTGAAAAACCACTTTTCGCACTTGTGTTAGTGTTGAAAAACCACTTTTCGCACTTGTGTTGGTGCAGGAAACCACTTTTGCACTTGTATTAGTGTGGAAAACCACTTTTCGCACTTGTGTTAGTGTTGAAAAACCCACTTTTCGCACTTGTATTAGTGTGGAAAAAACACTTTTCGCACTTGTGTTGGTGCAGGAAACCACTTTTGCACTTGTATTAGTGTGGAAAAAACACTTTTTGCACTTGTGTTAGTGTTGAAAAACCACTTTTCGCACTTGTGTTAGGGTTTGAAAAACCACTTTTCGCACTTGTGTTGGTGCAGGAAACCACTTTTGCACTTGTATTAGTGTGGAAAAACCACTTTTCGCACTTGTGTTAGTGTTTAAAAACCACTTTTCACACTTGTATTATTGTGGAAAAAACACTTTTTGCACTTGTGATAGTGTTGAAAAACAACTTTTCGCACTTGTGTTAGTGTTGAAAAACCACTTTTCGCACTTGTGTTGGTGCAGGAAACCACTTTTGCACTTGTATTAGTGTGGATAAACCACTTTTCGCACTTGTGTTATTGTTGAAAAACCACTTTTCGCACTTGTGTTGGTGCAGGAAACCACTTTTGCACTTGTATTAGTGTGGAAAAACCACTTTTCGCACTTGTGTTAGTGTTGAAAAACCACTTTTCGCACTTGTGTTAGTGTTGAAAAACCACTTTTCACACTTGTATTAGTGTGGAAAAAACACTTTTTGCACTTGTGATAGTGTTGAAAAACCACTTTTCGCACTTGTGTTCGTGTTGAAAAACCACTTTTTGCACTTGTGTTGGTGCAGGAAACCACTTTTGCACTTGTATTAGTGTGGAAAAACCACTTTTCGCACTTGTGTTAGTGTTGAACAACCACTTTTCGCACTTGTGTTAGTGTTGAAAAACCACTTTTCGCACTTGTGTTGGTGCAGGAAACCACTTTTGCACTTGTATTAGTGTGGAAAAAACACTTTTTGCACTTGTGATAGTGTTGAAAAACCACTTTTCGCACTTGTGTTAGGGTTGAAAAACCACTTTTCGCACTTGTGTTGGTGCAGGAAACCACTTTTGCACTTGTATTAGTGTGGAAAAAACACTTTTTGCACTTGTGATAGTGTTGAAAAACCACTTTTCGCACTGTGTTAGTGTTGAAAAACCACTTTTTCGCACTCGTGTTGGTGCAGGAAACCACTTTTGCACTTGTATTAGTGTGGAAAAAACACTTTTTGCACTTGTGATAGTGTTGAAAAACCACTTTTCACACTTGTGTTGGTGTTGAAAAACCACTTTTCGCACTTGTGTTGGTGCAGGAAACCACTTTTGCCCTTGTATTAGTGTGGAAAAAACACTTTTCGCACTTGTGTTAGTGTTGAAAAACCACTTTTCGCACTTGTGATAGTGTTGAAAAACCACTTTTCGCACTTGTGTTAGTGTTGAAAAACCACTTTTTGCACTTGTGTTGGTGCAGGAAACCACTTTTGCACTTGTATTAGTGTGGAAAAACACTTTTCGCACTTGTGTTAGTGTTGAAAACCCCACTTTTCGCACTTGTATTAGTGTGGAAAAAACACTTTTCGCACTTGTGTTGGTGCAGGAAACCACTTTTGCACTTGTATTAGTGTGGAAAAAAGACTTTTTGCACTTGCGTTAGTGTTGAAAAACCACTTTTCGCACTTGTGTTAGGGTTGAAAAACCACTTTTCGCACTTGTGTTGGTGCAGGAAACCACTTTTGCACTTGTATTAGTGTGGAAAAACCACTTTTCGCACTTGTGTTAGTGTTTAAAAACCACTTTTCACACTTGTATTATTGTGGAAAAAACACTTTTTGCACTTGTGATAGTGTTGAAAAACCACTTTTCGCACTTGTGTTAGTGTTGAAAAACCACTTTTCGCACCTGTGTTGGTGCAGGAAACCACTTTTGCACTTGTATTAGTGTGGGAAAACCACTTTTCGCACTTGTGTTATTGTTGAAAAACCACTTTTCGCACTTGTGTTGGTGCAGGAAACCACTTTTGCACTTGTATTAGTGTGGAAAAACCACTTTTCGCACTTGTGTTAGTGTTGAAAAACCACTTTCCACACATGTGTTAGTGTTGAAAAACCACTTTTCACACTTGTATTAGTGTGGAAAAAACACTTTTTGCACTTGTATTACTGTAGAAAAAACACTTTTTGCACTTGTGATAGTGTTGAAAAACGACTTTTCGCACTTGTGTTGGTGCAGGAAACCACTTTTGCACTTGTATTAGTGTGGAAAAACCACTTTTCGCACTTGTGTTAGTGTGGAAAAACCACTTTTCGCACTTGTGTTAGTGTTGAAAAACCACTTTTCGCACTTGTGTTGGTGCAGGAAACCACTTTTGCACTTGTATTAGTGTGGAAAAACCACTTTTCGCACTTGTGTTAGTGTTGAAAAACCACTTTTCGCACTTGTGTTGGTGCAGGAAACCACTTTTGCACTTGTATTAGTGTGGAAAACCACTTTTCGCACTTGTGTTAGTGTTGAAAAACCCACTTTTCGCACTTGTATTAGTGTGGAAAAAACACTTTTCGCACTTGTGTTGGTGCAGGAAACCACTTTTGCACTTGTATTAGTGTGGAAAAAACACTTTTTGCACTTGTGTTAGTGTTGAAAAACCACTTTTCGCACTTGTGTTAGGGTTTGAAAAACCACTTTTCGCACTTGTGTTGGTGCAGGAAACCACTTTTGCACTTGTATTAGTGTGGAAAAACCACTTTTCGCACTTGTGTTAGTGTTTAAAAACCACTTTTCACACTTGTATTATTGTGGAAAAAACACTTTTTGCACTTGTGATAGTGTTGAAAAACCACTTTTCGCACTTGTGTTAGTGTTGAAAAACCACTTTTCGCACTTGTGTTGGTGCAGGAAACCACTTTTGCACTTGTATTAGTGTGGAAAAACCACTTTTCGCACTTGTGTTATTGTTGAAAAAACCACTTTTCGCACTTGTGTTAGTGTTGAAAAACCACTTTTCGCACTTGTGTTGGTGCAGGAAACCACTTTTGCACTTGTATTAGTGTGGAAAAACCACTTTTCGCACTTGTGTTAGTGTTGAAAAACCACTTTTCGCACTTGTGTTAGTGTTGAAAAACCACTTTTCGCACTTGTGTTGGTGCAGGAAACCACTTTTGCACTTGTATTAGTGTGGAAAAAACACTTTTTGCACTTGTGATAGTGTTGAAAAACCACTTTTCGCACTTGTGTTAGTGTTGAAAAACCACTTTTTGCACTTGTGTTGGTGCAGGAAACCACTTTTGCACTTGTATTAGTGTGGAAAAACACTTTTCGCACTTGTGTTAGTGTTGAAAAACCCACTTTTCGCACTTGTATTAGTGTGGAAAAAACACTTTTCGCACTTGTGTTGGTGCAGGAAACCACTTTTGCACTTGTATTAGTGTGGAAAAAAGACTTTTTGCACTTGCGTTAGTGTTGAAAAACCACTTTTCGCACTTGTGTTAGGGTTGAAAAACCACTTTTCGCACTTGTGTTGGTGCAGGAAACCACTTTTGCACTTGTATTAGTGTGGAAAAACCACTTTTCGCACTTGTGTTAGTGTTTAAAAACCACTTTTCACACTTGTATTATTGTGTAAAAAACACTTTTTGCACTTGTGATAGTGTTGAAAAACCACTTTTCGCACTTGTGTTAGTGTTGAAAAACCACTTTTCGCACCTGTGTTGGTGCAGGAAACCACTTTTGCACTTGTATTAGTGTGGGAAAACCACTTTTCGCACTTGTGTTATTGTTGAAAAACCACTTTTCGCACTTGTGTTGGTGCAGGAAACCACTTTTGCACTTGTATTAGTGTGGAAAAACCACTTTTCGCACTTGTGTTAGTGTTGAAAAACCACTTTTCGCACATGTGTTAGTGTTGAAAAACCACTTTTCACACTTGTATTAGTGTGGAAAAAACACTTTTTGCACTTGTATTACTGTAGAAAAAACACTTTTTGCACTTGTGATAGTGTTGAAAAACGACTTTTCGCACTTGTGTTGGTGCAGGAAACCACTTTTGCACTTGTATTAGTGTGGAAAAAAGACTTTTTGCACTTGTGTTAGTGTTGAAAAACCACTTTTCGCACTTGTGTTAGGGTTTGAAAAACCACTTTTCGCACTTGTGTTGGTGCAGGAAACCACTTTTGCACTTGTATTAGTGTGGAAAAACCACTTTTCGCACTTGTGTTAGTGTTTAAAAACCACTTTTCACACTTGTATTATTGTGGAAAAAACACTTTTTGCACTTGTGATAGTGTTGAAAAACAACTTTTCGCACTTGTGTTAGTGTTGAAAAACCACTTTTCGCACTTGTGTTGGTGCAGGAAACCACTTTTGCACTTGTATTAGTGTGGATAAACCACTTTTCGCACTTGTGTTATTGTTGAAAAACCACTTTTCGCACTTGTGTTGGTGCAGGAAACCACTTTTGCACTTGTATTAGTGTGGAAAAACCACTTTTCGCACTTGTGTTAGTGTTGAAAAACCACTTTTCGCACTTGTGTTAGTGTTGAAAAACCACTTTTCACACTTGTATTAGTGTGGAAAAAACACTTTTTGCACTTGTGATAGTGTTGAAAAACCACTTTTCGCACTTGTGTTCGTGTTGAAAAACCACTTTTTGCACTTGTGTTGGTGCAGGAAACCACTTTTGCACTTGTATTAGTGTGGAAAAACCACTTTTCGCACTTGTGTTAGTGTTGAACAACCACTTTTCGCACTTGTGTTAGTGTTGAAAAACCACTTTTCGCACTTGTGTTGGTGCAGGAAACCACTTTTGCACTTGTATTAGTGTGGAAAAAACACTTTTTGCACTTGTGATAGTGTTGAAAAACCACTTTTCGCACTTGTGTTAGGGTTGAAAAACCACTTTTCGCACTTGTGTTGGTGCAGGAAACCACTTTTGCACTTGTATTAGTGTGGAAAAAACACTTTTTGCACTTGTGATAGTGTTGAAAAACCACTTTTCGCACTGTGTTAGTGTTGAAAAACCACTTTTTCGCACTCGTGTTGGTGCAGGAAACCACTTTTGCACTTGTATTAGTGTGGAAAAAACACTTTTTGCACTTGTGATAGTGTTGAAAAACCACTTTTCACACTTGTGTTGGTGTTGAAAAACCACTTTTCGCACTTGTGTTGGTGCAGGAAACCACTTTTGCCCTTGTATTAGTGTGGAAAAAACACTTTTCGCACTTGTGTTAGTGTTGAAAAACCACTTTTCGCACTTGTGATAGTGTTGAAAAACCACTTTTCGCACTTGTGTTAGTGTTGAAAAACCACTTTTTGCACTTGTGTTGGTGCAGGAAACCACTTTTGCACTTGTATTAGTGTGGAAAAACACTTTTCGCACTTGTGTTAGTGTTGAAAACCCCACTTTTCGCACTTGTATTAGTGTGGAAAAAACACTTTTCGCACTTGTGTTGGTGCAGGAAACCACTTTTGCACTTGTATTAGTGTGGAAAAAAGACTTTTTGCACTTGCGTTAGTGTTGAAAAACCACTTTTCGCACTTGTGTTAGGGTTGAAAAACCACTTTTCGCACTTGTGTTGGTGCAGGAAACCACTTTTGCACTTGTATTAGTGTGGAAAAACCACTTTTCGCACTTGTGTTAGTGTTTAAAAACCACTTTTCACACTTGTATTATTGTGGAAAAAACACTTTTTGCACTTGTGATAGTGTTGAAAAACCACTTTTCGCACTTGTGTTAGTGTTGAAAAACCACTTTTCGCACCTGTGTTGGTGCAGGAAACCACTTTTGCACTTGTATTAGTGTGGGAAAACCACTTTTCGCACTTGTGTTATTGTTGAAAAACCACTTTTCGCACTTGTGTTGGTGCAGGAAACCACTTTTGCACTTGTATTAGTGTGGAAAAACCACTTTTCGCACTTGTGTTAGTGTTGAAAAACCACTTTTCACACATGTGTTAGTGTTGAAAAACCACTTTTCACACTTGTATTAGTGTGGAAAAAACACTTTTTGCACTTGTATTACTGTAGAAAAAACACTTTTTGCACTTGTGATAGTGTTGAAAAACGACTTTTCGCACTTGTGTTGGTGCAGGAAACCACTTTTGCACTTGTATTAGTGTGGAAAAACCACTTTTCGCACTTGTGTTAGTGTGGAAAAACCACTTTTCGCACTTGTGTTAGTGTTGAAAAACCACTTTTCGCACTTGTGTTGGTGCAGGAAACCACTTTTGCACTTGTATTAGTGTGGAAAAACCACTTTTCGCACTTGTGTTAGTGTTGAAAAACCACTTTTCGCACTTGTGTTGGTGCAGGAAACCACTTTTGCACTTGTATTAGTGTGGAAAACCACTTTTCGCACTTGTGTTAGTGTTGAAAAACCCACTTTTCGCACTTGTATTAGTGTGGAAAAAACACTTTTCGCACTTGTGTTGGTGCAGGAAACCACTTTTGCACTTGTATTAGTGTGGAAAAAACACTTTTTGCACTTGTGTTAGTGTTGAAAAACCACTTTTCGCACTTGTGTTAGGGTTTGAAAAACCACTTTTCGCACTTGTGTTGGTGCAGGAAACCACTTTTGCACTTGTATTAGTGTGGAAAAACCACTTTTCGCACTTGTGTTAGTGTTTAAAAACCACTTTTCACACTTGTATTATTGTGGAAAAAACACTTTTTGCACTTGTGATAGTGTTGAAAAACCACTTTTCGCACTTGTGTTAGTGTTGAAAAACCACTTTTCGCACTTGTGTTGGTGCAGGAAACCACTTTTGCACTTGTATTAGTGTGGAAAAACCACTTTTCGCACTTGTGTTATTGTTGAAAAAACCACTTTTCGCACTTGTGTTAGTGTTGAAAAACCACTTTTCGCACTTGTGTTGGTGCAGGAAACCACTTTTGCACTTGTATTAGTGTGGAAAAACCACTTTTCGCACTTGTGTTAGTGTTGAAAAACCACTTTTCGCACTTGTGTTAGTGTTGAAAAACCACTTTTCGCACTTGTGTTGGTGCAGGAAACCACTTTTGCACTTGTATTAGTGTGGAAAAAACACTTTTTGCACTTGTGATAGTGTTGAAAAACCACTTTTCGCACTTGTGTTAGTGTTGAAAAACCACTTTTTGCACTTGTGTTGGTGCAGGAAACCACTTTTGCACTTGTATTAGTGTGGAAAAACACTTTTCGCACTTGTGTTAGTGTTGAAAAACCCACTTTTCGCACTTGTATTAGTGTGGAAAAAACACTTTTCGCACTTGTGTTGGTGCAGGAAACCACTTTTGCACTTGTATTAGTGTGGAAAAAAGACTTTTTGCACTTGCGTTAGTGTTGAAAAACCACTTTTCGCACTTGTGTTAGGGTTGAAAAACCACTTTTCGCACTTGTGTTGGTGCAGGAAACCACTTTTGCACTTGTATTAGTGTGGAAAAACCACTTTTCGCACTTGTGTTAGTGTTTAAAAACCACTTTTCACACTTGTATTATTGTGTAAAAAACACTTTTTGCACTTGTGATAGTGTTGAAAAACCACTTTTCGCACTTGTGTTAGTGTTGAAAAACCACTTTTCGCACCTGTGTTGGTGCAGGAAACCACTTTTGCACTTGTATTAGTGTGGGAAAACCACTTTTCGCACTTGTGTTATTGTTGAAAAACCACTTTTCGCACTTGTGTTGGTGCAGGAAACCACTTTTGCACTTGTATTAGTGTGGAAAAACCACTTTTCGCACTTGTGTTAGTGTTGAAAAACCACTTTTCGCACATGTGTTAGTGTTGAAAAACCACTTTTCACACTTGTATTAGTGTGGAAAAAACACTTTTTGCACTTGTATTACTGTAGAAAAAACACTTTTTGCACTTGTGATAGTGTTGAAAAACGACTTTTCGCACTTGTGTTGGTGCAGGAAACCACTTTTGCACTTGTATTAGTGTGGAAAAACCACTTTTCGCACTTGTGTTAGTGTTGAAAAACCACTTTTCGCACTTGTGTTAGTGTTGAAAAACCACTTTTCGCACTTGTGTTGGTGCAGGAAACCACTTTTGCACTTGTATTAGTGTGGAAAAACCACTTTTCGCACTTGTGTTAGTGTTGAAAAACCACTTTTCGCACTTGTGTTAGTGTTGAAAAACCACTTTTCGCACTTGTGTTAGTGTTGAAAAACCACTTTTTGCACTTGTGTTGGTGCAGGAAACCACTTTTGCAGTTGTATTAGTGTGGAAAAAACACTTTTTGCACTTGTGATAGTGTTGAAAAACCACTTTTCGCACTTGTGTTAGTGTTGAAATACCACTTTTCGCACTTGAGTTGGTGCAGGAAACCACTTTTGCACTTGTATTAGTGTGGAAAAACCACTTTTCGCACTTGTGTTAGTGTTGAAAAACCACTTTTCGCACTTGTGATAGTGTTGAAAAACCACTTTTCGCACTTGTGTTAGTGTTGCAGAACCACTTTCCGCACTTCTGCTGGCGTTGAAAACCACTTTTCGCACTTGTGTTAGTGTTGCAAAACCATTTTCAGCACTTGTGCTAGTGTTGAAAACCTCTTTCCGCACTTGAGCTAGTGTTGCGAAACCACTATCCGCACTTGTGCTTGCGTTGAAAACCACTTTTGCACTTGTGTTCGTGTTGCAAAACCACTTTCCACACTTGTGCTGGCATTAAAAACCACTTTTCACACATGTGCTAGGATTGCAAAACCACTTTTCGCACTTGTGTTAGTGTTGAAAAACCACTTTTCGCACTTGTGTTGGTGCAGGAAACCACTTTTGCACTTGTATTAGTGTGGAAAAACCACTTTTCGCACTTGTGTTAGTGTTGAAAAACCACATTTCGCACTTGTGTTAGTGTTGAAAAACCACTTTTCGCACTTGTGTTGGTGCAAGAAACCACTTTTGCACTTGTATTAGTGTGGAAAAAACACTTTTTGCACTTGTGATAGTGTTGAAAAACCACTTTTCGCACTTGTGTTAGTGTTGAAAAACCACTTTTCGCACTTGTGTTGGTGCAGGAAACCACTTTTGCACTTGTATTAGTGTGGAAAACCACTTTTCGCACTTGTGTTAGTGTTGAAAAACCCACTTTTCGCACTTGTATTAGTGTGGAAAAAACACTTTTCGCACTTGTGTTGGTGCAGGAAACCACTTTTGCACTTGTATTAGTGTGGAAAAAACACTTTTTGCACTTGTGTTAGTGTTGAAAAACCACTTTTCGCACTTGTGTTAGGGTTTGAAAAACCACTTTTCGCACTTGTGTTGGTGCAGGAAACCACTTTTGCACTTGTATTAGTGTGGAAAAACCACTTTTCGCACTTGTGTTAGTGTTTAAAAACCACTTTTCACACTTGTATTATTGTGGAAAAAACACTTTTTGCACTTGTGATAGTGTTGAAAAACCACTTTTCGCACTTGTGTTAGTGTTGAAAAACCACTTTTCGCACTTGTGTTGGTGCAGGAAACCACTTTTGCACTTGTATTAGTGTGGATAAACCACTTTTCGCACTTGTGTTATTGTTGAAAAACCACTTTTCGCACTTGTGTTGGTGCAGGAAACCACTTTTGCACTTGTATTAGTGTGGAAAAACCACTTTTCGCACTTGTGTTAGTGTTGAAAAACCACTTTTCGCACTTGTGTTAGTGTTGAAAAACCACTTTTCACACTTGTATTAGTGTGGAAAAAACACTTTTTGCACTTGTGATAGTGTTGAAAAACCACTTTTCGCACTTGTGTTCGTGTTGAAAAACCACTTTTTGCACTTGTGTTGGTGCAGGAAACCACTTTTGCACTTGTATTAGTGTGGAAAAACCACTTTTCGCACTTGTGTTAGTGTTGAACAACCACTTTTCGCACTTGTGTTAGTGTTGAAAAACCACTTTTCGCACTTGTGTTGGTGCAGGAAACCACTTTTGCACTTGTATTAGTGTGGAAAAAACACTTTTTGCACTTGTGATAGTGTTGAAAAACCACTTTTCGCACTTGTGTTAGGGTTGAAAAACCACTTTTCGCACTTGTGTTGGTGCAGGAAACCACTTTTGCACTTGTATTAGTGTGGAAAAAACACTTTTTGCACTTGTGATAGTGTTGAAAAACCACTTTTCGCACTGTGTTAGTGTTGAAAAACCACTTTTTCGCACTCGTGTTGGTGCAGGAAACCACTTTTGCACTTGTATTAGTGTGGAAAAAACACTTTTTGCACTTGTGATAGTGTTGAAAAACCACTTTTCACACTTGTGTTGGTGTTGAAAAACCACTTTTCGCACTTGTGTTGGTGCAGGAAACCACTTTTGCACTTGTATTAGTGTGGAAAAAACACTTTTCGCACTTGTGTTAGTGTTGAAAAACCACTTTTCGCACTTGTGTTAGTGTTGAAAAACCACTTTTCGCACTTGTATTAGTGTGGAAAAAACACTTTTTGCACCTGTATTAGTGTAGAAAAAACACTTTTTGCACTTGTGATAGTGTTGAAAAACCACTTTTCGCACTTGTGTTGGTGCAGGAAACCACTTTTGCACTTGTATTAGTGTGGAAAAACCACTTTTCGCACTTGTGTTATTGTTGAAAAACCACTTTTCGCACTTGTGTTAGTGTTGAAAAACCACTTTTCGCACTTGTGTTGGTGCAGGAAACCACTTTTGCACTTGTATTAGTGTGGAAAAACCACTATTCGCACTTGTGTTAGTGTTGAAAAACCACTTTTCGCACTTGTGTTAGTGTTGAAAAACCACTTTTCGCACTTGTGTTGGTGCAGGAAACCACTTTTGCACTTGTATTAGTGTGGAAAAAACACTTTTTGCACTTGTGATAGTGTTGAAAAACCACTTTTCGCACTTGTGTTAGTGTTGAAAAACCACTTTTTGCACTTGTGTTGGTGCAGGAAACCACTTTTGCACTTGTATTAGTGTGGAAAAACACTTTTCGCACTTGTGTTAGTGTTGAAAAACCCACTTTTCGCACTTGTATTAGTGTGGAAAAAACACTTTTCGCACTTGTGTTGGTGCAGGAAACCACTTTTGCACTTGTATTAGTGTGGAAAAAAGACTTTTTGCACTTGCGTTAGTGTTGAAAAACCACTTTTCGCTCTTGTGTTAGGGTTGAAAAACCACTTTTCGCACTTGTGTTGGTGCAGGAAACCACTTTTGCACTTGTATTAGTGTGGAAAAACCACTTTTCGCTCTTGTGTTAGTGTTTAAAAACCACTTTTCACACTTGTATTATTGTGGAAAAACCACTTTTCGCACTTGTGTTAGTGTTGAAAAACCACTTTTCGCACTTGTGTTAGTGTTGAAAAACCACTTTTCGCACTTGTGTTGGTGCAGGAAACCACTTTTGCACTTGTATTAGTGTGGAAAAACCACTTTTCGCACTTGTGTTAGTGTTGAAAAACCACTTTTCGCACTTGTGTTAGTGTTGAAAAACCACTTTTCGCACTTGTGTTAGTGTTGAAAAACCACTTTTTGCACTTGTGTTGGTGCAGGAAACCACTTTTGCAGTTGTATTAGTGTGGAAAAAACACTTTTTGCACTTGTGATAGTGTTGAAAAACCACTTTTCGCACTTGTGTTAGTGTTGAAATACCACTTTTCGCACTTGAGTTGGTGCAGGAAACCACTTTTGCACTTGTATTAGTGTGGAAAAACCACTTTTCGCACTTGTGTTAGTGTTGAAAAACCACTTTTCGCACTTGTGATAGTGTTGAAAAACCACTTTTCGCACTTGTGTTAGTGTTGCAGAACCACTTTCCGCACTTCTGCTGGCGTTGAAAACCACTTTTCGCACTTGTGTTAGTGTTGCAAAACCATTTTCAGCACTTGTGCTAGTGTTGAAAACCTCTTTCCGCACTTGAGCTAGTGTTGCGAAACCACTATCCGCACTTGTGCTTGCGTTGAAAACCACTTTTGCACTTGTGTTCGTGTTGCAAAACCACTTTCCACACTTGTGCTGGCATTAAAAACCACTTTTCACACATGTGCTAGGATTGCAAAACCACTTTTCGCACTTGTGTTAGTGTTGAAAAACCACTTTTCGCACTTGTGTTGGTGCAGGAAACCACTTTTGCACTTGTATTAGTGTGGAAAAACCACTTTTCGCACTTGTGTTAGTGTTGAAAAACCACATTTCGCACTTGTGTTAGTGTTGAAAAACCACTTTTCGCACTTGTGTTGGTGCAAGAAACCACTTTTGCACTTGTATTAGTGTGGAAAAAACACTTTTTGCACTTGTGATAGTGTTGAAAAACCACTTTTCGCACTTGTGTTAGTGTTGAAAAACCACTTTTCGCACTTGTGTTGGTGCAGGAAACCACTTTTGCACTTGTATTAGTGTGGAAAACCACTTTTCGCACTTGTGTTAGTGTTGAAAAACCCACTTTTCGCACTTGTATTAGTGTGGAAAAAACACTTTTCGCACTTGTGTTGGTGCAGGAAACCACTTTTGCACTTGTATTAGTGTGGAAAAAACACTTTTTGCACTTGTGTTAGTGTTGAAAAACCACTTTTCGCACTTGTGTTAGGGTTTGAAAAACCACTTTTCGCACTTGTGTTGGTGCAGGAAACCACTTTTGCACTTGTATTAGTGTGGAAAAACCACTTTTCGCACTTGTGTTAGTGTTTAAAAACCACTTTTCACACTTGTATTATTGTGGAAAAAACACTTTTTGCACTTGTGATAGTGTTGAAAAACCACTTTTCGCACTTGTGTTAGTGTTGAAAAACCACTTTTCGCACTTGTGTTGGTGCAGGAAACCACTTTTGCACTTGTATTAGTGTGGATAAACCACTTTTCGCACTTGTGTTATTGTTGAAAAACCACTTTTCGCACTTGTGTTGGTGCAGGAAACCACTTTTGCACTTGTATTAGTGTGGAAAAACCACTTTTCGCACTTGTGTTAGTGTTGAAAAACCACTTTTCGCACTTGTGTTAGTGTTGAAAAACCACTTTTCACACTTGTATTAGTGTGGAAAAAACACTTTTTGCACTTGTGATAGTGTTGAAAAACCACTTTTCGCACTTGTGTTCGTGTTGAAAAACCACTTTTTGCACTTGTGTTGGTGCAGGAAACCACTTTTGCACTTGTATTAGTGTGGAAAAACCACTTTTCGCACTTGTGTTAGTGTTGAACAACCACTTTTCGCACTTGTGTTAGTGTTGAAAAACCACTTTTCGCACTTGTGTTGGTGCAGGAAACCACTTTTGCACTTGTATTAGTGTGGAAAAAACACTTTTTGCACTTGTGATAGTGTTGAAAAACCACTTTTCGCACTTGTGTTAGGGTTGAAAAACCACTTTTCGCACTTGTGTTGGTGCAGGAAACCACTTTTGCACTTGTATTAGTGTGGAAAAAACACTTTTTGCACTTGTGATAGTGTTGAAAAACCACTTTTCGCACTGTGTTAGTGTTGAAAAACCACTTTTTCGCACTCGTGTTGGTGCAGGAAACCACTTTTGCACTTGTATTAGTGTGGAAAAAACACTTTTTGCACTTGTGATAGTGTTGAAAAACCACTTTTCACACTTGTGTTGGTGTTGAAAAACCACTTTTCGCACTTGTGTTGGTGCAGGAAACCACTTTTGCACTTGTATTAGTGTGGAAAAAACACTTTTCGCACTTGTGTTAGTGTTGAAAAACCACTTTTCGCACTTGTGTTAGTGTTGAAAAACCACTTTTCGCACTTGTATTAGTGTGGAAAAAACACTTTTTGCACCTGTATTAGTGTAGAAAAAACACTTTTTGCACTTGTGATAGTGTTGAAAAACCACTTTTCGCACTTGTGTTGGTGCAGGAAACCACTTTTGCACTTGTATTAGTGTGGAAAAACCACTTTTCGCACTTGTGTTATTGTTGAAAAACCACTTTTCGCACTTGTGTTAGTGTTGAAAAACCACTTTTCGCACTTGTGTTGGTGCAGGAAACCACTTTTGCACTTGTATTAGTGTGGAAAAACCACTATTCGCACTTGTGTTAGTGTTGAAAAACCACTTTTCGCACTTGTGTTAGTGTTGAAAAACCACTTTTCGCACTTGTGTTGGTGCAGGAAACCACTTTTGCACTTGTATTAGTGTGGAAAAAACACTTTTTGCACTTGTGATAGTGTTGAAAAACCACTTTTCGCACTTGTGTTAGTGTTGAAAAACCACTTTTTGCACTTGTGTTGGTGCAGGAAACCACTTTTGCACTTGTATTAGTGTGGAAAAACACTTTTCGCACTTGTGTTAGTGTTGAAAAACCCACTTTTCGCACTTGTATTAGTGTGGAAAAAACACTTTTCGCACTTGTGTTGGTGCAGGAAACCACTTTTGCACTTGTATTAGTGTGGAAAAAAGACTTTTTGCACTTGCGTTAGTGTTGAAAAACCACTTTTCGCTCTTGTGTTAGGGTTGAAAAACCACTTTTCGCACTTGTGTTGGTGCAGGAAACCACTTTTGCACTTGTATTAGTGTGGAAAAACCACTTTTCGCTCTTGTGTTAGTGTTTAAAAACCACTTTTCACACTTGTATTATTGTGGAAAAAACACTTTTTGCACTTGTGATAGTGTTGAAAAACCACTTTTCGCACTTGTGTTAGTGTTGAAAAACCACTTTTCGCACCTGTGTTGGTGCAGGAAACCACTTTTGCACTTGTATTATTGTGGGAAAACCACTTTTCGCACTTGTGTTATTGTTGAAAAACCACTTTTCGCACTTGTGTTGGTGCAGGAAACCACTTTTGCACTTGTATTAGTGTGGAAAAACACTTTTCGCACTTGTGTTAGTGTTGAAAAACCACTTTTCGCACATGTGTTAGTGTTGAAAAACCACTCTTCACACTTGTATTAGTGTGGAAAAAACACTTTTTGCACTTGTATTACTGTAGAAAAAACACTTTTTGCACTTGTGATAGTGTTGAAAAACGACTTTTCGCACTTGTGTTGGTGCAGGAAACCACTTTTGCACTTGTATTAGTGTGGAAAAACCACTTTTCGCACTTGTGTTATTGTTGAAAAACCACTTTTCGCACTTGTGTTAGTGTTGAAAAACCACTTTTCGCACTTGTGTTGGTGCAGGAAACCACTTTTGCACTTGTATTAGTGTGGAAAAACCACTTTTCGCACTTGTGTTAGTGTTGAAAAACCACTTTTCGCACTTTTGTTAGTGTTGAAAAACCACTTTTCGCACTTGTGTTAGTGTTGAAAAACCACTTTTTGCACTTGTGTTGGTGCAGGAAACCACTTTTGCAGTTGTATTAGTGTGGAAAAAACACTTTTTGCACTTGTGATAGTGTTGAAAAACCACTTTTCGCACTTGTGTTAGTGTTGAAATACCACTTTTCGCACTTGTGTTGGTGAAGGAAACCACTTTTGCACTTGTATTAGTGTGGAAAAACCACTTTTCGCACTTGTGTTAGTGTTGAAAAACCACTTTTCGCACTTGTGATAGTGTTGAAAAACCACTTTTCGCACTTGTGTTAGTGTTGCAGAACCACTTTCCGCACTTCTGCTGGCGTTGAAAACCACTTTTCGCACTTGTGTTAGTGTTGCAAAACCATTTTCAGCACTTGTGCTAGTGTTGAAAACCACTTTCCGCACTTGAGCTAGTGTTGCGAAACCACTATCCGCACTTGTGCTTGCGTTGAAAACCACTTTTGCACTTGTGTTCGTGTTGCAAAACCACTTTCCACACTTGTGCTGGCATTAAAAACCACTTTTCACACATGTGCTAGGATTGCAAAACCACTTTTCGCACTTGTGTTAGTGTTGAAAAACCACTTTTCGCACTTGTGTTGGTGCAGGAAACCACTTTTGCACTTGTATTAGTGTGGAAAAACCACTTTTCGCACTTGTGTTAGTGTTGAAAAACCACATTTCGCACTTGTGTTAGTGTTGAAAAACCACTTTTCGCACTTGTGTTGGTGCAAGAAACCACTTTTGCACTTGTATTAGTGTGGAAAAAACACTTTTTGCACTTGTGATAGTGTTGAAAAACCACTTTTCGCACTTGTGTTAGTGTTGAAAAACCACTTTTCGCACTTGTGTTGGTGCAGGAAACCACTTTTGCACTTGTATTAGTGTGGAAAACCACTTTTCGCACTTGTGTTAGTGTTGAAAAACCCACTTTACGCACTTGTATTAGTGTGGAAAAAACACTTTTCGCACTTGTGTTGGTGCAGGAAACCACTTTTGCACTGGTATTAGTGTGGAAAAAACACTTTTTGCACTTGTGTTAGTGTTGAAAAACCACTTTTCGCACTTGTGTTAGGGTTTGAAAAACCACTTTTCGCACTTGTGTTGGTGCAGGAAACCACTTTTGCACTTGTATTAGTGTGGAAAAACCACTTTTCGCACTTGTGTTAGTGTTTAAAAACCACTTTTCACACTTGTATTATTGTGGAAAAAACACTTTTTGCACTTGTGATAGTGTTGAAAAACCACTTTTCGCACTTGTGTTAGTGTTGAAAAACCACTTTTCGCACTTGTGTTGGTGCAGGAAACCACTTTTGCACTTGTATTAGTGTGGAAAAACCACTTTTCGCACTTGTGTTATTGTTGAAAAACCACTTTTCGCACTTGTGTTAGTGTTGAAAAACCACTTTTCGCACTTGTGTTGGTGCAGGAAACCACTTTTGCACTTGTATTAGTGTGGAAAAACCACTTTTCGCACTTGTGTTAGTGTTGAAAAACCACTTTTCGCACTTGTGTTAGTGTTGAAAAACCACTTTTCGCACTTGTGTTGGTGCAGGAAACCACTTTTGCACTTGTATTAGTGTGGAAAAAACACTTTTTGCACTTGTGATAGTGTTGAAAAACCACTTTTCGCACTTGTGTTAGTGTTGAAAAACCACTTTTTGCACTTGTGTTGGTGCAGGAAACCACTTTTGCACTTGTATTAGTTTGGAAAAACACTTTTCGCACTTGTGTTAGTGTTGAAAACCCCACTTTTCGCACTTGTATTAGTGTGGAAAAAACACTTTTCGCACTTGTGTTGGTGCAGGAAACCACTTTTGCACTTGTATTAGTGTGGAAAAAAGACTTTTTGCACTTGCGTTAGTGTTGAAAAACCACTTTTCGCACTTGTGTTAGGGTTGAAAAACCACTTTTCGCACTTGTGTTGGTGCAGGAAACCACTTTTGCACTTGTATTAGTGTGGAAAAACCACTTTTCGCACTTGTGTTAGTGTTTAAAAACCACTTTTCACACTTGTATTATTGTGGAAAAAACACTTTTTGCACTTGTGATAGTGTTGAAAAACCACTTTTCGCACTTGTGTTAGTGTTGAAAAACCACTTTTCGCACCTGTGTTGGTGCAGGAAACCACTTTTGCACTTGTATTAGTGTGGGAAAACCACTTTTCGCACTTGTGTTATTGTTGAAAAACCACTTTTCGCACTTGTGTTGGTGCAGGAAACCACTTTTGCACTTGTATTAGTGTGGAAAAACCACTTTTCGCACTTGTGTTAGTGTTGAAAAACCACTTTTCACACATGTGTTAGTGTTGAAAAACCACTTTTCACACTTGTATTAGTGTGGAAAAAACACTTTTTGCACTTGTATTACTGAAGAAAAAACACTTTTTGCACTTGTGATAGTGTTGAAAAACGACTTTTCGCACTTGTGTTGGTGCAGGAAACCACTTTTGCACTTGTATTAGTGTGGAAAAACCACTTTTCGCACTTGTGTTAGTGTGGAAAAACCACTTTTTGCACTTGTGTTAGTGTTGAAAAACCACTTTTCGCACTTGTGTTGGTGCAGGAAACCACTTTTGCACTTGTATTAGTGTGGAAAAACCACTTTTCGCACTTGTGTTAGTGTTGAAAAACCACTTTTCGCACTTGTGTTAGTGTTGAAAAACCACTTTTCGCACTTGTGTTAGTGTTGAAAAACCACTTTTTGCACTTGTGTTGGTGCAGGAAACCACTTTTGCAGTTGTATTAGTGTGGAAAAAACACTTTTTGCACTTGTGATAGTGTTGAAAAACCACTTTTCGCACTTGTGTTAGTGTTGAAATACCACTTTTCGCACTTGTGTTGGTGCAGGAAACCACTTTTGCACTTGTATTAGTGTGGAAAAACCACTTTTCGCACTTGTGTTAGTGTTGAAAAACCACTTTTCGCACTTGTGATAGTGTTGAAAAACCACTTTTCGCACTTGTGTTAGTGTTGCAGAACCACTTTCCGCACTTCTGCTGGCGTTGAAAACCACTTTTCGCACTTGTGTTAGTGTTGCAAAACCATTTTCAGCACTTGTGCTAGTGTTGAAAACCACTTTTGCACTTGTGTTCGTGTTGCAAAACCACTTTCCACACTTGTGCTGGCATTAAAAACCACTTTTCACACATGTGCTAGGATTGCAAAACCACTTTTCGCACTTGTGTTAGTGTTGAAAAACCACTTTTCGCACTTGTGTTGGTGCAGGAAACCACTTTTGCACTTGTATTAGTGTGGAAAAACCACTTTTCGCACTTGTGATAGTGTTGAAAAACCACTTCTCGCACTTGTGTTAGTGTTGAAAAACCACTTTTCGCACTTGTGTTGGTGCAGGAAACCACTTTTGCACTTGTATTAGTGTGGAAAACCACTTTTCGCACTTGTGTTAGTGTTGAAAAACCCACTTTTCGCACTTGTATTAGTGTGGAAAAAACACTTTTCGCACTTGTGTTGGTGCAGGAAACCACTTTTGCACTTGTATTAGTGTGGAAAAAACACTTTTTGCACTTGTGTTAGTGTTGAAAAACCACTTTTCGCACTTGTGTTAGGGTTTGAAAAACCACTTTTCGCACTTGTGTTGGTGCAGGAAACCACTTTTGCACTTGTATTAGTGTGGAAAAACCACTTTTCGCACTTGTGTTAGTGTTTAAAAACCACTTTTCACACTTGTATTATTGTGGAAAAAACACTTTTTGCACTTGTGATAGTGTTGAAAAACCACTTTTCGCACTTGTGTTAGTGTTGAAAAACCACTTTTCGCACTTGTGTTGGTGCAGGAAACCACTTTTGCACTTGTATTAGTGTGGAAAAACCACTTTTCGCACTTGTGTTATTGTTGAAAAACCACTTTTCGCACTTGTGTTGGTGCAGGAAACCACTTTTGCACTTGTATTAGTGTGGAAAAACCACTTTTCGCACTTGTGTTAGTGTTGAAAAACCACTTTTCGCACTTGTGTTAGTGTTGAAAAACCACTTTTCACACTTGTATTAGTGTGGAAAAAACACTTTTTGCACTTGTGATAGTGTTGAAAAACCACTTTTCGCACTTGTGTTCGTGTTGAAAAACCACTTTTCGCACTTGGTGTTAGTGCAGGAAACCACTTTTGCACTTGTATTAGTGTGGAAAAACCACTTTTCGCACTTGTGTTAGTGTTGAACAACCACTTTTCGCACTTGTGTTAGTGTTGAAAAACCACTTTTCGCACTTGTGTTGGTGCAGGAAACCACTTTTGCACTTGTATTAGTATGGAAAAAACACTTTTTGCACTTGTGATAGTGTTGAAAAACCACTTTTCGCACTTGTGTTAGGGTTGAAAAACCACTTTTCGCACTTGTGTTGGTGCAGGAAACCACTTTTGCACTTGTATTAGTGTGGAAAAAACACTTTTTGCACTTGTGATAGTGTTGAAAAACCACTTTTCACACTTGTGTTGGTGTTGAAAAACCACTTTTCGCACTTGTGTTGGTGCAGGAAACCACTTTTGCACTTGTATTAGTGTGGAAAAAACACTTTTCGCACTTGTGTTAGTGTTGAACAACCACTTTTCGCACTTGTGTTAGTGTTGAAAAACCACTTTTCGCACTTGTGTTGGTGCAGGAAACCACTTTTGCACTTGTATTAGTGTGGAAAAAACACTTTTTGCACTTGTGATAGTTTTGAAAAACCACTTTTCGCACTTGTGTTAGGGTTGAAAAACCACTTTTCGCACTTGTGTTGGTGCAGGAAACCACTTTTGCACTTGTATTAGTGTGGAAAAAACACTTTTTGCACTTGTGATAGTGTTGAAAAACCACTTTTCACACTTGTGTTGGTGTTGAAAAACCACTTTTCGCACTTGTGTTGGTGCAGGAAACCACTTTTGCACTTGTATTAGTGTGGAAAAAACACTTTTCGCACTTGTGTTAGTGTTGAAAAACCACTTTTCGCACTTGTGTTAGTGTTGAAAAACCACTTTTCGCACTTGTATTAGTGTGGAAAAAACACTTTTTGCACCTGTATTAGTGTAGAAAAAACACTTTTTGCACTTGTGATAGTGTTGAAAAACCACTTTTCGCACTTGTGTTGGTGCAGGAAACCACTTTTGCACTTGTATTAGTGTGGAAAAACCACTTTTCGCACTTGTGTTATTGTTGAAAAACCACTTTTCGCACTTGTGTTAGTGTTGAAAAACCACTTTTCGCACTTGTGTTGGTGCAGGAAACCACTTTTGCACTTGTATTAGTGTGGAAAAACCACTTTTCGCACTTGTGTTAGTGTTGAAAAACCACTTTTCGCACTTGTGTTAGTGTTGAAAAACCACTTTTCGCACTTGTGTTGGTGCAGGAAACCACTTTTGCACTTGTATTAGTGTGGAAAAAACACTTTTTGCACTTGTGATAGTGTTGAAAAACCACTTTTCGCACTTGTGTTAGTGTTGAAAAACCACTTTTTGCACTTGTGTTGGTGCAGGAAACCACTTTTGCACTTGTATTAGTGTGGAAAAACACTTTTCGCACTTGTGTTAGTGTTGAAAAACCCACTTTTCGCACTTGTATTAGTGTGGAAAAAACACTTTTCGCACTTGTGTTGGTGCAGGAAACCACTTTTGCACTTGTATTAGTGTGGAAAAAAGACTTTTTGCACTTGCGTTAGTGTTGAAAAACCACTTTTCGCACTTGTGTTAGGGTTGAAAAACCACTTTTCGCACTTGTGTTGGTGCAGGAAACCACTTTTGCACTTGTATTAGTGTGGAAAAACCACTTTTCGCACTTGTGTTAGTGTTTAAAAACCACTTTTCACACTTGTATTATTGTGGAAAAAACACTTTTTGCACTTGTGATAGTGTTGAAAAACCACTTTTCGCACTTGTGTTAGTGTTGAAAAACCACTTTTCGCACCTGTGTTGGTGCAGGAAACCACTTTTGCACTTGTATTAGTGTGGAAAAACCACTTTTCGCACTTGTGTTAGTGTTGAAAAACCACTTTTCGCACTTGTGTTAGTGTTGAAAAACCACTTTTCACACTTGTATTAGTGTGGAAAAAACACTTTTTGCACTTGTATTACTGTAGAAAAAACACTTTTTGCACTTGTGATAGTGTTGAAAAACGACTTTTCGCACTTGTGTTGGTGCAGGAAACCACTTTTGCACTTGTATTAGTGTGGAAAAACCACTTTTCGCACTTGTGTTAGTGTTGAAAAACCACTTTTCGCACTTGTGTTGGTGCAGGAAACCACTTTTGCACTTGTATTAGTGTGGAAAAACCACTTTTCACACTTGTGTTAGTGTTGAAAAACCACTTTTCGCACTTGTGTTAGTGTTGAAAAACCACTTTTCACACTTGTATTAGTGTGGAAAAAACACTTTTTGCACTTGTATTACTGTAGAAAAAACACTTTTTGCACTTGTGATAGTGTTGAAAAACGACTTTTCGCACTTGTGTTGGTGCAGGAAACCACTTTTGCACTTGTATTAGTGTGGAAAAACCACTTTTCGCACTTGTGTTAGTGTTGAAAAACCACTTTTCGCACTTGTGTTAGTGTTGAAAAACCACTTTTCGCACTTGTGTTGGTGCAGGAAACCACTTTTGCACTTGTATTAGTGTGGAAAAACCACTTTTCGCACTTGTGTTAGTGTTGAAAAACCACTTTTCGCACTTGTGTTAGTGTTGAAAAACCACTTTTCGCACTTGTGTTAGTGTTGAAAAACCACTTTTTGCACTTGTGTTGGTGCAGGAAACCACTTTTGCAGTTGTATTAGTGTGGAAAAAACACTTTTTGCACTTGTGATAGTGTTGAAAAACCACTTTTCGCACTTGTGTTAGTGTTGAAATACCACTTTTCGCACTTGTGTTGGTGCAGGAAACCACTTTTGCACTTGTATTAGTGTGGAAAAACCACTTTTCGCACTTGTGTTAGTGTTGAAAAACCACTTTTCGCACTTGTGATAGTGTTGAAAAACCACTTTTCGCACTTGTGTTAGTGTTGCAGAACCACTTTCCGCACTTCTGCTGGCGTTGAAAACCACTTTTCGCACTTGTGTTAGTGTTGCAAAACCATTTTCAGCACTTGTGCTAGTGTTGAAAACCACTTTCCGCACTTGAGCTAGTGTTGCGAAACCACTATCCGCACTTGTGCTTGCGTTGAAAACCACTTTTGCACTTGTGTTCGTGTTGCAAAACCACTTTCCACACTTGTGCTGGCATTAAAAACCACTTTTCACACATGTGCTAGGATTGCAAAACCACTTTTCGCACTTGTGTTAGTGTTGAAAAACCACTTTTCGCACTTGTGTTGGTGCAGGAAACCACTTTTGCACTTGTATTAGTGTGGAAAAACCACTTTTCGCACTTGTGATAGTGTTGAAAAACCACTTCTCGCACTTGTGTTAGTGTTGAAAAACCACTTTTCGCACTTGTGTTGGTGCAGGAAACCACTTTTGCACTTGTATTAGTGTGGAAAACCACTTTTCGCACTTGTGTTAGTGTTGAAAAACCCACTTTTCGCACTTGTATTAGTGTGGAAAAAACACTTTTCGCACTTGTGTTGGTGCAGGAAACCACTTTTGCACTTGTATTAGTGTGGAAAAAACACTTTTTGCACTTGTGTTAGTGTTGAAAAACCACTTTTCGCACTTGTGTTAGGGTTTGAAAAACCACTTTTCGCACTTGTGTTGGTGCAGGAAACCACTTTTGCACTTGTATTAGTGTGGAAAAACCACTTTTCGCACTTGTGTTAGTGTTTAAAAACCACTTTTCACACTTGTATTATTGTGGAAAAAACACTTTTTGCACTTGTGATAGTGTTGAAAAACCACTTTTCGCACTTGTGTTAGTGTTGAAAAACCACTTTTCGCACTTGTGTTGGTGCAGGAAACCACTTTTGCACTTGTATTAGTGTGGAAAAACCACTTTTCGCACTTGTGTTATTGTTGAAAAACCACTTTTCGCACTTGTGTTGGTGCAGGAAACCACTTTTGCACTTGTATTAGTGTGGAAAAACCACTTTTCGCACTTGTGTTAGTGTTGAAAAACCACTTTTCGCACTTGTGTTAGTGTTGAAAAACCACTTTTCACACTTGTATTAGTGTGGAAAAAACACTTTTTGCACTTGTGATAGTGTTGAAAAACCACTTTTCGCACTTGTGTTCGTGTTGAAAAACCACTTTTCGCACTTGGTGTTAGTGCAGGAAACCACTTTTGCACTTGTATTAGTGTGGAAAAACCACTTTTCGCACTTGTGTTAGTGTTGAACAACCACTTTTCGCACTTGTGTTAGTGTTGAAAAACCACTTTTCGCACTTGTGTTGGTGCAGGAAACCACTTTTGCACTTGTATTAGTATGGAAAAAACACTTTTTGCACTTGTGATAGTGTTGAAAAACCACTTTTCGCACTTGTGTTAGGGTTGAAAAACCACTTTTCGCACTTGTGTTGGTGCAGGAAACCACTTTTGCACTTGTATTAGTGTGGAAAAAACACTTTTTGCACTTGTGATAGTGTTGAAAAACCACTTTTCACACTTGTGTTGGTGTTGAAAAACCACTTTTCGCACTTGTGTTGGTGCAGGAAACCACTTTTGCACTTGTATTAGTGTGGAAAAAACACTTTTCGCACTTGTGTTAGTGTTGAACAACCACTTTTCGCACTTGTGTTAGTGTTGAAAAACCACTTTTCGCACTTGTGTTGGTGCAGGAAACCACTTTTGCACTTGTATTAGTGTGGAAAAAACACTTTTTGCACTTGTGATAGTTTTGAAAAACCACTTTTCGCACTTGTGTTAGGGTTGAAAAACCACTTTTCGCACTTGTGTTGGTGCAGGAAACCACTTTTGCACTTGTATTAGTGTGGAAAAAACACTTTTTGCACTTGTGATAGTGTTGAAAAACCACTTTTCACACTTGTGTTGGTGTTGAAAAACCACTTTTCGCACTTGTGTTGGTGCAGGAAACCACTTTTGCACTTGTATTAGTGTGGAAAAAACACTTTTCGCACTTGTGTTAGTGTTGAAAAACCACTTTTCGCACTTGTGTTAGTGTTGAAAAACCACTTTTCGCACTTGTATTAGTGTGGAAAAAACACTTTTTGCACCTGTATTAGTGTAGAAAAAACACTTTTTGCACTTGTGATAGTGTTGAAAAACCACTTTTCGCACTTGTGTTGGTGCAGGAAACCACTTTTGCACTTGTATTAGTGTGGAAAAACCACTTTTCGCACTTGTGTTATTGTTGAAAAACCACTTTTCGCACTTGTGTTAGTGTTGAAAAACCACTTTTCGCACTTGTGTTGGTGCAGGAAACCACTTTTGCACTTGTATTAGTGTGGAAAAACCACTTTTCGCACTTGTGTTAGTGTTGAAAAACCACTTTTCGCACTTGTGTTAGTGTTGAAAAACCACTTTTCGCACTTGTGTTGGTGCAGGAAACCACTTTTGCACTTGTATTAGTGTGGAAAAAACACTTTTTGCACTTGTGATAGTGTTGAAAAACCACTTTTCGCACTTGTGTTAGTGTTGAAAAACCACTTTTTGCACTTGTGTTGGTGCAGGAAACCACTTTTGCACTTGTATTAGTGTGGAAAAACACTTTTCGCACTTGTGTTAGTGTTGAAAAACCCACTTTTCGCACTTGTATTAGTGTGGAAAAAACACTTTTCGCACTTGTGTTGGTGCAGGAAACCACTTTTGCACTTGTATTAGTGTGGAAAAAAGACTTTTTGCACTTGCGTTAGTGTTGAAAAACCACTTTTCGCACTTGTGTTAGGGTTGAAAAACCACTTTTCGCACTTGTGTTGGTGCAGGAAACCACTTTTGCACTTGTATTAGTGTGGAAAAACCACTTTTCGCACTTGTGTTAGTGTTTAAAAACCACTTTTCACACTTGTATTATTGTGGAAAAAACACTTTTTGCACTTGTGATAGTGTTGAAAAACCACTTTTCGCACTTGTGTTAGTGTTGAAAAACCACTTTTCGCACCTGTGTTGGTGCAGGAAACCACTTTTGCACTTGTATTAGTGTGGAAAAACCACTTTTCGCACTTGTGTTAGTGTTGAAAAACCACTTTTCGCACTTGTGTTAGTGTTGAAAAACCACTTTTCACACTTGTATTAGTGTGGAAAAAACACTTTTTGCACTTGTATTACTGTAGAAAAAACACTTTTTGCACTTGTGATAGTGTTGAAAAACGACTTTTCGCACTTGTGTTGGTGCAGGAAACCACTTTTGCACTTGTATTAGTGTGGAAAAACCACTTTTCGCACTTGTGTTAGTGTTGAAAAACCACTTTTCGCACTTGTGTTGGTGCAGGAAACCACTTTTGCACTTGTATTAGTGTGGAAAAACCACTTTTCACACTTGTGTTAGTGTTGAAAAACCACTTTTCGCACTTGTGTTAGTGTTGAAAAACCACTTTTCACACTTGTATTAGTGTGGAAAAAACACTTTTTGCACTTGTATTACTGTAGAAAAAACACTTTTTGCACTTGTGATAGTGTTGAAAAACGACTTTTCGCACTTGTGTTGGTGCAGGAAACCACTTTTGCACTTGTATTAGTGTGGAAAAACCACTTTTCGCACTTGTGTTAGTGTTGAAAAACCACTTTTCGCACTTGTGTTAGTGTTGAAAAACCACTTTTCGCACTTGTGTTGGTGCAGGAAACCACTTTTGCACTTGTATTAGTGTGGAAAAACCACTTTTCGCACTTGTGTTAGTGTTGAAAAACCACTTTTCGCACTTGTGTTAGTGTTGAAAAACCACTTTTCGCACTTGTGTTAGTGTTGAAAAACCACTTTTTGCACTTGTGTTGGTGCAGGAAACCACTTTTGCAGTTGTATTAGTGTGGAAAAAACACTTTTTGCACTTGTGATAGTGTTGAAAAACCACTTTTCGCACTTGTGTTAGTGTTGAAATACCACTTTTCGCACTTGTGTTGGTGCAGGAAACCACTTTTGCACTTGTATTAGTGTGGAAAAACCACTTTTCGCACTTGTGTTAGTGTTGAAAAACCACTTTTCGCACTTGTGATAGTGTTGAAAAACCACTTTTCGCACTTGTGTTAGTGTTGCAGAACCACTTTCCGCACTTCTGCTGGCGTTGAAAACCACTTTTCGCACTTGTGTTAGTGTTGCAAAACCATTTTCAGCACTTGTGCTAGTGTTGAAAACCACTTTCCGCACTTGAGCTAGTGTTGCGAAACCACTATCCGCACTTGTGCTTGCGTTGAAAACCACTTTTGCACTTGTGTTCGTGTTGCAAAACCACTTTCCACACTTGTGCTGGCATTAAAAACCACTTTTCACACATGTGCTAGGATTGCAAAACCACTTTTCGCACTTGTGTTAGTGTTGAAAAACCACTTTTCGCACTTGTGTTGGTGCAGGAAACCACTTTTGCACTTGTATTAGTGTGGAAAAACCACTTTTCGCACTTGTGTTAGTGTTGAAAAACCACATTTCGCACTTGTGTTAGTGTTGAAAAACCACTTTTCGCACTTGTGTTGGTGCAAGAAACCACTTTTGCACTTGTATTAGTGTGGAAAAAACACTTTTTGCACTTGTGATAGTGTTGAAAAACCACTTTTCGCACTTGTGTTAGTGTTGAAAAACCACTTTTCGCACTTGTGTTGGTGCAGGAAACCACTTTTGCACTTGTATTAGTGTGGAAAAAACACTTTTTGCACTTGTGATAGTGTTGAAAAACCACTTTTCACACTTGTGTTGGTGTTGAAAAACCACTTTTCGCACTTGTGTTGGTGCAGGAAACCACTTTTGCACTTGTATTAGTGTGGAAAAAACACTTTTCGCACTTGTGTTAGTGTTGAACAACCACTTTTCGCACTTGTGTTAGTGTTGAAAAACCACTTTTCGCACTTGTGTTGGTGCAGGAAACCACTTTTGCACTTGTATTAGTGTGGAAAAAACACTTTTTGCACTTGTGATAGTTTTGAAAAACCACTTTTCGCACTTGTGTTAGGGTTGAAAAACCACTTTTCGCACTTGTGTTGGTGCAGGAAACCACTTTTGCACTTGTATTAGTGTGGAAAAAACACTTTTTGCACTTGTGATAGTGTTGAAAAACCACTTTTCACACTTGTGTTGGTGTTGAAAAACCACTTTTCGCACTTGTGTTGGTGCAGGAAACCACTTTTGCACTTGTATTAGTGTGGAAAAAACACTTTTCGCACTTGTGTTAGTGTTGAAAAACCACTTTTCGCACTTGTGTTAGTGTTGAAAAACCACTTTTCGCACTTGTATTAGTGTGGAAAAAACACTTTTTGCACCTGTATTAGTGTAGAAAAAACACTTTTTGCACTTGTGATAGTGTTGAAAAACCACTTTTCGCACTTGTGTTGGTGCAGGAAACCACTTTTGCACTTGTATTAGTGTGGAAAAACCACTTTTCGCACTTGTGTTATTGTTGAAAAACCACTTTTCGCACTTGTGTTAGTGTTGAAAAACCACTTTTCGCACTTGTGTTGGTGCAGGAAACCACTTTTGCACTTGTATTAGTGTGGAAAAACCACTTTTCGCACTTGTGTTAGTGTTGAAAAACCACTTTTCGCACTTGTGTTAGTGTTGAAAAACCACTTTTCGCACTTGTGTTGGTGCAGGAAACCACTTTTGCACTTGTATTAGTGTGGAAAAAACACTTTTTGCACTTGTGATAGTGTTGAAAAACCACTTTTCGCACTTGTGTTAGTGTTGAAAAACCACTTTTTGCACTTGTGTTGGTGCAGGAAACCACTTTTGCACTTGTATTAGTGTGGAAAAACACTTTTCGCACTTGTGTTAGTGTTGAAAAACCCACTTTTCGCACTTGTATTAGTGTGGAAAAAACACTTTTCGCACTTGTGTTGGTGCAGGAAACCACTTTTGCACTTGTATTAGTGTGGAAAAAAGACTTTTTGCACTTGCGTTAGTGTTGAAAAACCACTTTTCGCACTTGTGTTAGGGTTGAAAAACCACTTTTCGCACTTGTGTTGGTGCAGGAAACCACTTTTGCACTTGTATTAGTGTGGAAAAACCACTTTTCGCACTTGTGTTAGTGTTTAAAAACCACTTTTCACACTTGTATTATTGTGGAAAAAACACTTTTTGCACTTGTGATAGTGTTGAAAAACCACTTTTCGCACTTGTGTTAGTGTTGAAAAACCACTTTTCGCACCTGTGTTGGTGCAGGAAACCACTTTTGCACTTGTATTAGTGTGGAAAAACCACTTTTCGCACTTGTGTTAGTGTTGAAAAACCACTTTTCGCACTTGTGTTAGTGTTGAAAAACCACTTTTCACACTTGTATTAGTGTGGAAAAAACACTTTTCGCACTTGTGTTAGTGTTGAAAAACCACTTTTTGCACTTGTGTTGGTGCAGGAAACCACTTTTGCACTTGTATTAGTGTGGAAAAACACTTTTCGCACTTGTGTTAGTGTTGAAAAACCCACTTTTCGCACTTGTATTAGTGTGGAAAAAACACTTTTCGCACTTGTGTTGGTGCAGGAAACCACTTTTGCACTTGTATTAGTGTGGAAAAAAGACTTTTTGCACTTGCGTTAGTGTTGAAAAACCACTTTTCGCACTTGTGTTAGGGTTGAAAAACCACTTTTCGCACTTGTGTTGGTGCAGGAAACCACTTTTGCACTTGTATTAGTGTGGAAAAACCACTTTTCGCACTTGTGTTAGTGTTTAAAAACCACTTTTCACACTTGTATTATTGTGGAAAAAACACTTTTTGCACTTGTGATAGTGTTGAAAAACCACTTTTCGCACTTGTGTTAGTGTTGAAAAACCACTTTTCGCACCTGTGTTGGTGCAGGAAACCACTTTTGCACTTGTATTAGTGTGGAAAAACCACTTTTCGCACTTGTGTTAGTGTTGAAAAACCACTTTTCGCACTTGTGTTAGTGTTGAAAAACCACTTTTCACACTTGTATTAGTGTGGAAAAAACACTTTTTGCACTTGTATTACTGTAGAAAAAACACTTTTTGCACTTGTGATAGTGTTGAAAAACGACTTTTCGCACTTGTGTTGGTGCAGGAAACCACTTTTGCACTTGTATTAGTGTGGAAAAACCACTTTTCGCACTTGTGTTAGTGTTGAAAAACCACTTTTCGCACTTGTGTTGGTGCAGGAAACCACTTTTGCACTTGTATTAGTGTGGAAAAACCACTTTTCACACTTGTGTTAGTGTTGAAAAACCACTTTTCGCACTTGTGTTGGTGCAGGAAACCACTTTTGCACTTGTATTAGTGTGGAAAAACCACTTTTCGCACTTGTGTTAGTGTTGAAAAACCACTTTTTGCACTTGTGTTGGTGCAGGAAACCACTTTTGCACTTGTATTAGTGTGGAAAAACACTTTTCGCACTTGTGTTAGTGTTGAAAAACCCACTTTTCGCACTTGTATTAGTGTGGAAAAAACACTTTTCGCACTTGTGTTGGTGCAGGAAACCACTTTTGCACTTGTATTAGTGTGGAAAAAAGACTTTTTGCACTTGCGTTAGTGTTGAAAAACCACTTTTCGCACTTGTGTTAGGGTTGAAAAACCACTTTTCGCACTTGTGTTGGTGCAGGAAACCACTTTTGCACTTGTATTAGTGTGGAAAAACCACTTTTCGCACTTGTGTTAGTGTTTAAAAACCACTTTTCACACTTGTATTATTGTGGAAAAAACACTTTTTGCACTTGTGATAGTGTTGAAAAACCACTTTTCGCACTTGTGTTAGTGTTGAAAAACCACTTTTCGCACCTGTGTTGGTGCAGGAAACCACTTTTGCACTTGTATTAGTGTGGAAAAACCACTTTTCGCACTTGTGTTAGTGTTGAAAAACCACTTTTCGCACTTGTGTTAGTGTTGAAAAACCACTTTTCACACTTGTATTAGTGTGGAAAAAACACTTTTTGCACTTGTATTACTGTAGAAAAAACACTTTTTGCACTTGTGATAGTGTTGAAAAACGACTTTTCGCACTTGTGTTGGTGCAGGAAACCACTTTTGCACTTGTATTAGTGTGGAAAAACCACTTTTCGCACTTGTGTTAGTGTTGAAAAACCACTTTTCGCACTTGTGTTGGTGCAGGAAACCACTTTTGCACTTGTATTAGTGTGGAAAAACCACTTTTCACACTTGTGTTAGTGTTGAAAAACCACTTTTCGCACTTGTGTTAGTGTTGAAAAACCACTTTTCACACTTGTATTAGTGTGGAAAAAACACTTTTTGCACTTGTATTACTGTAGAAAAAACACTTTTTGCACTTGTGATAGTGTTGAAAAACGACTTTTCGCACTTGTGTTGGTGCAGGAAACCACTTTTGCACTTGTATTAGTGTGGAAAAACCACTTTTCGCACTTGTGTTAGTGTTGAAAAACCACTTTTCGCACTTGTGTTAGTGTTGAAAAACCACTTTTCGCACTTGTGTTGGTGCAGGAAACCACTTTTGCACTTGTATTAGTGTGGAAAAACCACTTTTCGCACTTGTGTTAGTGTTGAAAAACCACTTTTCGCACTTGTGTTAGTGTTGAAAAACCACTTTTCGCACTTGTGTTAGTGTTGAAAAACCACTTTTTGCACTTGTGTTGGTGCAGGAAACCACTTTTGCAGTTGTATTAGTGTGGAAAAAACACTTTTTGCACTTGTGATAGTGTTGAAAAACCACTTTTCGCACTTGTGTTAGTGTTGAAATACCACTTTTCGCACTTGTGTTGGTGCAGGAAACCACTTTTGCACTTGTATTAGTGTGGAAAAACCACTTTTCGCACTTGTGTTAGTGTTGAAAAACCACTTTTCGCACTTGTGATAGTGTTGAAAAACCACTTTTCGCACTTGTGTTAGTGTTGCAGAACCACTTTCCGCACTTCTGCTGGCGTTGAAAACCACTTTTCGCACTTGTGTTAGTGTTGCAAAACCATTTTCAGCACTTGTGCTAGTGTTGAAAACCACTTTCCGCACTTGAGCTAGTGTTGCGAAACCACTATCCGCACTTGTGCTTGCGTTGAAAACCACTTTTGCACTTGTGTTCGTGTTGCAAAACCACTTTCCACACTTGTGCTGGCATTAAAAACCACTTTTCACACATGTGCTAGGATTGCAAAACCACTTTTCGCACTTGTGTTAGTGTTGAAAAACCACTTTTCGCACTTGTGTTGGTGCAGGAAACCACTTTTGCACTTGTATTAGTGTGGAAAAACCACTTTTCGCACTTGTGATAGTGTTGAAAAACCACTTCTCGCACTTGTGTTAGTGTTGAAAAACCACTTTTCGCACTTGTGTTGGTGCAGGAAACCACTTTTGCACTTGTATTAGTGTGGAAAACCACTTTTCGCACTTGTGTTAGTGTTGAAAAACCCACTTTTCGCACTTGTATTAGTGTGGAAAAAACACTTTTCGCACTTGTGTTGGTGCAGGAAACCACTTTTGCACTTGTATTAGTGTGGAAAAAACACTTTTTGCACTTGTGTTAGTGTTGAAAAACCACTTTTCGCACTTGTGTTAGGGTTTGAAAAACCACTTTTCGCACTTGTGTTGGTGCAGGAAACCACTTTTGCACTTGTATTAGTGTGGAAAAACCACTTTTCGCACTTGTGTTAGTGTTTAAAAACCACTTTTCACACTTGTATTATTGTGGAAAAAACACTTTTTGCACTTGTGATAGTGTTGAAAAACCACTTTTCGCACTTGTGTTAGTGTTGAAAAACCACTTTTCGCACTTGTGTTGGTGCAGGAAACCACTTTTGCACTTGTATTAGTGTGGAAAAACCACTTTTCGCACTTGTGTTATTGTTGAAAAACCACTTTTCGCACTTGTGTTGGTGCAGGAAACCACTTTTGCACTTGTATTAGTGTGGAAAAACCACTTTTCGCACTTGTGTTAGTGTTGAAAAACCACTTTTCGCACTTGTGTTAGTGTTGAAAAACCACTTTTCACACTTGTATTAGTGTGGAAAAAACACTTTTTGCACTTGTGATAGTGTTGAAAAACCACTTTTCGCACTTGTGTTCGTGTTGAAAAACCACTTTTCGCACTTGGTGTTAGTGCAGGAAACCACTTTTGCACTTGTATTAGTGTGGAAAAACCACTTTTCGCACTTGTGTTAGTGTTGAACAACCACTTTTCGCACTTGTGTTAGTGTTGAAAAACCACTTTTCGCACTTGTGTTGGTGCAGGAAACCACTTTTGCACTTGTATTAGTATGGAAAAAACACTTTTTGCACTTGTGATAGTGTTGAAAAACCACTTTTCGCACTTGTGTTAGGGTTGAAAAACCACTTTTCGCACTTGTGTTGGTGCAGGAAACCACTTTTGCACTTGTATTAGTGTGGAAAAAACACTTTTTGCACTTGTGATAGTGTTGAAAAACCACTTTTCACACTTGTGTTGGTGTTGAAAAACCACTTTTCGCACTTGTGTTGGTGCAGGAAACCACTTTTGCACTTGTATTAGTGTGGAAAAAACACTTTTCGCACTTGTGTTAGTGTTGAACAACCACTTTTCGCACTTGTGTTAGTGTTGAAAAACCACTTTTCGCACTTGTGTTGGTGCAGGAAACCACTTTTGCACTTGTATTAGTGTGGAAAAAACACTTTTTGCACTTGTGATAGTTTTGAAAAACCACTTTTCGCACTTGTGTTAGGGTTGAAAAACCACTTTTCGCACTTGTGTTGGTGCAGGAAACCACTTTTGCACTTGTATTAGTGTGGAAAAAACACTTTTTGCACTTGTGATAGTGTTGAAAAACCACTTTTCACACTTGTGTTGGTGTTGAAAAACCACTTTTCGCACTTGTGTTGGTGCAGGAAACCACTTTTGCACTTGTATTAGTGTGGAAAAAACACTTTTCGCACTTGTGTTAGTGTTGAAAAACCACTTTTCGCACTTGTGTTAGTGTTGAAAAACCACTTTTCGCACTTGTATTAGTGTGGAAAAAACACTTTTTGCACCTGTATTAGTGTAGAAAAAACACTTTTTGCACTTGTGATAGTGTTGAAAAACCACTTTTCGCACTTGTGTTGGTGCAGGAAACCACTTTTGCACTTGTATTAGTGTGGAAAAACCACTTTTCGCACTTGTGTTATTGTTGAAAAACCACTTTTCGCACTTGTGTTAGTGTTGAAAAACCACTTTTCGCACTTGTGTTGGTGCAGGAAACCACTTTTGCACTTGTATTAGTGTGGAAAAACCACTTTTCGCACTTGTGTTAGTGTTGAAAAACCACTTTTCGCACTTGTGTTAGTGTTGAAAAACCACTTTTCGCACTTGTGTTGGTGCAGGAAACCACTTTTGCACTTGTATTAGTGTGGAAAAAACACTTTTTGCACTTGTGATAGTGTTGAAAAACCACTTTTCGCACTTGTGTTAGTGTTGAAAAACCACTTTTTGCACTTGTGTTGGTGCAGGAAACCACTTTTGCACTTGTATTAGTGTGGAAAAACACTTTTCGCACTTGTGTTAGTGTTGAAAAACCCACTTTTCGCACTTGTATTAGTGTGGAAAAAACACTTTTCGCACTTGTGTTGGTGCAGGAAACCACTTTTGCACTTGTATTAGTGTGGAAAAAAGACTTTTTGCACTTGCGTTAGTGTTGAAAAACCACTTTTCGCACTTGTGTTAGGGTTGAAAAACCACTTTTCGCACTTGTGTTGGTGCAGGAAACCACTTTTGCACTTGTATTAGTGTGGAAAAACCACTTTTCGCACTTGTGTTAGTGTTTAAAAACCACTTTTCACACTTGTATTATTGTGGAAAAAACACTTTTTGCACTTGTGATAGTGTTGAAAAACCACTTTTCGCACTTGTGTTAGTGTTGAAAAACCACTTTTCGCACCTGTGTTGGTGCAGGAAACCACTTTTGCACTTGTATTAGTGTGGAAAAACCACTTTTCGCACTTGTGTTAGTGTTGAAAAACCACTTTTCGCACTTGTGTTAGTGTTGAAAAACCACTTTTCACACTTGTATTAGTGTGGAAAAAACACTTTTTGCACTTGTATTACTGTAGAAAAAACACTTTTTGCACTTGTGATAGTGTTGAAAAACGACTTTTCGCACTTGTGTTGGTGCAGGAAACCACTTTTGCACTTGTATTAGTGTGGAAAAACCACTTTTCGCACTTGTGTTAGTGTTGAAAAACCACTTTTCGCACTTGTGTTGGTGCAGGAAACCACTTTTGCACTTGTATTAGTGTGGAAAAACCACTTTTCACACTTGTGTTAGTGTTGAAAAACCACTTTTCGCACTTGTGTTAGTGTTGAAAAACCACTTTTCACACTTGTATTAGTGTGGAAAAAACACTTTTTGCACTTGTATTACTGTAGAAAAAACACTTTTTGCACTTGTGATAGTGTTGAAAAACGACTTTTCGCACTTGTGTTGGTGCAGGAAACCACTTTTGCACTTGTATTAGTGTGGAAAAACCACTTTTCGCACTTGTGTTAGTGTTGAAAAACCACTTTTCGCACTTGTGTTAGTGTTGAAAAACCACTTTTCGCACTTGTGTTGGTGCAGGAAACCACTTTTGCACTTGTATTAGTGTGGAAAAACCACTTTTCGCACTTGTGTTAGTGTTGAAAAACCACTTTTCGCACTTGTGTTAGTGTTGAAAAACCACTTTTCGCACTTGTGTTAGTGTTGAAAAACCACTTTTTGCACTTGTGTTGGTGCAGGAAACCACTTTTGCAGTTGTATTAGTGTGGAAAAAACACTTTTTGCACTTGTGATAGTGTTGAAAAACCACTTTTCGCACTTGTGTTAGTGTTGAAATACCACTTTTCGCACTTGTGTTGGTGCAGGAAACCACTTTTGCACTTGTATTAGTGTGGAAAAACCACTTTTCGCACTTGTGTTAGTGTTGAAAAACCACTTTTCGCACTTGTGATAGTGTTGAAAAACCACTTTTCGCACTTGTGTTAGTGTTGCAGAACCACTTTCCGCACTTCTGCTGGCGTTGAAAACCACTTTTCGCACTTGTGTTAGTGTTGCAAAACCATTTTCAGCACTTGTGCTAGTGTTGAAAACCACTTTCCGCACTTGAGCTAGTGTTGCGAAACCACTATCCGCACTTGTGCTTGCGTTGAAAACCACTTTTGCACTTGTGTTCGTGTTGCAAAACCACTTTCCACACTTGTGCTGGCATTAAAAACCACTTTTCACACATGTGCTAGGATTGCAAAACCACTTTTCGCACTTGTGTTAGTGTTGAAAAACCACTTTTCGCACTTGTGTTGGTGCAGGAAACCACTTTTGCACTTGTATTAGTGTGGAAAAACCACTTTTCGCACTTGTGTTAGTGTTGAAAAACCACATTTCGCACTTGTGTTAGTGTTGAAAAACCACTTTTCGCACTTGTGTTGGTGCAAGAAACCACTTTTGCACTTGTATTAGTGTGGAAAAAACACTTTTTGCACTTGTGATAGTGTTGAAAAACCACTTTTCGCACTTGTGTTAGTGTTGAAAAACCACTTTTCGCACTTGTGTTGGTGCAGGAAACCACTTTTGCACTTGTATTAGTGTGGAAAAAACACTTTTTGCACTTGTGATAGTGTTGAAAAACCACTTTTCACACTTGTGTTGGTGTTGAAAAACCACTTTTCGCACTTGTGTTGGTGCAGGAAACCACTTTTGCACTTGTATTAGTGTGGAAAAAACACTTTTCGCACTTGTGTTAGTGTTGAACAACCACTTTTCGCACTTGTGTTAGTGTTGAAAAACCACTTTTCGCACTTGTGTTGGTGCAGGAAACCACTTTTGCACTTGTATTAGTGTGGAAAAAACACTTTTTGCACTTGTGATAGTTTTGAAAAACCACTTTTCGCACTTGTGTTAGGGTTGAAAAACCACTTTTCGCACTTGTGTTGGTGCAGGAAACCACTTTTGCACTTGTATTAGTGTGGAAAAAACACTTTTTGCACTTGTGATAGTGTTGAAAAACCACTTTTCACACTTGTGTTGGTGTTGAAAAACCACTTTTCGCACTTGTGTTGGTGCAGGAAACCACTTTTGCACTTGTATTAGTGTGGAAAAAACACTTTTCGCACTTGTGTTAGTGTTGAAAAACCACTTTTCGCACTTGTGTTAGTGTTGAAAAACCACTTTTCGCACTTGTATTAGTGTGGAAAAAACACTTTTTGCACCTGTATTAGTGTAGAAAAAACACTTTTTGCACTTGTGATAGTGTTGAAAAACCACTTTTCGCACTTGTGTTGGTGCAGGAAACCACTTTTGCACTTGTATTAGTGTGGAAAAACCACTTTTCGCACTTGTGTTATTGTTGAAAAACCACTTTTCGCACTTGTGTTAGTGTTGAAAAACCACTTTTCGCACTTGTGTTGGTGCAGGAAACCACTTTTGCACTTGTATTAGTGTGGAAAAACCACTTTTCGCACTTGTGTTAGTGTTGAAAAACCACTTTTCGCACTTGTGTTAGTGTTGAAAAACCACTTTTCGCACTTGTGTTGGTGCAGGAAACCACTTTTGCACTTGTATTAGTGTGGAAAAAACACTTTTTGCACTTGTGATAGTGTTGAAAAACCACTTTTCGCACTTGTGTTAGTGTTGAAAAACCACTTTTTGCACTTGTGTTGGTGCAGGAAACCACTTTTGCACTTGTATTAGTGTGGAAAAACACTTTTCGCACTTGTGTTAGTGTTGAAAAACCCACTTTTCGCACTTGTATTAGTGTGGAAAAAACACTTTTCGCACTTGTGTTGGTGCAGGAAACCACTTTTGCACTTGTATTAGTGTGGAAAAAAGACTTTTTGCACTTGCGTTAGTGTTGAAAAACCACTTTTCGCACTTGTGTTAGGGTTGAAAAACCACTTTTCGCACTTGTGTTGGTGCAGGAAACCACTTTTGCACTTGTATTAGTGTGGAAAAACCACTTTTCGCACTTGTGTTAGTGTTTAAAAACCACTTTTCACACTTGTATTATTGTGGAAAAAACACTTTTTGCACTTGTGATAGTGTTGAAAAACCACTTTTCGCACTTGTGTTAGTGTTGAAAAACCACTTTTCGCACCTGTGTTGGTGCAGGAAACCACTTTTGCACTTGTATTAGTGTGGAAAAACCACTTTTCGCACTTGTGTTAGTGTTGAAAAACCACTTTTCGCACTTGTGTTAGTGTTGAAAAACCACTTTTCACACTTGTATTAGTGTGGAAAAAACACTTTTTGCACTTGTATTACTGTAGAAAAAACACTTTTTGCACTTGTGATAGTGTTGAAAAACGACTTTTCGCACTTGTGTTGGTGCAGGAAACCACTTTTGCACTTGTATTAGTGTGGAAAAACCACTTTTCGCACTTGTGTTAGTGTTGAAAAACCACTTTTCGCACTTGTGTTGGTGCAGGAAACCACTTTTGCACTTGTATTAGTGTGGAAAAACCACTTTTCACACTTGTGTTAGTGTTGAAAAACCACTTTTCGCACTTGTGTTAGTGTTGAAAAACCACTTTTCACACTTGTATTAGTGTGGAAAAAACACTTTTTGCACTTGTATTACTGTAGAAAAAACACTTTTTGCACTTGTGATAGTGTTGAAAAACGACTTTTCGCACTTGTGTTGGTGCAGGAAACCACTTTTGCACTTGTATTAGTGTGGAAAAACCACTTTTCGCACTTGTGTTAGTGTTGAAAAACCACTTTTCGCACTTGTGTTAGTGTTGAAAAACCACTTTTCGCACTTGTGTTGGTGCAGGAAACCACTTTTGCACTTGTATTAGTGTGGAAAAACCACTTTTCGCACTTGTGTTAGTGTTGAAAAACCACTTTTCGCACTTGTGTTAGTGTTGAAAAACCACTTTTCGCACTTGTGTTAGTGTTGAAAAACCACTTTTTGCACTTGTGTTGGTGCAGGAAACCACTTTTGCAGTTGTATTAGTGTGGAAAAAACACTTTTTGCACTTGTGATAGTGTTGAAAAACCACTTTTCGCACTTGTGTTAGTGTTGAAATACCACTTTTCGCACTTGTGTTGGTGCAGGAAACCACTTTTGCACTTGTATTAGTGTGGAAAAACCACTTTTCGCACTTGTGTTAGTGTTGAAAAACCACTTTTCGCACTTGTGATAGTGTTGAAAAACCACTTTTCGCACTTGTGTTAGTGTTGCAGAACCACTTTCCGCACTTCTGCTGGCGTTGAAAACCACTTTTCGCACTTGTGTTAGTGTTGCAAAACCATTTTCAGCACTTGTGCTAGTGTTGAAAACCACTTTCCGCACTTGAGCTAGTGTTGCGAAACCACTATCCGCACTTGTGCTTGCGTTGAAAACCACTTTTGCACTTGTGTTCGTGTTGCAAAACCACTTTCCACACTTGTGCTGGCATTAAAAACCACTTTTCACACATGTGCTAGGATTGCAAAACCACTTTTCGCACTTGTGTTAGTGTTGAAAAACCACTTTTCGCACTTGTGTTGGTGCAGGAAACCACTTTTGCACTTGTATTAGTGTGGAAAAACCACTTTTCGCACTTGTGTTAGTGTTGAAAAACCACATTTCGCACTTGTGTTAGTGTTGAAAAACCACTTTTCGCACTTGTGTTGGTGCAAGAAACCACTTTTGCACTTGTATTAGTGTGGAAAAAACACTTTTTGCACTTGTGATAGTGTTGAAAAACCACTTTTCGCACTTGTGTTAGTGTTGAAAAACCACTTTTCGCACTTGTGTTGGTGCAGGAAACCACTTTTGCACTTGTATTAGTGTGGAAAACCACTTTTCGCACTTGTGTTAGTGTTGAAAAACCCACTTTTCGCACTTGTATTAGTGTGGAAAAAACACTTTTCGCACTTGTGTTGGTGCAGGAAACCACTTTTGCACTTGTATTAGTGTGGAAAAAACACTTTTTGCACTTGTGTTAGTGTTGAAAAACCACTTTTCGCACTTGTGTTAGGGTTTGAAAAACCACTTTTCGCACTTGTGTTGGTGCAGGAAACCACTTTTGCACTTGTATTAGTGTGGAAAAACCACTTTTCGCACTTGTGTTAGTGTTTAAAAACCACTTTTCACACTTGTATTATTGTGGAAAAAACACTTTTTGCACTTGTGATAGTGTTGAAAAACCACTTTTCGCACTTGTGTTAGTGTTGAAAAACCACTTTTCGCACTTGTGTTGGTGCAGGAAACCACTTTTGCACTTGTATTAGTGTGGATAAACCACTTTTCGCACTTGTGTTATTGTTGAAAAACCACTTTTCGCACTTGTGTTGGTGCAGGAAACCACTTTTGCACTTGTATTAGTGTGGAAAAACCACTTTTCGCACTTGTGTTAGTGTTGAAAAACCACTTTTCGCACTTGTGTTAGTGTTGAAAAACCACTTTTCACACTTGTATTAGTGTGGAAAAAACACTTTTTGCACTTGTGATAGTGTTGAAAAACCACTTTTCGCACTTGTGTTCGTGTTGAAAAACCACTTTTTGCACTTGTGTTGGTGCAGGAAACCACTTTTGCACTTGTATTAGTGTGGAAAAACCACTTTTCGCACTTGTGTTAGTGTTGAACAACCACTTTTCGCACTTGTGTTAGTGTTGAAAAACCACTTTTCGCACTTGTGTTGGTGCAGGAAACCACTTTTGCACTTGTATTAGTGTGGAAAAAACACTTTTTGCACTTGTGATAGTGTTGAAAAACCACTTTTCGCACTTGTGTTAGGGTTGAAAAACCACTTTTCGCACTTGTGTTGGTGCAGGAAACCACTTTTGCACTTGTATTAGTGTGGAAAAAACACTTTTTGCACTTGTGATAGTGTTGAAAAACCACTTTTCGCACTGTGTTAGTGTTGAAAAACCACTTTTTCGCACTCGTGTTGGTGCAGGAAACCACTTTTGCACTTGTATTAGTGTGGAAAAAACACTTTTTGCACTTGTGATAGTGTTGAAAAACCACTTTTCACACTTGTGTTGGTGTTGAAAAACCACTTTTCGCACTTGTGTTGGTGCAGGAAACCACTTTTGCACTTGTATTAGTGTGGAAAAAACACTTTTCGCACTTGTGTTAGTGTTGAAAAACCACTTTTCGCACTTGTGATAGTGTTGAAAAACCACTTTTCGCACTTGTGTTAGTGTTGAAAAACCACTTTTTGCACTTGTGTTGGTGCAGGAAACCACTTTTGCACTTGTATTAGTGTGGAAAAACACTTTTCGCACTTGTGTTAGTGTTGAAAACCCCACTTTTCGCACTTGTATTAGTGTGGAAAAAACACTTTTCGCACTTGTGTTGGTGCAGGAAACCACTTTTGCACTTGTATTAGTGTGGAAAAAAGACTTTTTGCACTTGCGTTAGTGTTGAAAAACCACTTTTCGCACTTGTGTTAGGGTTGAAAAACCACTTTTCGCACTTGTGTTGGTGCAGGAAACCACTTTTGCACTTGTATTAGTGTGGAAAAACCACTTTTCGCACTTGTGTTAGTGTTTAAAAACCACTTTTCACACTTGTATTATTGTGGAAAAAACACTTTTGCACTTGTGATAGTGTTGAAAAACCACTTTTCGCACTTGTGTTAGTGTTGAAAAACCACTTTTCGCACCTGTGTTGGTGCAGGAAACCACTTTTGCACTTGTATTAGTGTGGGAAAACCACTTTTCGCACTTGTGTTATTGTTGAAAAACCACTTTTCGCACTTGTGTTGGTGCAGGAAACCACTTTTGCACTTGTATTAGTGTGGAAAACCACTTTTCGCACTTGTGTTAGTGTTGAAAAACCACTTTTCACACATGTGTTAGTGTTGAAAAACCACTTTTCACACTTGTATTAGTGTGGAAAAAACACTTTTTGCACTTGTATTACTGTAGAAAAAACACTTTTTGCACTTGTGATAGTGTTGAAAAACGACTTTTCGCACTTGTGTTGGTGCAGGAAACCACTTTTGCACTTGTATTAGTGTGGAAAAACCACTTTTCGCACTTGTGTTAGTGTGGAAAAACCACTTTTCGCACTTGTGTTAGTGTTGAAAAACCACTTTTCGCACTTGTGTTGGTGCAGGAAACCACTTTTGCACTTGTATTAGTGTGGAAAAACCACTTTTCGCACTTGTGTTAGTGTTGAAAAACCACTTTTCGCACTTGTGTTGGTGCAGGAAACCACTTTTGCACTTGTATTAGTGTGGAAAACCACTTTTCGCACTTGTGTTAGTGTTGAAAAACCCACTTTTCGCACTTGTATTAGTGTGGAAAAAACACTTTTCGCACTTGTGTTGGTGCAGGAAACCACTTTTGCACTTGTATTAGTGTGGAAAAAACACTTTTTGCACTTGTGTTAGTGTTGAAAAACCACTTTTCGCACTTGTGTTAGGGTTTGAAAAACCACTTTTCGCACTTGTGTTGGTGCAGGAAACCACTTTTGCACTTGTATTAGTGTGGAAAAACCACTTTTCGCACTTGTGTTAGTGTTTAAAAACCACTTTTCACACTTGTATTATTGTGGAAAAAACACTTTTTGCACTTGTGATAGTGTTGAAAAACCACTTTTCGCACTTGTGTTAGTGTTGAAAAACCACTTTTCGCACTTGTGTTGGTGCAGGAAACCACTTTTGCACTTGTATTAGTGTGGAAAAACCACTTTTCGCACTTGTGTTATTGTTGAAAAACCACTTTTCGCACTTGTGTTAGTGTTGAAAAACCACTTTTCGCACTTGTGTTGGTGCAGGAAACCACTTTTGCACTTGTATTAGTGTGGAAAAACCACTTTTCGCACTTGTGTTAGTGTTGAAAAACCACTTTTCGCACTTGTGTTAGTGTTGAAAAACCACTTTTCGCACTTGTGTTGGTGCAGGAAACCACTTTTGCACTTGTATTAGTGTGGAAAAAACACTTTTTGCACTTGTGATAGTGTTGAAAAACCACTTTTCGCACTTGTGTTAGTGTTGAAAAACCACTTTTTGCACTTGTGTTGGTGCAGGAAACCACTTTTGCACTTGTATTAGTGTGGAAAAACACTTTTCGCACTTGTGTTAGTGTTGAAAAACCCACTTTTCGCACTTGTATTAGTGTGGAAAAAACACTTTTCGCACTTGTGTTGGTGCAGGAAACCACTTTTGCACTTGTATTAGTGTGGAAAAAAGACTTTTTGCACTTGCGTTAGTGTTGAAAAACCACTTTTCGCACTTGTGTTAGGGTTGAAAAACCACTTTTCGCACTTGTGTTGGTGCAGGAAACCACTTTTGCACTTGTATTAGTGTGGAAAAACCACTTTTCGCACTTGTGTTAGTGTTTAAAAACCACTTTTCACACTTGTATTATTGTGTAAAAAACACTTTTTGCACTTGTGATAGTGTTGAAAAACCACTTTTCGCACTTGTGTTAGTGTTGAAAAACCACTTTTCGCACCTGTGTTGGTGCAGGAAACCACTTTTGCACTTGTATTAGTGTGGGAAAACCACTTTTCGCACTTGTGTTATTGTTGAAAAACCACTTTTCGCACTTGTGTTGGTGCAGGAAACCACTTTTGCACTTGTATTAGTGTGGAAAAACCACTTTTCGCACTTGTGTTAGTGTTGAAAAACCACTTTTCGCACATGTGTTAGTGTTGAAAAACCACTTTTCACACTTGTATTAGTGTGGAAAAAACACTTTTTGCACTTGTATTACTGTAGAAAAAACACTTTTTGCACTTGTGATAGTGTTGAAAAACGACTTTTCGCACTTGTGTTGGTGCAGGAAACCACTTTTGCACTTGTATTAGTGTGGAAAAACCACTTTTCGCACTTGTGTTAGTGTTGAAAAACCACTTTTCGCACTTGTGTTAGTGTTGAAAAACCACTTTTCGCACTTGTGTTGGTGCAGGAAACCACTTTTGCACTTGTATTAGTGTGGAAAAACCACTTTTCGCACTTGTGTTAGTGTTGAAAAACCACTTTTCGCACTTGTGTTAGTGTTGAAAAACCACTTTTCGCACTTGTGTTAGTGTTGAAAAACCACTTTTTGCACTTGTGTTGGTGCAGGAAACCACTTTTGCAGTTGTATTAGTGTGGAAAAAACACTTTTTGCACTTGTGATAGTGTTGAAAAACCACTTTTCGCACTTGTGTTAGTGTTGAAATACCACTTTTCGCACTTGAGTTGGTGCAGGAAACCACTTTTGCACTTGTATTAGTGTGGAAAAACCACTTTTCGCACTTGTGTTAGTGTTGAAAAACCACTTTTCGCACTTGTGATAGTGTTGAAAAACCACTTTTCGCACTTGTGTTAGTGTTGCAGAACCACTTTCCGCACTTCTGCTGGCGTTGAAAACCACTTTTCGCACTTGTGTTAGTGTTGCAAAACCATTTTCAGCACTTGTGCTAGTGTTGAAAACCTCTTTCCGCACTTGAGCTAGTGTTGCGAAACCACTATCCGCACTTGTGCTTGCGTTGAAAACCACTTTTGCACTTGTGTTCGTGTTGCAAAACCACTTTCCACACTTGTGCTGGCATTAAAAACCACTTTTCACACATGTGCTAGGATTGCAAAACCACTTTTCGCACTTGTGTTAGTGTTGAAAAACCACTTTTCGCACTTGTGTTGGTGCAGGAAACCACTTTTGCACTTGTATTAGTGTGGAAAAACCACTTTTCGCACTTGTGTTAGTGTTGAAAAACCACATTTCGCACTTGTGTTAGTGTTGAAAAACCACTTTTCGCACTTGTGTTGGTGCAAGAAACCACTTTTGCACTTGTATTAGTGTGGAAAAAACACTTTTTGCACTTGTGATAGTGTTGAAAAACCACTTTTCGCACTTGTGTTAGTGTTGAAAAACCACTTTTCGCACTTGTGTTGGTGCAGGAAACCACTTTTGCACTTGTATTAGTGTGGAAAACCACTTTTCGCACTTGTGTTAGTGTTGAAAAACCCACTTTTCGCACTTGTATTAGTGTGGAAAAAACACTTTTCGCACTTGTGTTGGTGCAGGAAACCACTTTTGCACTTGTATTAGTGTGGAAAAAACACTTTTTGCACTTGTGTTAGTGTTGAAAAACCACTTTTCGCACTTGTGTTAGGGTTTGAAAAACCACTTTTCGCACTTGTGTTGGTGCAGGAAACCACTTTTGCACTTGTATTAGTGTGGAAAAACCACTTTTCGCACTTGTGTTAGTGTTTAAAAACCACTTTTCACACTTGTATTATTGTGGAAAAAACACTTTTTGCACTTGTGATAGTGTTGAAAAACCACTTTTCGCACTTGTGTTAGTGTTGAAAAACCACTTTTCGCACTTGTGTTGGTGCAGGAAACCACTTTTGCACTTGTATTAGTGTGGATAAACCACTTTTCGCACTTGTGTTATTGTTGAAAAACCACTTTTCGCACTTGTGTTGGTGCAGGAAACCACTTTTGCACTTGTATTAGTGTGGAAAAACCACTTTTCGCACTTGTGTTAGTGTTGAAAAACCACTTTTCGCACTTGTGTTAGTGTTGAAAAACCACTTTTCACACTTGTATTAGTGTGGAAAAAACACTTTTTGCACTTGTGATAGTGTTGAAAAACCACTTTTCGCACTTGTGTTCGTGTTGAAAAACCACTTTTTGCACTTGTGTTGGTGCAGGAAACCACTTTTGCACTTGTATTAGTGTGGAAAAACCACTTTTCGCACTTGTGTTAGTGTTGAACAACCACTTTTCGCACTTGTGTTAGTGTTGAAAAACCACTTTTCGCACTTGTGTTGGTGCAGGAAACCACTTTTGCACTTGTATTAGTGTGGAAAAAACACTTTTTGCACTTGTGATAGTGTTGAAAAACCACTTTTCGCACTTGTGTTAGGGTTGAAAAACCACTTTTCGCACTTGTGTTGGTGCAGGAAACCACTTTTGCACTTGTATTAGTGTGGAAAAAACACTTTTTGCACTTGTGATAGTGTTGAAAAACCACTTTTCGCACTGTGTTAGTGTTGAAAAACCACTTTTTCGCACTCGTGTTGGTGCAGGAAACCACTTTTGCACTTGTATTAGTGTGGAAAAAACACTTTTTGCACTTGTGATAGTGTTGAAAAACCACTTTTCACACTTGTGTTGGTGTTGAAAAACCACTTTTCGCACTTGTGTTGGTGCAGGAAACCACTTTTGCACTTGTATTAGTGTGGAAAAAACACTTTTCGCACTTGTGTTAGTGTTGAAAAACCACTTTTCGCACTTGTGTTAGTGTTGAAAAACCACTTTTCGCACTTGTATTAGTGTGGAAAAAACACTTTTTGCACCTGTATTAGTGTAGAAAAAACACTTTTTGCACTTGTGATAGTGTTGAAAAACCACTTTTCGCACTTGTGTTGGTGCAGGAAACCACTTTTGCACTTGTATTAGTGTGGAAAAACCACTTTTCGCACTTGTGTTATTGTTGAAAAACCACTTTTCGCACTTGTGTTAGTGTTGAAAAACCACTTTTCGCACTTGTGTTGGTGCAGGAAACCACTTTTGCACTTGTATTAGTGTGGAAAAACCACTTTTCGCACTTGTGTTAGTGTTGAAAAACCACTTTTCGCACTTGTGTTAGTGTTGAAAAACCACTTTTCGCACTTGTGTTGGTGCAGGAAACCACTTTTGCACTTGTATTAGTGTGGAAAAAACACTTTTTGCACTTGTGATAGTGTTGAAAAACCACTTTTCGCACTTGTGTTAGTGTTGAAAAACCACTTTTTGCACTTGTGTTGGTGCAGGAAACCACTTTTGCACTTGTATTAGTGTGGAAAAACACTTTTCGCACTTGTGTTAGTGTTGAAAAACCCACTTTTCGCACTTGTATTAGTGTGGAAAAAACACTTTTCGCACTTGTGTTGGTGCAGGAAACCACTTTTGCACTTGTATTAGTGTGGAAAAAAGACTTTTTGCACTTGCGTTAGTGTTGAAAAACCACTTTTCGCTCTTGTGTTAGGGTTGAAAAACCACTTTTCGCACTTGTGTTGGTGCAGGAAACCACTTTTGCACTTGTATTAGTGTGGAAAAACCACTTTTCGCTCTTGTGTTAGTGTTTAAAAACCACTTTTCACACTTGTATTATTGTGGAAAAAACACTTTTTGCACTTGTGATAGTGTTGAAAAACCACTTTTCGCACTTGTGTTAGTGTTGAAAAACCACTTTTCGCACCTGTGTTGGTGCAGGAAACCACTTTTGCACTTGTATTAGTGTGGGAAAACCACTTTTCGCACTTGTGTTATTGTTGAAAAACCACTTTTCGCACTTGTGTTGGTGCAGGAAACCACTTTTGCACTTGTATTAGTGTGGAAAAACACTTTTCGCACTTGTGTTAGTGTTGAAAAACCACTTTTCGCACATGTGTTAGTGTTGAAAAACCACTCTTCACACTTGTATTAGTGTGGAAAAAACACTTTTTGCACTTGTATTACTGTAGAAAAAACACTTTTTGCACTTGTGATAGTGTTGAAAAACGACTTTTCGCACTTGTGTTGGTGCAGGAAACCACTTTTGCACTTGTATTAGTGTGGAAAAACCACTTTTCGCACTTGTGTTAGTGTTGAAAAACCACTTTTCGCACTTGTGTTAGTGTTGAAAAACCACTTTTCGCACTTGTGTTGGTGCAGGAAACCACTTTTGCACTTGTATTAGTGTGGAAAAACCACTTTTCGCACTTGTGTTAGTGTTGAAAAACCACTTTTCGCACTTTTGTTAGTGTTGAAAAACCACTTTTCGCACTTGTGTTAGTGTTGAAAAACCACTTTTTGCACTTGTGTTGGTGCAGGAAACCACTTTTGCAGTTGTATTAGTGTGGAAAAAACACTTTTTGCACTTGTGATAGTGTTGAAAAACCACTTTTCGCACTTGTGTTAGTGTTGAAATACCACTTTTCGCACTTGTGTTGGTGAAGGAAACCACTTTTGCACTTGTATTAGTGTGGAAAAACCACTTTTCGCACTTGTGTTAGTGTTGAAAAACCACTTTTCGCACTTGTGATAGTGTTGAAAAACCACTTTTCGCACTTGTGTTAGTGTTGCAGAACCACTTTCCGCACTTCTGCTGGCGTTGAAAACCACTTTTCGCACTTGTGTTAGTGTTGCAAAACCATTTTCAGCACTTGTGCTAGTGTTGAAAACCACTTTCCGCACTTGAGCTAGTGTTGCGAAACCACTATCCGCACTTGTGCTTGCGTTGAAAACCACTTTTGCACTTGTGTTCGTGTTGCAAAACCACTTTCCACACTTGTGCTGGCATTAAAAACCACTTTTCACACATGTGCTAGGATTGCAAAACCACTTTTCGCACTTGTGTTAGTGTTGAAAAACCACTTTTCGCACTTGTGTTGGTGCAGGAAACCACTTTTGCACTTGTATTAGTGTGGAAAAACCACTTTTCGCACTTGTGTTAGTGTTGAAAAACCACATTTCGCACTTGTGTTAGTGTTGAAAAACCACTTTTCGCACTTGTGTTGGTGCAAGAAACCACTTTTGCACTTGTATTAGTGTGGAAAAAACACTTTTTGCACTTGTGATAGTGTTGAAAAACCACTTTTCGCACTTGTGTTAGTGTTGAAAAACCACTTTTCGCACTTGTGTTGGTGCAGGAAACCACTTTTGCACTTGTATTAGTGTGGAAAACCACTTTTCGCACTTGTGTTAGTGTTGAAAAACCCACTTTACGCACTTGTATTAGTGTGGAAAAAACACTTTTCGCACTTGTGTTGGTGCAGGAAACCACTTTTGCACTGGTATTAGTGTGGAAAAAACACTTTTTGCACTTGTGTTAGTGTTGAAAAACCACTTTTCGCACTTGTGTTAGGGTTTGAAAAACCACTTTTCGCACTTGTGTTGGTGCAGGAAACCACTTTTGCACTTGTATTAGTGTGGAAAAACCACTTTTCGCACTTGTGTTAGTGTTTAAAAACCACTTTTCACACTTGTATTATTGTGGAAAAAACACTTTTTGCACTTGTGATAGTGTTGAAAAACCACTTTTCGCACTTGTGTTAGTGTTGAAAAACCACTTTTCGCACTTGTGTTGGTGCAGGAAACCACTTTTGCACTTGTATTAGTGTGGAAAAACCACTTTTCGCACTTGTGTTGGTGCAGGAAACCACTTTTGCACTTGTATTAGTGTGGAAAAAAGACTTTTTGCACTTGCGTTAGTGTTGAAAAACCACTTTTCGCACTTGTGTTAGGGTTGAAAAACCACTTTTCGCACTTGTGTTGGTGCAGGAAACCACTTTTGCACTTGTATTAGTGTGGAAAAACCACTTTTCGCACTTGTGTTAGTGTTTAAAAACCACTTTTCACACTTGTATTATTGTGGAAAAAACACTTTTTGCACTTGTGATAGTGTTGAAAAACCACTTTTCGCACTTGTGTTAGTGTTGAAAAACCACTTTTCGCACCTGTGTTGGTGCAGGAAACCACTTTTGCACTTGTATTAGTGTGGGAAAACCACTTTTCGCACTTGTGTTATTGTTGAAAAACCACTTTTCGCACTTGTGTTGGTGCAGGAAACCACTTTTGCACTTGTATTAGTGTGGAAAAACCACTTTTCGCACTTGTGTTAGTGTTGAAAAACCACTTTTCACACATGTGTTAGTGTTGAAAAACGACTTTTCACACTTGTATTAGTGTGGAAAAAACACTTTTTGCACTTGTATTACTGTAGAAAAAACACTTTTTGCACTTGTGATAGTGTTGAAAAACGACTTTTCGCACTTGTGTTGGTGCAGGAAACCACTTTTGCACTTGTATTAGTGTGGAAAAACCACTTTTCGCACTTGTGTTAGTGTGGAAAAACCACTTTTTGCACTTGTGTTAGTGTTGAAAAACCACTTTTCGCACTTGTGTTGGTGCAGGAAACCACTTTTGCACTTGTATTAGTGTGGAAAAACCACTTTTCGCACTTGTGTTAGTGTTGAAAAACCACTTTTCGCACTTGTGTTAGTGTTGAAAAACCACTTTTCGCACTTGTGTTAGTGTTGAAAAACCACTTTTTGCACTTGTGTTGGTGCAGGAAACCACTTTTGCAGTTGTATTAGTGTGGAAAAAACACTTTTTGCACTTGTGATAGTGTTGAAAAACCACTTTTCGCACTTGTGTTAGTGTTGAAATACCACTTTTCGCTCTTGTGTTGGTGCAGGAAACCACTTTTGCACTTGTATTAGTGTGGAAAAACCACTTTTCGCACTTGTGTTAGTGTTGAAAAACCACTTTTCGCACTTGTGATAGTGTTGAAAAACCACTTTTCGCACTTGTGTTAGTGTTGCAGAACCACTTTCCGCACTTCTGCTGGCGTTGAAAACCACTTTTCGCACTTGTGTTAGTGTTGCAAAACCATTTTCAGCACTTGTGCTAGTGTTGAAAACCACTTTCCGCACTTGAGCTAGTGTTGCGAAACCACTATCCGCACTTGTGCTTGCGTTGAAAACCACTTTTGCACTTGTGTTCGTGTTGCAAAACCACTTTCCACACTTGTGCAGGCATTAAAAACCACTTTTCACACATGTGCTAGGATTGCAAAACCACTTTTCGCACTTGTGTTAGTGTTGAAAAACCACTTTTCGCACTTGTGTTGGTGCAGGAAACCACTTTTGCACTTGTATTAGTGTGGAAAAACCACTTTTCGCACTTGTGTTAGTGTTGAAAAACCACTTTTCGCACTTGTGTTGGTGCAAGAAACCACTTTTGCACTTGTATTAGTGTGGAAAAAACACTTTTTGCACTTGTGATAGTGTTGAAAAACCACTTCTCGCACTTGTGTTAGTGTTGAAAAACCACTTTTCGCACTTGTGTTGGTGCAGGAAACCACTTTTGCACTTGTATTAGTGTGGAAAACCACTTTTCGCACTTGTGTTAGTGTTGAAAAACCCACTTTTCGCACTTGTATTAGTGTGGAAAAAACACTTTTCGCACTTGTGTTGGTGCAGGAAACCACTTTTGCACTTGTATTAGTGTGGAAAAAACACTTTTTGCACTTGTGTTAGTGTTGAAAAACCACTTTTCGCACTTGTGTTAGGGTTTGAAAAACCACTTTTCGCACTTGTGTTGGTGCAGGAAACCACTTTTGCACTTGTATTAGTGTGGAAAAACCACTTTTCGCACTTGTGTTAGTGTTTAAAAACCACTTTTCACACTTGTATTATTGTGGAAAAAACACTTTTTGCACTTGTGATAGTGTTGAAAAACCACTTTTCGCACTTGTGTTAGTGTTGAAAAACCACTTTTCGCACTTGTGTTGGTGCAGGAAACCACTTTTGCACTTGTATTAGTGTGGAAAAACCACTTTTCGCACTTGTGTTATTGTTGAAAAACCACTTTTCGCACTTGTGTTGGTGCAGGAAACCACTTTTGCACTTGTATTAGTGTGGAAAAACCACTTTTCGCACTTGTGTTAGTGTTGAAAAACCACTTTTCGCACTTGTGTTAGTGTTGAAAAACCACTTTTCACACTTGTATTAGTGTGGAAAAAACACTTTTTGCACTTGTGATAGTGTTGAAAAACCACTTTTCGCACTTGTGTTCGTGTTGAAAAACCACTTTTCGCACTTGGTGTTAGTGCAGGAAACCACTTTTGCACTTGTATTAGTGTGGAAAAACCACTTTTCGCACTTGTGTTAGTGTTGAACAACCACTTTTCGCACTTGTGTTAGTGTTGAAAAACCACTTTTCGCACTTGTGTTGGTGCAGGAAACCACTTTTGCACTTGTATTAGTGTGGAAAAAACACTTTTTGCACTTGTGATAGTGTTGAAAAACCACTTTTCGCACTTGTGTTAGGGTTGAAAAACCACTTTTCGCACTTGTGTTGGTGCAGGAAACCACTTTTGCACTTGTATTAGTGTGGAAAAAACACTTTTTGCACTTGTGATAGTGTTGAAAAACCACTTTTCACACTTGTGTTGGTGTTTAAAAACCACTTTTCGCACTTGTGTTGGTGCAGGAAACCACTTTTGCACTTGTATTAGTGTGGAAAAAACACTTTTCACACTTGTGTTAGTGTTGAACAACCACTTTTCGCACTTGTGTTAGTGTTGAAAAACCACTTTTCGCACTTGTGTTGGTGCAGGAAACCACTTTTGCACTTGTATTAGTGTGGAAAAAACACTTTTTGCACTTGTGATAGTTTTGAAAAACCACTTTTCGCACTTGTGTTAGGGTTGAAAAACCACTTTTCGCACTTGTGTTGGTGCAGGAAACCACTTTTGCACTTGTATTAGTGTGGAAAAAACACTTTTTGCACTTGTGATAGTGTTGAAAAACCACTTTTCACACTTGTGTTGGTGTTGAAAAACCACTTTTCGCACTTGTGTTGGTGCAGGAAACCACTTTTGCACTTGTATTAGTGTGGAAAAAACACTTTTCGCACTTGTGTTAGTGTTGAAAAACCACTTTTCGCACTTGTGTTAGTGTTGAAAAACCACTTTTCGCACTTGTATTAGTGTGGAAAAAACACTTTTTGCACCTGTATTAGTGTAGAAAAAACACTTTTTGCACTTGTGTTAGGGTTGAAAAACCACTTTTCGCACTTGTGTTAGGGTTGAAAAACCACTTTTCGCACTTGTGTTGGTGCAGGAAACCACTTTTGCACTTGTATTAGTGTGGAAAAACCACTTTTCGCACTTGTGTTATTGTTGAAAAACCACTTTTCGCACTTGTGTTAGTGTTGAAAAACCACTTTTCGCACTTGTGTTGGTGCAGGAAACCACTTTTGCACTTGTATTAGTGTGGAAAAACCACTTTTCGCACTTGTGTTAGTGTTGAAAAACCACTTTTCGCACTTGTGTTAGTGTTGAAAAACCACTTTTCGCACTTGTGTTGGTGCAGGAAACCACTTTTGCACTTGTATTAGTGTGGAAAAAACACTTTTTGCACTTGTGATAGTGTTGAAAAACCACTTTTCGCACTTGTGTTAGTGTTGAAAAACCACTTTTTGCACTTGTGTTGGTGCAGGAAACCACTTTTGCACTTGTATTAGTGTGGAAAAACACTTTTCGCACTTGTGTTAGTGTTGAAAAACCCACTTTTCGCACTTGTATTAGTGTGGAAAAAACACTTTTCGCACTTGTGTTGGTGCAGGAAACCACTTTTGCACTTGTATTAGTGTGGAAAAAAGACTTTTTGCACTTGCGTTAGTGTTGAAAAACCACTTTTCGCACTTGTGTTAGGGTTGAAAACCCACTTTTCGCACTTGTGTTGGTGCAGGAAACCACTTTTGCACTTGTATTAGTGTGGAAAAACCACTTTTCGCACTTGTGTTAGTGTTTAAAAACCACTTTTCACACTTGTATTATTGTGGAAAAAACACTTTTTGCACTTGTGATAGTGTTGAAAAACCACTTTTCGCACTTGTGTTAGTGTTGAAAAACCCACTTTTCGCACTTGTATTAGTGTGGAAAAAACACTTTTCGCACTTGTGTTGGTGCAGTAAACCACTTTTGCACTTGTATTAGTGTGGAAAAAACACTTTTTGCACTTGTGTTAGTGTTGAAAAACCACTTTTCGCACTTGTGTTAGGGTTTGAAAAACCACTTTTCGCACTTGTGTTGGTGCAGGAAACCACTTTTGCACTTGTATTAGTGTGGAAAAACCACTTTTCGCACTTGTGTTAGTGTTTAAAAACCACTTTTCACACTTGTATTATTGTGGAAAAAACACTTTTTGCACTTGTGATAGTGTTGAAAAACCACTTTTCGCACTTGTGTTAGTGTTGAAAAACCACTTTTCGCACTTGTGTTGGTGCAGGAAACCACTTTTGCACTTGTATTAGTGTGGAAAAACCACTTTTCGCACTTGTGTTATTGTTGAAAAACCACTTTTCGCACTTGTGTTGGTGCAGGAAACCACTTTTGCACTTGTATTAGTGTGGAAAAACCACTTTTCGCACTTGTGTTAGTGTTGAAAAACCACTTTTCGCACTTGTGTTAGTGTTGAAAAACCACTTTTCACACTTGTATTAGTGTGGAAAAAACACTTTTTGCACTTGTGATAGTGTTGAAAAACCACTTTTCGCACTTGTGTTCGTGTTGAAAAACCACTTTTCGCACTTGGTGTTAGTGCAGGAAACCACTTTTGCACTTGTATTAGTGTGGAAAAACCACTTTTCGCACTTGTGTTAGTGTTGAACAACCACTTTTCGCACTTGTGTTAGTGTTGAAAAACCACTTTTCGCACTTGTGTTGGTGCAGGAAACCACTTTTGCACTTGTATTAGTGTGGAAAAAACACTTTTTGCACTTGTGATAGTGTTGAAAAACCACTTTTCGCACTTGTGTTAGGGTTGAAAAACCACTTTTCGCACTTGTGTTGGTGCAGGAAACCACTTTTGCACTTGTATTAGTGTGGAAAAAACACTTTTTGCACTTGTGATAGTGTTGAAAAACCACTTTTCACACTTGTGTTGGTGTTGAAAAACCACTTTTCGCACTTGTGTTGGTGCAGGAAACCACTTTTGCACTTGTATTAGTGTGGAAAAAACACTTTTCGCACTTGTGTTAGTGTTGAACAACCACTTTTCGCACTTGTGTTAGTGTTGAAAAACCACTTTTCGCACTTGTGTTGGTGCAGGAAACCACTTTTGCACTTGTATTAGTGTGGAAAAAACACTTTTTGCACTTGTGATAGTTTTGAAAAACCACTTTTCGCACTTGTGTTAGGGTTGAAAAACCACTTTTCGCACTTGTGTTGGTGCAGGAAACCACTTTTGCACTTGTATTAGTGTGGAAAAAACACTTTTTGCACTTGTGATAGTGTTGAAAAACCACTTTTCACACTTGTGTTGGTGTTGAAAAACCACTTTTCGCACTTGTGTTGGTGCAGGAAACCACTTTTGCACTTGTATTAGTGTGGAAAAAACACTTTTCGCACTTGTGTTAGTGTTGAAAAACCACTTTTCGCACTTGTGTTAGTGTTGAAAAACCACTTTTCGCACTTGTATTAGTGTGGAAAAAACACTTTTTGCACCTGTATTAGTGTAGAAAAAACACTTTTTGCACTTGTGATAGTGTTGAAAAACCACTTTTCGCACTTGTGTTAGGGTTGAAAAACCACTTTTCGTACTTGTGTTGGTGCAGGAAACCACTTTTGCACTTGTATTAGTGTGGAAAAACCACTTTTCGCACTTGTGTTATTGTTGAAAAACCACTTTTCGCACTTGTGTTAGTGTTGAAAAACCACTTTTCGCACTTGTGTTGGTGCAGGAAACCACTTTTGCACTTGTATTAGTGTGGAAAAACCACTTTTCGCACTTGTGTTAGTGTTGAAAAACCACTTTTCGCACTTGTGTTAGTGTTGAAAAACCACTTTTCGCACTTGTGTTGGTGCAGGAAACCACTTTTGCACTTGTATTAGTGTGGAAAAAACACTTTTTGCACTTGTGATAGTGTTGAAAAACCACTTTTCGCACTTGTGTTAGTGTTGAAAAACCACTTTTTGCACTTGTGTTGGTGCAGGAAACCACTTTTGCACTTGTATTAGTGTGGAAAAACACTTTTCGCACTTGTGTTAGTGTTGAAAAACCCACTTTTCGCACTTGTATTAGTGTGGAAAAAACACTTTTCGCACTTGTGTTGGTGCAGGAAACCACTTTTGCACTTGTATTAGTGTGGAAAAAAGACTTTTTGCACTTGCGTTAGTGTTGAAAAACCACTTTTCGCACTTGTGTTAGGGTTGAAAAACCACTTTTCGCACTTGTGTTGGTGCAGGAAACCACTTTTGCACTTGTATTAGTGTGGAAAAACCACTTTTCGCACTTGTGTTAGTGTTTAAAAACCACTTTTCACACTTGTATTATTGTGGAAAAAACACTTTTTGCACTTGTGATAGTGTTGAAAAACCACTTTTCGCACTTGTGTTAGTGTTGAAAAACCACTTTTCGCACCTGTGTTGGTGCAGGAAACCACTTTTGCACTTGTATTAGTGTGGAAAAACCACTTTTCGCACTTGTGTTAGTGTTGAAAAACCACTTTTCGCACTTGTGTTAGTGTTGAAAAACCACTTTTCACACTTGTATTAGTGTGGAAAAAACACTTTTTGCACTTGTATTACTGTAGAAAAAACACTTTTTGCACTTGTGATAGTGTTGAAAAACGACTTTTCGCACTTGTGTTGGTGCAGGAAACCACTTTTGCACTTGTATTAGTGTGGAAAAACCACTTTTCGCACTTGTGTTAGTGTTGAAAAACCACTTTTCGCACTTGTGTTGGTGCAGGAAACCACTTTTGCACTTGTATTAGTGTGGAAAAACCACTTTTCACACTTGTGTTAGTGTTGAAAAACCACTTTTCGCACTTGTGTTAGTGTTGAAAAACCACTTTTCACACTTGTATTAGTGTGGAAAAAACACTTTTTGCACTTGTATTACTGTAGAAAAAACACTTTTTGCACTTGTGATAGTGTTGAAAAACGACTTTTCGCACTTGTGTTGGTGCAGGAAACCACTTTTGCACTTGTATTAGTGTGGAAAAACCACTTTTCGCACTTGTGTTAGTGTTGAAAAACCACTTTTCGCACTTGTGTTAGTGTTGAAAAACCACTTTTCGCACTTGTGTTGGTGCAGGAAACCACTTTTGCACTTGTATTAGTGTGGAAAAACCACTTTTCGCACTTGTGTTAGTGTTGAAAAACCACTTTTTGCACTTGTGTTAGTGTTGAAAAACCACTTTTCGCACTTGTGTTAGTGTTGAAAAACCACTTTTTGCACTTGTGTTGGTGCAGGAAACCACTTTTGCAGTTGTATTAGTGTGGAAAAAACACTTTTTGCACTTGTGATAGTGTTGAAAAACCACTTTTCGCACTTGTGTTAGTGTTGAAATACCACTTTTCGCACTTGTGTTGGTGCAGGAAACCACTTTTGCACTTGTATTAGTGTGGAAAAACCACTTTTCGCACTTGTGTTAGTGTTGAAAAACCACTTTTCGCACTTGTGATAGTGTTGAAAAACCACTTTTCGCACTTGTGTTAGTGTTGCAGAACCACTTTCCGCACTTCTGCTGGCGTTGAAAACCACTTTTCGCACTTGTGTTAGTGTTGCAAAACCATTTTCAGCACTTGTGCTAGTGTTGAAAACCACTTTCCGCACTTGAGCTAGTGTTGCGAAACCACTATCCGCACTTGTGCTTGCGTTGAAAACCACTTTTGCACTTGTGTTCGTGTTGCAAAACCACTTTCCACACTTGTGCTGGCATTAAAAACCACTTTTCACACATGTGCTAGGATTGCAAAACCACTTTTCGCACTTGTGTTAGTGTTGAAAAACCACTTTTCGCACTTGTGTTGGTGCAGGAAACCACTTTTGCACTTGCATTAGTGTGGAAAAACCACTTTTTGCACTTGTGTTAGTGTTGAAAAACCACATTTCGCACTTGTTTTAGTGTTGAAAAACCACTTTTCGCACTTGTGTTGGTGCAGGAAACCACTTTTGCACTTGTATTAGTGTGGAAAAAACACTTTTTGCACTTGTGATAGTGTTGAAAAACCACTTTTCGCACTTGTGTTAGTGTTGAAAAACCACTTTTCGCACTTGTGTTGGTGCAGGAAACCACTTTTGCACTTGTATTAGTGTGGAAAACCACTTTTCGCACTTGTGTTAGTGTTGAAAAACCCACTTTTCGCACTTGTATTAGTGTGGAAAAAACACTTTTCGCACTTGTGTTGGTGCAGGAAACCACTTTTGCACTTGTATTAGTGTGGAAAAAACACTTTTTGCACTTGTGTTAGTGTTGAAAAACCACTTTTCGCACTTGTGTTAGGGTTTCAAAAACCACTTTTCGCACTTGTGTTGGTGCAGGAAACCACTTTTGCACTTGTATTAGTGTGGAAAAACCACTTTTCGCACTTGTGTTAGTGTTTAAAAACCACTTTTCACACTTGTATTATTGTGGAAAAAACACTTTTTGCACTTGTGATAGTGTTGAAAAACCACTTTTCGCACTTGTGTTAGTGTTGAAAAACCACTTTTCGCACTTGTGTTGGTGCAGGAAACCACTTTTGCACTTGTATTAGTGTGGAAAAACCACTTTTCGCACTTGTGTTATTGTTGAAAAACCACTTTTCGCACTTGTGTTGGTGCAGGAAACCACTTTTGCACTTGTATTAGTGTGGAAAAACCACTTTTCGCACTTGTGTTAGTGTTGAAAAACCACTTTTCGCACTTGTGTTAGTGTTGAAAAACCACTTTTCACACTTGTATTAGTGTGGAAAAAACACTTTTTGCACTTGTATTAGTGTAGAAAAAACACTTTTTGCACTTGTGATAGTGTTGAAAAACGACTTTTCGCACTTGTGTTGGTGCAGGAAACCACTTTTGCACTTGTATTAGTGTGGAAAAACCACTTTTCGCACTTGTGTTAGTGTTGAAAAACCACTTTTCGCACTTGTGTTAGTGTTGAAAAACCACTTTTCGCACTTGTGTTGGTGCAGGAAACCACCTTTGCACTTGTATTAGTGTGGAAAAACCACTTTTCGCACTTGTGTTAGTTTTGACAAACCACTTTTCGCACTTGTGTTAGTGTTGAAAAACCACTTTTCGCACTTGTGTTAGTGTTGAAAAACCACTTTTTGCACTTGTGTTGGTGCAGGAAACCACTTTTGCAGTTGTATTAGTGTGGAAAAAACACTTTTTGCACTTGTGATAGTGTTGAAAAACCACTTTTCGCACTTGTGTTAGTGTTGAAAAACCACTTTTCGCACTTGTGTTGGTGCAGGAAACCACTTTTGCACTTGTATTAGTGTGGAAAAACCACTTTTCGCACTTGTGTTAGTGTTGAAAAACCACTTTTCGCACTTGTGATAGTGTTGAAAAACCACTTTTCGCACTTGTGTTAGTGTTGCAGAACCACTTTCCGCACTTCTGCTGGCGTTGAAAACCACTTTTCGCACTTGTGTTAGTGTTGCAAAACCATTTTCCGCACTTGTGCTAGTGTTGAAAACCACTTTCCGCACTTGAGCTAGTGTTGCGAAACCACTTTCCGCACTTGTGCTGGCATTGAAAACCACTTTTGCACTTGTGTTCGTGTTGCAAAACCACTTTCCACACTTGTGCTGGCATTAAAAACCACTTTTCACACATGTGCTAGGATTGCAAAACCACTTGCCGCACTTGTGTTGGTGTTGAAAACCACTTTTCGCACTTGGGTTAGTGCTGAAAAGCACTTTTTGCTCTTATGCTTATGTTGAAAACCACTTTTCGCGCTCCTGTTAGTGTTGCAAAACCACTTACCGCACTTCTGCTGGCGTTGAAAACCACTTTCTGCACTTGTGTTAGTGTTGCAGAACCACTTTCCACACTTGTGTTGGCATTAACCACTTTCCGCACTTTCCGAAACCTTAGCCAAAGCTAAGGCCTGCCTTTTTTACGTGAAAAAGGTAAAAAAAAAATCAAACATTTGAACAGCCTTGGACGTGCACCTTGACCCCATGGCCAAGGCACAACATCAACAAAGCTGTCCCAATAACATTACACACGCGCCTCAACCCCAAGGCTGAAGCACATGGTCATTCAAACACATGCATCCTGACCCCAAAGGGCCACAATGCATGGTCATACCATTGGACCACTCCTCTCAATAGGAGTGAGACCCCTTGATCCACTGACCGGGCTTTTATGAGGCCAGAGCTAAGGCCTGCCTTTTTTACGATGAAAAAAGATTTAAAAAATCAAACATTTGAACATCCTTGGACGTGCGCCTTGACCCCATGGCCAAGGCACAGCGTCTATCAAGGCTGTACCAATAACATTACACATGCACCTCAACCCCAAGGCTGAAGCACATGGTCATTCAAACACATGCATCCTGACCCCGAAGGGCCACAATGCATGGTCATACCATTGGACCACTCCTCTCAATAGGAGTGAGACCCCTTGATCCACTGACAGGGAAAAATTACTCCTGTCAGGTAACCAACGTAGGTTTGAGCATTATTCAAAAAATACCTCAGCTTTTCCCTTGAACTTGAATGAACCAAAGTTCCAATGAACTTTTGGTTCTAAAACATCTTGAAAAGTAAGTTCACCCCCACAAAAAAAATATTCCATATTAAATGCCGAGTCTGTATAAAACGAGAACGACCAAGTACCAAGTTTGATTTGAGTGTAATACCTGTGCCAAGTTTGATTTAAATCCATTCAGCTGTTCTCAAGTTATCACATTTTTACCTAGAATGACCTATGACCTTTGACCACTTGACCCCAAATTTTAATCAGTTCAAGTTTACATCATTATACATACCTGCACCAAGTTTTAATTTAAATCCCTCTAGCTGTTCACAAGTTATCACACTTTTTACCTGACATGACTTCTGACCGTTGGCTTTTGACCTTGGGAGCCAAAAATCTAACCAGTTAACATTTACATCATTATACCTACATGTACCAAGTTTGAATTCGATCACTTCAGCTGTTCTCAAGTTATAGACCTATAACAGACTTTGGCCTTTGACCTATTGGCCCCAAATTCTAATCAGTTAATCTTTACATCATTATACATACCTCTACCAAGTTTGAATCAGATCATTTCAGCCGTTCTCAAGTTATCCACCTATTACGGACTTTGACCTTTGACCCGCAAATTATAATCAGTTCGTCTTTACATCAATATACATACCTGTACCAAGTATGAATTGGAGTACTTCAGCTATTCTCAAGTTATAGATGTATTTATGTACTTTGACCTTTGAGCTTTGCCCCCAAAATCTAATCAGATAATCTTTATATCATTATACATACTTGTACCAAGTTTGAATTAGATCACTTCAGCCGTTCCCAAGTTATAGACATATTACAGACTTTAGCCTTTGACTTATTGACCCCAAAATCGAATCAATTCATCTTTACATTATTCTCCATAACAGTACCAAATTCGGGCAGAATCCCATCAATGGCTCACAAGTTATCACGGTAACAGGAGTTTTTACCTAACATGCCCTGTGACCTTTGGCCTTTGACCTCGTGATCGCAAAATCGAATCAGTTCATCTTTACCTCATTATTCATACCTGCACCAAGCTTGACTAGGATACATTCAGCCGTTCTCAAGATATCGCGGATACGAAAACCTATCATGGATGGATGGACAGACGGATGGACAACTTAAAACATAATGCCTCTGGCAACTTCATCAACAGAGGCATAACAATAATAATAAAAACAGAAAAAAATAAAGAGTTGGACAGATTGGGAGTAGACAAAGAAGGCTCTTCGAAATGGCTAAAAACAGGTCAGCGCAACTGTGATGGATAACGAATCATTGTACGAGTAAATGCCCAAGACCAAGGACACTGCACCAATGGCTTTAAGAAAATGGTGGGACTGAGTCAATGGGACAAGTGTTGGTTCTGCAATAGAAACAGAAAGTACGAGTCACCTCCTATCAGGATGTAAAAAAAAAACAACAAAAAAAAACCTCATGTTGGAGCAGCTGGACACCCAAAGGCACAACAAGGAATGTCGAGTAATCCGCTGCCACATCTGAAAAAGTCTCAAGATCCCAGTTCCATAAAAGTCATGGAAACATGAACCAAAAGCAATCACTGAAAACAGGGACACAAGGACATGTATGACCTAATGATCCAATCAAGCTTGAACATAGAAAACAAAGCATTGCGACCAGATAAAGCACTGAGGTACAAAAAAGAAGAGAAGGCATTGCTAATTGAGGCTGAGGTGTCAGTCCCCAGCAATTTTAGCCTAAACGCACAAATCAAGAAAATCACCAAAAAACAAGTCCTCAAAAATGAAGTGAAAAGATCCTGGAAGATGAAGAGTGACACAATTGTAGCAGTGATTATTGGATGTCATCGATGCCTTCATTTTAACGTCATAATTCGACAATTACGCAACGCTTAGACCGATCAGTTTGAAACTTGTGGAGCGGGATCGACGCAACAATTATATTGGAGGATGTAAATGTATGACGTCATCGGTCACATGGTCTGGCAGCCATATTGGATCAAACAAAAAAACCCTTAAAAAACAGAAGAGTTGGCTCACACCAAGTCAACTGAGCAGGGTAAAAATTCTATGTATTAATTCAACAGGACCATGTAGTTCTGAGTGCTTTCTCGGTTGGTTCTCTTGTTTTCTATTCTATAGAGATGCAGTCTTTCCCCGAGTGGTATCAACCTCATCTCTGCTATTTTGTTGGACAACTCTTCTTCCAGTCATCATCATCGTCTTTTTCTTCTTCTCTACTTTGTTGTTCTCCCGAGTCTTCATGTTCTTTAGCATCTACTGTTCTTGCTCTCATCCCTTCTGTCTCTGTAGGTGTCATATGATTTAGGTTAGCAGGTGAGACTTGTTCCTTCTCTCGTGGTAGGTAGGTCTACATCATTTTTCTGTTGTGTGTGAGCAGCATTTCCGAGCCAGTTGGTTTTGGGAATTTGAACACGATGGTGGAACCGTCACGTTTAGCGCAACAATGTCGGTTGCTAGTCCTATGCTGTACTGAAAGTGCCCTGAGGGCCACTACTGGTTGATGCTGTACTGAAAATGCCCTGAGGGCCATTACTGGTCCTATGCTGTACTGAAAGTGCCCTGAGGGCCACTAAATGGTAGCCCCATGGCTGCATGGTTGGGGTATCAATTTGACATGTTGACAGTGTGCCAGCACCGTGGGATATTTCATGTCCACCAGCAATGAATCCTCGCAGATGAATCCCAACCCAGCTAACACAACAACGTTGGGCCAACGGTGTTGTGTTAGCTGTGAAGCTTATCATCCCATCCGATCCATGTGGGGAATCAGATCCAGATGATATAACTGTAATTGCAACATCCTATCGGACCATATTGTGGCGGACACGAAAGCACTGACGTGGTGACATCACCCCGCACACCAAGTGGGGGTGGGCCACGCCCGGGAGAGAGGCGTGGCCTCACGATATACACGGGGCGCGCAGCCCTGAGCAGCTCAGTGTTACAGTGAGCTCTTGAATAAAGACTCTTACAAGTTACCGTGTTGTCCGCTTCCTCCTTGCTCACAAGCAGCGCGCGTAACACCGCGCTTTACTGGTGACCCTCGACGTTGGATCTGCCGTAGCGATCCTTCCAAACACAACGCCATTGCCATGGCCAACAACGCGATGTCGGTTAAACTTCCCGAATTTTGGGAGGCCCAGGCCGAAGTTTGGTTCGTCCAAGCCGAAGCCCAGTTTCAGCTTCGGCATCTCACCGGCGACAACACGCGCTACTGCCACGTCGTCGCCTCCCTCGGGCCCGGCACGGCCGCTCGAGTTGTGTCCGTCCTTCGCCACCCACCAGACGGCCACAAGTACGAGGCACTCAAGCGGCTGCTCCTAGCCACGTTCGGCCTCACGGAGGACGCACGGGCCGACCGCCTCCTGGACCTCTCCCGGGCATGCCTGGGCCAGCATGGCCTGATTGTGAACCCCGCAAAGTGCCGGTTCGGCGTCGCCGTAATCGATTTTCTGGGGCACCGCGTCACCAGGCACGGAGCCGTCCCCATGCCGGCCAAGGTGGAGGCGGTGAAGGGGGTTTCCGCGCCCCCGCACAATCATGGGGCTGCAGGAGTTCCTGGGCATGGTGAACTTTTACCATCGGTTCCTGCCCCGTATTGCCCAGCTCCTGCGCCCCCTGCACGAAGCTCTCTGAGGTAAGCCGGGCAAAGGCGACGTTACCTGGACCGAACAGATGGATGCGGCGTTCACGGGCGCAAAGCTCGCCTTGGCTAACGCCACCATGCTCGCGCACCCGGCGCCCGATGCACCGATCCCCCTCACCACCGACACCTCGGACTACGCAGTGGGTGCGGTGCACGAGCAATGGGTGCGTGGAGCTTGGCAACCGCTGGCGTTCTTTAGCCGGCAGCTTCGCCCGCCCGAACGCCGTTACAGTACCTTCGACCGCGAGTTGCTCGGGCTTCACTTGGCGGTCAGGCACTTCCGCCATCTGCTCGAGGGCCGTGCGTTCACGGCCTTCGTCGACCACAAGCCGCTGATCTTCGCGATGGGCAAGGTCACCGAGCCGTGGTCGGCCCGGCAGCAGCGTCACCTCTCAGCCGTGTCCGAGTACACGACGGACATCCGGCACGTCGCGGGGAAGGACAACCCGGTGGCCGATTGCCTTTCCCGGGCCATCGCCCACGCAGTCCACCTCGGCATCGACTATGCCCGGATGGCAGCGGACCAGGCCGCTGACCCCGACATCCAGGCCTTGCGGACCGCCGTCACGGGACTCCGCGTCACCGAGGTGCCATTCGACGGCATGGGCGCGGCCCTCTTGTGCGACGTCTCCCTCGGGCGGCCTCGCCCCATCGTGCCCACGGGCTGGCAGCGCCAGGTGTTTGACGCCATCCACGGCCTGTCCCACCCGGGCGCGAGGGCCTCCCAAAGGTTGATCGCCGACAAATTCGTCTGGCATGGCCTCCGGAAGGCCGTCCGCGGCTGGGCCAGGACATGCCTCGCGTGCCAGCGCGCCAAGGTGCACCAGCACACCCAGGCCCCGTTGGCCCCGTTTACGGTGCCAGAACGCCGGTTTGACCACGTCCACGTGGACCTGGTGGGACCTCTGCCCCACTCGCGGGGTTTCACCCACGTCCTCACCATGGTGGACCGCACCACCTGGTGACCAGAGGCCGTGCCCTTGGCGTCGACGACGGCGGCGGACGTCGCGCAGGCTTTCATCGCCACCTGGGTCGCCCGGTTCGGCGCCCCCTCAGACATCTCGTCCGACCGCGGCCCCCAGTTCACCTCGGAGCTCTGGGGGGCGGTCGCGCAGGGGCTCGGGGTCCGGCTGCACCGAACCACGGCCTACCACCCCCAGGCTAATGGCCTGTGTGAGCGATTTCACCGCTCATTGAAGGCCGCGCTCCGGGCCACCCTCCGTGACGGCGGCTGGGTCGACAGGCTCCCCTGGGTCCTGCTGGGCCTCCGGATGGTGCCCAAGGAGGACCTGCGCACATCCGTGGCGGAGTTGGTCTTCGGGCAACCGCTGCGGGTGCCGGGCGAGTTCCTCCCCGACTCCACGGCACCATGGTCCGCGGCACAGCAGCGCTCCGCTCTGCAGGAGACCGCCCAGAGGTTCGCCCCGGTGCCAACGGCACACCACGGGCACCCACCGACGCACGTCGCCCCGGAGCTTCGCACGGCAGAGTACGTCTTCGTCCGCCACGATGCCCACCGGACACCACTGCGGCCCCCATACGACGGGCCTTTCCGCGTGCTGGAGAACGGGGTGAAGCACTTCACCCTGGACATCGGCGGTACTCCTGACCGCGTTTCTGTGGACCGCCTCAAGCCGGCCCACCTCGACGTGGACCATCCACCGCCAGTGGCCCGACCCCTGCGTCGGGGCCGCCCCCCTGCGGGCGGACCCCCGGCACCACCCAGCCCCACCGCCACGCCGCCCCCCGGTCCTGCACCCATCCCAGGGGCAGCCGGAGGCATCCCAGATGGCATCCCTGCATCCCAGACGCCGCCAGTCGCCAGGGGGCGCTTCGGCCGGGTCATCCGTTTGCCCCGCAAACTGACCCTTCAGGTGCGCGGGGATTCTGGGGGGGCGCGTGTGGCGGACACGAAAGCACTGACGTGGTGACATCACCCCGCACACCAAGTGGGGGTGGGCCACGCCCGGGAGAGAGGCGTGGCCTCACGATATACACGGGGCGCGCAGCCCTGAGCAGCTCAGTGTTACAGTGAGCTCTTGAATAAAGACTCTTACAAGTTACCGCGTTGTCCGTTTCCTCCTTGCTCACAAGCAGCGCGCGTAACACCGCGCTTTAATATAGTATTTGACAAGTCTTACTACCCTTTTTCTTCCTTGACGACAACAATTATTCCCACGTTATTGTGGGGTTGGTTGGTGGGGGGGGGGGGTGGGGGGGGAGAAGGGGAGGGGAGGAAGCTTGGTACAAGTCTTACACGAACTGGTTGGCCAAGCCTGCCATTCGGATAAGGTTATGGCAGAATTAGTTGATAGGATGGCAGAATAGATAAGATGATGGCAGAATTTGTTGATAGGATGGCAGAATAGATAAGATGATGGCAGAATTTGTTCCTGATGACAGGGATAACTCTCCTACTATTCATGAAGGACACCGTGGGATCTATAACGTTCATTAACGAATGTGAAACACCAGGATGGCAGTTTATACCTATGTCAGGATTCGAAGTCAGGCTAGAAAGCTTGGAGGCGAGTGTGCGAACCTTCAAGTCACCCTACAGTATCTAGTGCCACATGTAAATCTGTATTGGGTACATTCCCGAGCCTGGAGTGTTTACCACTGCTGATCCAGGCGCCGCTTCTTTCCTTTTTTCATTCCCTTCCGTAGGATCGTAAATGAAAGTTGACGGCGGTCAGGGCTTCGCAAAAAAAATGGGTTACGTCGATGTAATGGGGCGTGGCCTCGTGGGGAGCTCATTATATCAATATCCCACGTGGCGGGGCGTGGCCTTGCGTCAATATAAACGTGAACTGGGAAAAGTGACAGCTCCATAAAAAAAAATCTCCAACACATGAACCAATCACATTAATGAGAAGTAACCATAAAATAAATCATTACTCGCAAAATCGAAGATGTTTCAAGTATATTTGTTGGTCTTGTGCGTTATTCTGTCTGTGTCTGTCTGTCTGCTTGTCTGTCTGTCAATCGCCTGCAGGTCACAATAATTTTAAACCGATCTTCACGAACCTTCACCAGATGGTAGACTTGGTCATAAGGAAGTAGCCTATTGAGTGTGAGGTCAAAGGTCATCTTAAGGTCAATGAAATGTTAAAACATAAAAATAAAATAAATGTAAAAAATAAAATAAAATAAAAAATGTAAAAATAAAAAAATTAAATGTTGAAAAATTAAAAAAATCATTTTTCAACATTCCTCCTTTTGTTTTGCACCTTGTGATCTCTCCTGTTGTCGTCTCCCCTTTAGATCTCTCCTTTCGTCCTTTATATCCAAAGTCGAGGCTCATGGAAGAGCTCGAGCATGAGAAACACAAAGAGTAAATTAGCAACGACAAATGATGGCAAGGCAAAGAGGTACTCAAACTAGGCTCTTTCAGATCCTGAGATCACAAATGCTGCATCATCAATTTTGAATGCCAGCTTTGTAGATTAATAATCTCAAAATATATTCATCAAGACATAAACACCCAGCATAACCTTCATACTAATACTTCATACTGTGGCGGACACAAGCAAGAGGACACGAATTCAAACGCACCAGCAGGTGGCGCGAACGTCCAGGTGGGGAACTGGAAGGCATGCCCCACCTAACGACCGATCGGCCACGCCCGGAGACTAGGCGTGGCCCCGGCACATATATGCGGGCTCCAAGCTAGAGCCCGCCGAGTGCTACAGTTTGAGCTTTCCTAATAAAGACTCTTTTGGTTATCCAACGCGTTGTGGCCTACCTTTTTGGCAAGCAAGTTGTGTGCGTAGCACCGCACTTCACTGGTGACCCCGATTGGTTCAGCCGTTGCTGTCCACCGAACGCGCCATGGCCAACAATGCCGTCACGGTAAAACTCCCGGAGTTTTGGGAAGCACAGGCCGATGTGTGGTTCGTGCAGGCCGAAGCACAATTTCAGCTTCGAGGCATAACGGCGGATGAGACCCGTTACTACCACGTGGTCGCCTCCCTCGGGCCCGGCACTGCCGCCCGAGTCATGTCTATCCTGCGGCACCCGCCGGTCAACCACAAGTACAGGGTGCTCAAACGTCTCCTCATCGCCACGTTCAGCCTCACGGAGATCGAACGGGCTGACCGCCTCCTGGACCTTCCCGAACTCGGCGACACACGACCATCCGTGCAGATGGATCATATGCTGTCGTTGCTGGGTGACCAAGCCCCATATTTCTTATTTCTGGCGCTCTTCCTACGCCAGCTACCCGCACAGGTATGCCTCCCGCTGGCCGGTTCCAAAATAAAAGAACCCCGCGCCCTGGCTACAGAGGCCGACAAGTTCTTCACGGCTTGCGACACGCGGTCGGGTTACGGTGCGGCTGTCATGGATCCCGAGGCTGATGCTGCTGCGTCCCTCGTGGCCGCTGCCGCGCCCCGCCCACCACCACCACCGCCGAGAAAACCGCGGCCGCCGAAGCCCCCGCAAGCCTGGTGCTCTTACCACGCCAGGTTCGGCCACAAGGCTAGGAAGTGTTGACCACCGTGCTCGTTTGACAAGTCGGGAAACTACCAAGCCGGCGCTCGGTAGCGGCCCTGAGCGCTGGCCATTCCGGCAGCCTCCTCTTTATCACGGACACCTTGTCTGGGCGCCGTTTGCTCTGCGATACAGGAGCGCAGGTAAGCGTCATCCCAGCCTACACGTCCGACAAGCGAACCACGGGCCGGGGCCCCGCGTTGCTTGCCGCCAACGGTACACCCATCCGCACGTTCAGGAAGCGCTGCCTCTCCCTGCGGTTTGGAGGGCAGTGCTTTCAATGGTCGTTCGTGACCGCCAGCGTGCTGATGGCATTGCTCGGTGCGGACTTCCTATGTGCGAATGGGTTGTTGGTCGACGTAAAGCACAAACGGCTCATCCAGGCAGAAACCTTTAGCTCGCTCGCTTGTTCGCTGAGCAGCTCGTTGAGCGGCTCACTGAGCGGCTCACTGAGCGGCTTGCCAAGCGGCTTGCTGGAGGGTTCCGTCCCGGCGAGTTTAGTTTGCACGCTTCCAGCAGCGGACGACTTTACTCGCCTCCTCGCTAGTTTCCCGGCCCTCACGCGGCCCACCTTTTCAGCGGTGGCCGTGAAACACGGGGTGGAGCATCACATCCCCATGGTCGGGCCGCCGGTCTATGCCCGGGCACACCGACTCAAGCCCACGAAGCTCGCCATGGCAAAAATGGAGTTCGCCACGCTAGAGCGGCTGGGAATCGTACGGCGCTCCAACAGCGCTTGGGCTTCCCCGCTGCACATCGTGCCGAAGCCCGGCGGGGGATGGCGGCCGTGCGGGGACTACTGCCGGCTCAACGATGCCACCACCCCCAACCGCAACCCGGTCCCGCACATTCAGGACTTTTCTGCCCGGTTGGCCAACACGACCGTGTTTTCGAAGGTGGACCTCATCCGGGGCTACCATCAGGTCCCCGTCCAACCAATCGACGTCCTGAAGACGGCCGTCATCACTCCTTTCGGCCTCTTCGAATTTCTGAGGATGCCCTTCGGGTTGAGGAATGCGGCTCAGGCGTTCCAGCGGCTTATGGATAGCGTCTTGCGTGACTTACCTTTCCTGTTCGTCTACCTGGACAACATCCTAGTCGCGAGCGCATCCCGGGAGGACCACCTGCTCCACCTCCACACGCTGTTCGAACGCCTGGGCCAGCATGGCCTAATCATCAACCCTGCCAAGTGCGGTTTCGGTGTCACCACCATCGACTTCTTGGGGCACCACATCACCAAGCATGGGGCCGTCCCGCTACCAGCCAAGGTGGAGGCGGTCAGGGATTTCCCGCGGCCCCGCACGGTCAAGGGGCTCCAGGAGTTCCTGGGCATGGTGAACTTTTACCACCGCTTCGTGCCCCACATCGCCCAGCTCCTCCGCCCCTTGCACGAGGCCCTCCGGGGCAAGCCGGGCAAAGGTGACATCGCATGGTCGGAGCCGATGGCCGCGGCGTTTGCGGGCGCAAAGCTGGCTCTGGCCGACGCCACCATGCTGGCGCACCCGGCGCCCGATGCACCGATCGCCCTCACCACCGACGCGTCGGATTACGTGGTGGGCGCGGTGCACGAGCAATGGGTGCGTGGTGCTTGGCAACTGCTGGCGTTTTTCAGCCGGCAGCTTCGCCCGCATGAACGCCGGTACAGCACCTTCGACCATGAGTTGCTCGGACTCCACCTGGCGGTCCGACACTTCCGCCATCTGCTGGAGGGCCACCCGTTCACGGCCTTCGTTGACCACAAGCCCCTTGTGTTCGCGATGGCCAAGGTCGCCGAGCCATGGTCGGCACGGCAGCAGCGCCACCTCTCTGCCGTGTCCGAGTACATGACGGGCATCCGTCACGTGGTGGGTAAGGACAACCCGGTGGCGGATTGCCTTTCCCGGTCCGCCGTGCACGCGGTCCACCTCGGGGTCGACTATGCCCGGATGGCGGAGGCCCAGACCGCCGACCCCGGCATCCAGGCCTTGCGGACCGCCGTCACGGTCCTCCGCGTCACCGAGGTGCCATTCGACGTCGCGGGCATGGCCCTCCTATGCGACATCTCCCTCAGCCGGCCTCGCCCCATCGTGCCCGCTGGCTGGCAGCGCCCGGTGTTCGACGCCATCCACAGCCTGTCCCACCCTGGTGCGAGGGCATCCCAGAAACTCGTCGGGGCAAAGTTCGTCTGGCATGGCCTCCGGAAGGACGTCCGCGACTGGGCCAGGACGTACCTCGCGTGCCAGCGCGCAAAGGTCCACCGCCACACTCAGGCACCGTTGGCCCCGTTCATGGTGCCCGAGCGGTGGTTCGACCACGTGCACGTCGACTTGGTGGGACCTCTGCCCCCCTCGCGAGGGTTCACCCACCTCCTCACCATGGTCGACCGCACCACACGGTGGCCGGAGGCCGTCCCATTGGCGGCGACGTCTGCGGCTGAGGTGGCGCAAGCCTTTATCGCCACTTGGGGTGCCCGGTTCGGTGCCCCCTCGGACATCTCGTCCGATCGCGGCCCCCAGTTCACCTCGGAGCTCTCGGGCACGGTGGCGCAAGGGCTCGGGGTGAAACTACACCGCACCACGGCCTACCACCCCCAGGCCAATGGCCTGTGCGAGCGCTTTCATCGCTCCATGTAGGCCGCGCTCCGGGCCAGCCTCTGCGACGGCGGCTGGGTCGACAGACTCCCCTGGGTCCTGCTGGGCCTCAGGATGGCGCCCAAGGACGACCTGCGATTTTATCTCACTCTGCTTCGTGCTTTGCTGTTTATTTCTCATCACATCATTCGCCTTCATCATTCATTCTTTCCTGCAATTTCCGTCTCCATCCTTTTGCTTTCTTCCTTATCTCTTCACCTTCCACCCTTTCATACTTTCACTTTCACATTCCTATGTCCAATCACTCCGTCGCGGGAACCTTTGCCCCATAGATGACGCACTGGCACCATATCAGGAGACGTATGAAATACGTGTCACAAATGATGTCACTACATCAAGGGGAAACATCACAAATGATGTCACTACCGGTGCCATGGCTGTGTGACGTACAGGAGGGGATCGGGGGCGGAGTGTCCCAATATCAATCAGTATGTGGGTGCTCGAGTAAACAGGTATAAGGTGTGCATGGGGTCTGTCCTTTCCCCATCTTTTTCTCTCTACCTCAGCTCATCTTCATTGCCAATCATTCAGCCCACCATTCTTTGCCAATCACTCATATCTCCCGTCCACATTGGACGCATGATGGCGGAATACGTACTGTAGTATGTTCAGTCATTGATGAGGTTTCAAGGGTGGGTCTGTCGCATAGGGCATAAGCGGGACTGCATACGTGCTGTAAATTTGGCACATACTGTATGTCATTTCATTGTTTTCTCTGCTTGTTCATACTTATTTGGCCTGCTATTGTAAATACTTGTATTTTTGTTGCTGCCAGTAAAGGTTATTTCTTTAAGAAATCCTGTCCTGATATATTCTGTCCATTCTGATGGCAACAAAAGACTGCTGAGGCATTTGGCCAGCTCAGATTTGTGAACCAGGTTCAAACTCAGATGTGGTTACGTGACGTTCGTTCCGCTCGGCCAACTGACTAAGATCTGTTACGTAACCGCCAACACAGTTCCCCTTTTACCTTGCTTAACTCACCAGCATGGTAAATAAACCTTGGGCGCGAAGATCCAGCCTAAGTTGAGAGTTGCAGACAGTGTCCGTGATCTCTAAGACCCGCCATCCTCTCAGAGTTATCCAGAGGAGACGCCGAGACGTCCACCACAAAAAAAAACTATCACAATATACGAGCAGATACCCAGTTCCACTGGACTTTTGCAAATAAATTAGTTCCCAACAGAATGTGGAATATTTATGGATTTTTCCAGGAATGTCCTTTGACCCTTTGACAGCATAATGGCAGTGGCTGTGGAAATTCCACATAATGTAAAATGTGACTTCAATTCCTTAACACCTTTCTTCTTCAATTTCTCAACACCTTTCTTCTTCAATTCCTCAACACCTTTCTTCTTCAATACCTCAACACCTTTCTTCTTCAATTCCTCAACACCTTTCTTCTTCAATTCCTCAACACCTTTCTTCTTCAATTCCTCAACACCTTTCTTCTTCAATTCCTCAACACCTTTCTTCTTCAATTCCTCAACACCTTTCTTCTTCAATTCCTCAACACCTTTCTTCTTCAATTCCTCAACACCTTTCTCCTTCAATTCCTCAACACCTTTCTTCTTCAACTCCTCGACTTGCTCCCAGCCCCAAGTCTTTGAACCCCTTCCACAACCCAAGTCCTGAAACTCCCTCTCCTAGCTCTCTGTCCCTCACCCCAACTCTCTGTCCTTGCCCCCCATTCTTCCTCAAGCCCTGCAACCCCCTTTCCCCCAAAACCTCAACTCCCTTTCGCAACTCGTTCCCTTCTCTGCCCCCCACTCCAAAGTCCAACTCTTTTTTGCTGCAATTCCCCTTTCTTCTTGAAGTGCTCAACTTGGAGTTGATGCGGTTGTTTCATATGTAGCCTGTGGCTGCTGGTTGCATCAATTTGTGGAAGCATGGTTATATGTCCATCTGAGGGATGTCACTCACATTGATGAATCACCCAGTCGGCGAAACACCTGGATGACAATTTATACCTGGGTATAGATTGGAACCCTGGCTCGACAGGTTGGAGGTGAGTTGCATACCTCGAGGAGTCTAGTCCATTCGACCAGGCAAGAATAGAGAATGTGTGAAAAAAAAAAAAAACTTGAAAGTAATCGTGGCTTTAATCACTTTTTTTTAGGAAGACATGGAGGAAAAACAGAAGAAGAAGAAGATGACGAAGAAGAAGAAGACGACAAAAGGCAAAGGAGAAAAACCTTCAGTGTGGAAAACAGTAAAAAACTTTTTCCACAAACTGAAGGCAAAGAAAGTGCCTGATCAGACCTGCGAAGGATCAAACAATCGCGAATTGTGAGTAAATTGCTGCTGACCGTACTCGTACCTTTACATGAGTCCTGAGACGAAGAAAACATCCTTTGTGTCATCTCGTCTGGGACTCTGGGTTCGATTCCTGACCCGGATATAAACTCTCTAATCGGTGCAGGGTGTTTCATCACCTGGCGACTCGTACTCCCTTAAGATGGACGGTAAGCCGGCTGTCCAATCGGATGGCATAAGTCGGGTGTACGTTAAAGATCCCACGTTTATGTTTTGTGAAGAGCAGGTGAGTTATCGCTGGCATCCGAAACAAATTACTAATCGCCTTGCGATGAATGTCAACCCTGACCAGTCGGTTCATGAAAGTTCGATGATCTCGGCCGTCGATGGTCCGATGAACTTGAAAATTTGCACACACACACTGATCATCGGGTCGTGAACGCGATAGTATAATTATATTGTTCATATTCGGTTAATTTGTCTAATTATTGCTTAATGAGTTATGCAATATGCTAATAAGTATGTCTTCAGACAAAATGCTAAAACACTCGGAAGAAATTACCAGCCAATGAATTTACACCATCAGTGTCCGAAGGCATGTAACCCTTATTCACACGTGTTTGTTGTACACAAACATAATTATTATGCAAGAATTGCACTCTTTTGGACTGCTTTTTTTTCGGACTAATTGTCATGTCACACCGAAACAGTAAGTCCCATTTGGACATGTGTGGCATCGAAATGTGCGCAAGACCCGAGAGAAAAATGTCATGAGAGGAGAATTCGAAATCCCCCAGTGGTTGCGAAAAAATTGGTCTTCGATGGTCTAGTCAAAGAGTGAGCATGCTGCCAGGGTTTGTTCATTTTTCACCCTTCATCACCAGAACGCAAAAATATATCTTCATGTCCCCTGTTCCCCCTCTCCCCCACACAAAAAAATATGTATAACCCTTCCCCCCCCCCCCCCCCCCCATCCCACTCACCTTCCAGTGGAATTAGATGGCGGTACTGATGAATGGTAAACGTTTGAATGTAGTCATGGTACCATATACAGTAATGGTAAACGTTTGAATGTAGTCATGGTACCATATACAGTAATGGTAAACGTTTGAATGTAGTCATGGTACCATATACAGTAATGGTAAACGTTTGAATGTAGTCATGGTACCATATACAGTAATGGTAAACGTTTGAATGTAGTCATGGTACCATATACAGTAATGGTAAACGTTTGAATGTAGTCATGGTACCATATACAGTAATGGTAAACGTTTGAATGTAGTCATGGTACCATATACAGTAATGGTAAACGTTTGAATGTAGTCATGGTACCATATACAGTAATGGTAAACGTTTGAATGTAGTCATGGTACCATATACAGTAATGGTAAACGTTTGAATGTAGTCATGGTACCATATACAGTAATGGTAAACGTTTGAATGTAGTCATGGTACCATATACAGTAATGGTAAACGTTTGAATGTAGTCATGGTACCATATACAGTAATGGTAAACGTTTGAATGTAGTCATGGTACCATATACAGTAATGGTAAACGTTTGAATGTAGTCATGGTACCATATACAGTAATGGTAAACGTTTGAATGTAGTCATGGTACCATATACAGTAATGGTAAACGTTTGAATGTAGTCATGGTACCATATACAGTAATGGTAAACGTTTGAATGTAGTCATGGTACCATATACAGTAATGGTAAACGTTTGAATGTAGTCATGGTACCATATACAGTAATGGTAAATGTAAATAAACATGATTAAACCATATGTATTTTATAGTCTGATGGCGCACGTGTCCTCTTGTCTGATGGTGCACGCACGTGTTTTATAGTCCTCCCCCCAAGCCCTCTCCCTCCCACACTTCTCCCTGCTCTCAAATGTTGTGTTTGTGTGCTTCCCCTTCTCTCCCCATCTTGTCTTCCGCTCCCTCTTTTTATATATCTTGTTTTTCTGGTTGATTTGTTTGTGAAATAAATGTTCGCTCTTTCACGAGCCTCGATTCAGTATACAAAAAAAAAAATTCAATGTGGTGTTAATGGAGCACAGATGTGATGCGCCCAATGGCTCCTCCTGTATCCGAGCTCCTTGCAATATCTGGGCTCATATCACGTGTTATTGTTAACAGGTTCGAGCAGAAGCAATTGTTGCAGCAGGAAATTGAACAGTTGCAGCAGGAGAAGCAATTGTTGCAGAGGGAAAAGGAACAGTTGGAGATAAATAAATAAAAATTTCTCGGAGAGCAGGTGAGAAATTCCTACTGTGCATTTTCTTGTTGTTACCAATCTTGAATTGTCCTCTTTGAATAAACACCACAGTTCCCATGAGTACGTACATCCTTTCTTATGACATGTCGTTCATATTCATTCTTGCCACACATCAACTTTAAACTCAAATTCCCTTATTACCTCCGCCGGATTCAGACAGTAGACGGAGATTATGTTTCATTCCTGTCTATCTATAGCTGTCTGTCTCTCAGCAGGATGTTTCAATAAGTTGTGGACGATTCGGACGAGACTTGATGGACATGTTGGTTCTGTGACAAGGACGAAATGATTCGATTTTGGTGAAGATCCAGATCCGGTATGAGAATTTTTATTATTTTTTAAGTGATTCTTCACCATTGAGAGACGGGGCCAAAAACGATATAATCGCACGATATTTCAAAAAGTTGTGGACGACTTAGGACAAAACTGGTGGTTGCGTTCGTTTGGTGACAAGAGCATTTTTTGGGGTTCAGGTCCGGATTCAGATCTGGCCAATCAGTGGGATACATTATGGAAACCGTTCACCTGGCGGAGGTATGCGCTCTACCGAGTGCCATACTCTAGTGTTGGTATTTGTTTGTTTCGACCTTCAAGTACAGTTTTCTCGTGTAGAATCGGAATAACAATGCCATCTTGGTGAAGCATCCACATCAGGCATACTTTACTTGTGTAAACTATACAATACTTGTATATACTTGTATATGTTGTGTAAATATTGTGTGTAAATATTGTGTTTAATATTGTATATATTGTGTGAAGTATAGTATACTATACTTATTTCTTGTGTAAAGTATACTATACTTGTATATACTTGTATATATTGTGTAAATATTGTGTAAAGTGTAAATATTGTGTGTAATATTGTATATATTGTGTAAAGTATAGTATACTATACTTGTATCGTGTAAAGTATACTTGTCTAAATTATTGGAGGCAGGTATACTTTCAGGCATTGCATCTCCAAGTATGCTTTCCTTGGCATGTGGGCTGTGAAGCCAGCTATCCTTTCTGCTTTGCGGTTGTGGACTTGAAAGCCCCCAAAGTTGAGTTCAAGCAATGAAGCAGCACGTACGATTTTTCGTTTTTGTTTTGAATCACTGATCTCCCAGACTCAGAACGGACGCACTAACCATTATGCCACCAACTCTGTTGATTTGAACACCGAGTACACCCATTCCCTACGGGAGCGGCAGAAGGGGTCATTCCTCGCTGGGGTATACAGATTACAGATCTAGGTCCAGGCCTCAAAAAACATCGGGGGTGTGTTTATTCATCAAGTTACTTGTGGACTGTGGAGCGCTCGCCAAGTGCCTTAAGCATTCGACCAAGCACTCCATTCAAAACCGTTGATAAGGAACGGCTGGCTTGGCAAGCGCTAGCTAGCTGCTTGGTAACTGAACACACCCTGGGTTTCCTTCCTTACAGTTTCGTGTTAAACAGCAGGAGCACCTGTTTCAAAAGGTAATCATGTGTGTTTGTAGTTTATAATATTTTTAAACTTCTGGTAGAGGTTACTCCCACAAAAACGGCATGATAAGATGTTTACACTGTACATGTTAACACAGTGTTTGTACAAGGAGAAGAAACCCCTTGGGAAGATGGGATATTATGAGTACTGTACGGTATTAACATTGTTTTGTAATAACATTAATATTATGCTATTATTTAGGGTTGAATGTTACTTTTGTTATTTGGAAAAAGGCTACGATAAAGCTATCTTCATACGGATATACACCTTAACACACAGCCCCCTTTGTGGGGAAATCCCCAATTGAGTGTGAGGGAAGTTAAATCGCTACATCCTACGTTGTGTGACCCCTAGTCCCCCTATCAAGTTTGGTTGAGATTGAATAATAACGATCTAATGTATCACGGACATAAATCATCAGACAGACACCAATTTCTTATTTTTTAATGTTGAAGGCCCCAATCACTGACTAAATAGTCCTCATCGAGGCCAGGCCTTAAATAAAACAGCTACATTGATAGAAAAGTGAAGAAAGAGAGAATAGTCTCAGAGTTTTTGAGGAACTAAATAATCTGCTTTTTGAAAAGGGGATGGTTGTGTTTGGAAAAAAAAAAAAAATTTATATGTTTTTTCAAGGCTCGTTTAAGAGCTAGCACATCAAACACATATTAGCACAGAAAACACAAAAACATAAATGGACACGTAAAACAATAAGGAGAGGGGGAGACAAAATGGGGAGAGAGAGAGGGAAGCACCCAAGCACAACAGTGGAGAACAGGGACATTGGGAGATCAATTCGAAGGGTGACGACTGGGGGGTCGGGGGTCGGGGAGCGGGAGGGAAGGGGTACATGGTACAATACAAATTGACACGACAAGTAATTTCAGGAATGAAGTCGGGGATTGAAAGATGTGGATTTGGGGTGCATTAACAGGGGTAGAAAATATCAAGGTTTTGGATGGGGGAAGATAAGAGATGGTGGTGAACAGCTGTTTTAAAGTGAAGGAGTTTGTTCCAGAGGTAGGAGAAAAGAGGGAATAAAAGAGTGAAGGTGAGCAGAGAGTCTTGATTTTGGCAGTTTCACCAGAAGAGGGTTGCTGACAGATCTTGTGCGCCTGCAGGAATATTTGGGGGACAGAGCACAGACGGAGCTGGAGGAGCTAGGCCAGAGAGGAGTCCACAGAAGACAGAAAGACCACCTACCTGCCTGCGGTGAGGGAGTGGAAGGCCCTCAGAATCAGTTTCATCGCGAGAGATTCCAATGATCCTGATAGCTTTGGTTTCTACAGCGTGAAGCCAAGCTAGGTGTGAGGCAGGAGCACCAGCCCAGATTGGAGAGCAGTATTCCACTGAGCTACAGATTAAAGCCTTGCATGTGATGAGGAGCTCAGGTGTGCCAAGGAAGGACTTCACACGACGGAGGATGCCCAGTCGGCGACTGGCTTTCTAGGCCAGCTTGGAAATGTGGTTTTCCCAGGAAAGATCATGGCAGATAGTGAGACCCAAAAGCTTGAGTGACAGAGCTTCTTGGAGAGGATTGTTCAGAAATGGGATGGGAGGGTTTTCCAGACAGTATTTTCGGAGAGACATAGTGAGAGTGTGAGATTTGTCCGGATTGAAAGACATGTTCCACTTATTTGACCAGTTTGTGATTTTGTCCAGGTCCACAGAGAGTGAAGAGGCTGCATCCTGCCGATCTGAGGGTTGAGATATGGAGCGGTAGAGAGTGGAGTCATCAGAAATGAGATAGAGAGGATTTTCGAGAGAGTCGGAAAGATCATTGATGAAGACCAAAAAAAGCACAGGGCCCAGAACACTGCTTTGAAGAACTCCAGCCTGAACAGGAAGGGGAGATAAGAGAAATCCATTCTGGGCCACATGTTGACTGCGACCGTAAAGGAAGTCCACAAGCCAGGCGTGGAGATTTCCATGGATACCATAGGATGAGAGTTTGGTGAGCAGAGTGGGGTGCCTGAACGTATCGAAGGCACGTGATAAGTCAAGTAAGACAGCTCTGATTTCCTGTTTGGCATTGAGGGCCTCCATTCATTGTTGAGACAGCAGAAGCAGCATGTCCAGAGTAGAGTAACCTGATCTGAATCCAAATTGATGATCCGATATCAAGCCATTGGAGAAGAGGAAGGATTTAATATCAGAAGCGATAATGGATTCCATGACCTTTCTGATAATTGGGAGAAGGCTGATTGGTCTGTCATTGCAAATAGCTATTTTGCACCTTTTTTCTGCAAAGCGGTAATGATGGCTGATTTCAAAGCAGATGGTACATGACCTTGAACAAAACAGAGGGTGAAGAGAACAGAAAGAGGGTGAGATAGAGCGGCAGAGCAGGCTTTTAGGACCCGTGGGCTGATGCCGTCTGGTCCAGTTGCAGAATCAGAATCGAGGTTTGACAGAAACTTCTCCACCTTGTCAGAAGAGAAGGACACAGAGTCTACGAGCAGCTGGGTTCGACTGGGTAAGGTGGGTACAGAGAGAGATGGGTTTGGGACCCAAGATTTTGAGGCAAACACAGAGTTGAGGCATTCAGCTTTTTCAGGCGCATTGTCAGATGTGTAGCCATTTGTGGTAAGGGAGGGGATTGAAGGGGAACAAACACCAGAAACAGATTGGACCAGATGCCACCACGATTTGGAAGAGGGAGACAGGTTTGAGAGTTCAGTCTGAAGAGAAGAGAGATATTATTTCCTGGCTCTCCTGAGGGTAGACACACACTTGTTCCGAGCTTTGTGAAAGGAACTGAGATTGCCTTCAGCTGGATTAGCCTTCCAAGAGGCAAAGGCAAGTTGTTTCAGGACAACTGCCTCACCACAAGATTCAATCTACCATGGACGGGAGGAAGGGTATGACAACTGAAGACATGATGGGATAAATCTGTGCATGAGAGAGAGCAGTTTACTTTGGAAGAATTCCCAGGATGAGTTGATGTCAGAGGCAGTGGAGATGGGAGACCAGTTCAGATGATTAATGGCTGCTTGAAGACCGTGCCAGTCAGCCTGATTGAAATGCCAGGCTTGTTGACGCTGAGGAGGCTCTCTGAGAATGGCCAGAGGGATATACATTTTAACAAGCAAATGATCAGCTGAACCGATTGGAGCAGAAGAAGAAAAGCAGACATTTGCAGGGAAGTTTGTCATGACCATGTCTAGAAGAGAGGATGTTCCGTTGACTGAGATCAGGGTCGGGAAATTGACAGATTGTGTCAGTCCAAATGAGTCGCAGAAGTCCTTTGCTGAGGTGCCATGCCTGGTGAGAGAGGTACCCACACCCAGCCAGCTGGCATGATGACTGTTGAAGTCAGCACATATGGGGAAGAGAGAGAGAGTTGGGATGAGTCGATAGAAGTTGGTCCATGTTGTCAGACAGCGAGATGTAAATGGAGTCATCACTGTTTGGAGGACGGTACAGAACACATATGAACAAAAGGTGGGAGCGAAGCGGAAGCCGCAGCCAGAGGTACTCCTGGGGGTGTGGTGGAGAGAGGGCAGTGCAGGGAGAGTGAGGAAGAGAGTTTTTGATTTAAAAAAAAAAAGCAAGCCTGCCACCAGGACGAGGGAAGTTAAAGATATATACATGGGAAGGTAAAGAGTTGCAGAGTTTGACAGTGGCGGAGAAGTAACAAACATCATAACGGCCCACCCTTGAGTTGGCAATGGCCACACACTAATCATGAGATGTAGTGGCTTGCTGAGTATTCCGTGATCTCAGTAATGGCGGATGTACACATGCAGAAAGTTATCGGGAGCAGAGACTGAATAAATATCTGTAGAAAAGAGAAAGAGAGCCAACTCTGCGGCGTAATTTGAGCGGGTTGAGTTTTGAGGTCAAATTGGGAGTGTTGATAATTCAGATTACTTTTGATTCAATTATATCCACTAAATATGTGGAGCTAGAACCTCCCCAGATGTGAGAGCAGTTCTCTATACAAGGACTAATCAATCCTTTATATAGTTGAAGCAACTGTTGAGAGGAAAAGAATCTTCGACATCTGAACAGGACTCCCAGTTTCTTCGAGGCAGACTTAACTATTTGTGTAATGTGTGTATTCCAGGATAAATTTGATGTTAGCTTAATACCAAGGAGGTTCATTGAATCGCATGGTGTAATTGTGGAGCTTTCAAAGGAGATTGGAGAGTTGAGAGGAGTTTTACAGAGAGATAGGAAGGAATTGCGTATTTTAGTGTGATCATGCTTGATGGAAGGTCCGTGATGCCTAACAACAGGTCAAAGCAAATTTATAATGTGATTACTGATATCTTGTGGCCATGAACCTTTCTGGAAAACATTTTTATGCAGACATCCATTAAATTTTCATCCGCATGATCAACTGCATAGATTGTCTTAACTCCCTCCCTCCATGCCTTTCTCTTTTCATTTATCAGAGCAAGAAAGCTAGTGAGTGTCCCCAGAACTACCACGATGAAGAAGTACAGACGGACATAAAGCAACTGGAAAATGAGATGGAGAAGGAAAAATGCCGAGACGAGCATTTAAGACTTGCTGGGGAAGCTATTGACCAGATCCACATGGAGTATGCAGAGCAACAGGAAAGGATCGCACAATCATTGCTCGAGTGAGTTCTTCAACGAAACTACATGTTTATTTCTTAAAACTTCACTGTCTTTAACTTAAAACTTAAATAACTAAATATTTCATGGAACACCTTCGCCTGTGCAGTCTTGAGAAAACAAGGACTGTGGAAGTGTCTGCGAGCAGCAAATTTGATTGCTTGAGATGATCTAAAATGGCGTAACATTTTCTCCAAATACTGCTAAACGGAAGGTGTTTGAAAGTACCACGAAGGCAATCTATGTTCTACAATGTTCAAGTACATAATTAAATCGAAATAAAACAAAGATTGTTTAAAGGTTGTAGGGAAAAACGTTTTTTTTTTCTAAAAACAAAAAATCTTGTTTTCGGAAGTTCACCACTGCTGATGCAGCTTCTTTTACAACGCCTATTTAACATGTTACATTAGTTATTCGTGCCACTTATTTGTCCTGAGGATGTCCCTAACAACATTAGGTTTACTGTTTCAAATAATTTCAGTTTTGTTTGACTGTTCGACAGGCCGAGTGACTAGAAAAAAGAATAACCTCGTTCCTCTGCCAAATTCAGAGCCCAAGTACTTCTAAACTACAGATTCAAGTTCTGATTCGTGTTCTACAATGTTCAAAATATCGTATATAATTGAAATTACGCAGTTCTTCGATAAAAAGGTGATGTCTGTGGGACTGTAGAGAGAAAGGACAGAGTGAACCAATTGCTTAACCCACATATTTGCTTTGCATTTGTGGGGTAATCATAATATTACTAAACTATATGGTATTCATAGAATACTTTCCCTGTGCAGTCAACTTGGTGTCAGCCAACACTTTTATTTTTGAACGTTTCTTTTTTTTTGATCCAATATGGCTGCCAGACCACGTGAGCGATGACATCATAAATTTAAATTCTCTAAATAATGGTTGCAGAGATCATGCTCAATAAATTTCAAACTGATCAGACTAAGTGTTGTCCCTGTCAAATTATGATGTCATAATTATGGCACCAATGGCGTCATTGTTAACAACACCTATTCCTATTATGGCTGACACAGCACACACTTTACTTTGCTGAAATGCAAACACAAATGTTATATTTTCGTCAAAAATCGTCGAAATTTCGCCAAATCTGTTTTGGTCGAGTGTTAATACACCTCAGTGATTGACAAATCTGAAATCAGAATTTTACTTGAGGTCAAAATGACCCCATGAGGTCGCTCCGTACTTTGCCAGCTCGTCATGTGCATGTGATAATTAATTCCATGCCCACTGTAGAAGACGTCTTCTTCTTCATGCAATAACAACTTCTAGCTTCCAGACTGTACATCCAATCATCTTGAAATTTTGCAAACTTGTTACACTTCATTACCTCTACTATAATATAATGTTTCACGTCGAACAATGAAGCGGTTCAAGAGTTATAATTTTTAAAAACATTTTCGTTTAATTATTTATAGCTGCCAAACCACGTCACCTATCGCAAATTCCAAAAGGTCATTTTAGTAGACTGATATGCGGTACACATCTGTGAAGTTTCCCCTCAATAGGATCAAAAATGAGGAAGGAGCTGGGTTTAAAATTTATGCATAAAACGTCATAACTCCAAAACCATGTGACGCATGATGTCATGCTCGTGGGTATGCGATGCATAATTGCATGGGTATGCGATTATGCCTGCAAAGTTTGGAATCGATCTGTTCAGTCGTTTTGGATAAAATTGGATTTTAGTGGTTTTTCAGGCTTTATACTCAAAACAATATGGCGACCGTACCACGTGACCTACGACGTCATTATAAATTTATTTCTGCATCAATTTATACCAAGAAGATGCTCAATAAATTTCATCCTGATTGGATAAAGTTTTTTACTTGTCAAATTATGACGTCAAAACAGCGGCATCTATGACGTCATCATTCACATATTTTATTCCAGAGTTCTTTGCAATGAGACCTGTCTCAATTATTTCTGTGCAGCAGTTTTTGAGATATAGAAGTGCAATTTTTGGGGGTTTTTCCAAGATGGCGCCCATACCACGTGACTTGTGATGTCATAATATTCACCAAAAATATTCTACAGGAGGAGGCCCTCCTCGGGTAAAAATTTCATGTCAATCGGACCAACAGTTGCCGAGAAAATGAATTTTTAAAATGCTGACGCACACACTTTACTTTACTGAAATGCAGACACACGTACGTACCCGAATGCTTAACCCTGCCTTTCGCTTCGCGAGCGCAGGGTAACTAGAATGGCACTCGGTAGAGAGCATACCTTCGCCTGGCTGGCCATATCACTCAATGGTGAAGAATCACTTGAAAATTACATAATTCTCATATCCGAATACATATTCAGATCTTCACCAAAATCTAATCTATTTGTCCTTGTCAGACACCCAACCTGCCCACCACATTTCCTCCGAATCCATCCACAACTTTGAGATATTTTGTTCACAAACAAACAAACAAACAAACAAACGGACAAACGGACAAACAGACAGGGGTGAAAACATAACCTCCATCCATGTTTGGTGGTTGAGGTAACTGGAACGACATTCGGTAGAGAGCATACCTCCGCCTGGCTGAACAGTTTATGTTTTGTATCCCAATGATAGGCCAGATCTGGAGTCAGACCGGAACCAAAATCGAATCCGTTTGTTCTTGTCACCTAACCAACTCAACCGCCAAGTTTTGTCATAACTCGTCCACAAATTTTTGAAACAGTATGCTGTAGCGGCTACCGCTGGGTTTTCACAATTGCCTTGCACCTATCAAGGACGCGGAGCGATCACCATGCCGGGCTCGTCCAGGACGCCCGGGCAGGCCCGCGCTCAACTTGCCAGGCCTCAGTCGGGACGCCCAGGCATGCCCGGGCAGGCTCGCCCTCAACTTGCCAGGCCGCAGCCAGGACGCTGGGCCACGCCCCCTCTCGCCTTTCCTGGGCAAACGCTCCGGGATAATATGTATATATATTGCTGCCCGATAAACGGGCTTTTCAGAGTGCCTGAGTGTTTGGTTTGATTAAAGCAACTCAGATGAATTCCAGCTTTTTGTCGCGTCCATTCTTCCGATCGACGTGGGAGCCCCAGCTCCTTCATTGGTGACCTACCGACATGGACACGGCAGTCGCCCTTAAACTGCCTACCTTCTGGGAGGCTCACGCGGCGGTTTGGTTCGCACAGGCGGATTCCCTGTTCGCCCTGCGAGGCATCACGGCCGACGACACCCGCTTCCACCATGTGGTAGCAGCGCTCGGTTCGGCCACCGCGGCCCGCGCCCTGAGCCTCCTCGAGAGCCCGCCAGCCGCTGACAAATACGGCGCGATTAAGAAGCTTCTCCTCGACGCTTTCGCCCTCCCAACGGCGGAACGCGCACGGTGCCTGCTCGACCTGCCCGAGCTCGGCGACACGCGCCCTTCCGAGCGAATGGACTACATGCTTTCACTGCTCGGCGAGTACTCTCCGGCATTCCTGTTCCGGGAGCTGTTCCTCCGTCAGCTGCCTAACCCGGTACGCCTCGCCCTGGCAAGCACGACGATCACAGATCCCCGGGCCCTTGCCAGAGAAGCCGACAAGATCTCCGCCGCAGGACAGCGCATCGCAGCGGCGACATGGGACCCACCGCCGTCCGACGCAACACCCATGGCGCCCGAGCACCCGGCACGGTCGACGACCGAACTGCCGACGCAATTGGCGGCCGCTACACCGAGCCGACCACCTCCAGCACGACGACCAGAGCCTCCACCTGACCAAGCGTGGTGTTACTATCATGCCAGGTTCGGACAGAAGGCCCGGACATGCCGACCCCCGTGCACCTTCGGCAGGCCGGGAAACGGCCGGGCCGGCGTTCATTACCAGCCATGAGCGCTGGCCACACGGGCAACTTACTGTTCATCACGGATAAAGCGTCCGGACGGCGCTTCCTGTGCGACACAGGCGCCCAACTGAGCGTCATACCCGCCTCTGACCAGGACAGGCAATCCGCGGTTTGCGGCCCCTCCTTGGTTGCGGCCAACGGATCGACCATCCGCACCTTCGGCCCGCGCAACGTCACCCTCTGCTTCGGCGGCCAACGCTTTGCTTGGACGTTTGTAACCGCAAACGTGCCCATGGCTCTGCTAGGCGCCGACTTCCTCTGCGCACACGGACTGCTGGTGGACGTCCAACGGCGTCGTTTAATCAACGCCGAAACCTTCAGCTCCCTGGTATGCACATTGAGCAGCTCCGCGCCGACCGAGCTGGCATGCCTCGGCCCTCACGCGGCCGACGTTTTCGGCCGTCGCAGTACGGCATGGGATCGAGCACCACATACCAACCACGGGCCCGCCGGTCTACGCCAGGGCCCGCCGCCTCGACCCAGCCAAGCTTGCCGTGGCGAAGGCCGAATTTGACGCGTTGGAGCACCTCGGCATCGTGCGGCGCTCCGATAGCGCGTGGGCCTCGCCACTGCACATCGTGCCAAAGCCGGGGGGTGGATGGCGCCCGTGCGGCGACTACCGCCGTCTCAATGACGCTACCACCCCCGACAGGTACCCGATCCCGCATATCCAAGACTTCTCCGCCCGTCTGGCGGGACGGGCCATTTTTTCGAAAATTGATCTCATACGGGGATATCACCAGGTACCTGTCAGGGCGGCCGACGTCCCTAAAACGGCAGTCATCACGCCGTTCGGCTTATTCGAATTCTTGCGGATGCCGTTTGGTCTCAAGAACGCAGCTCAGGCGTTCCAGCGCTTGATGGACGGCGTGCTGCGTGACCTGCCGTTCCTTTTCGTTTACCTGGACGACATCCTCGTCGCCAGCACGTCCCGGGCCGAGCACCTCCTCCACCTCCGAGCACTGTTCGGGCTCGTCAGCGAGCACGGCCTCATCGTCAACCCGGCCAAATGCCACTTCGGCACGACGGCCGTTGATTTTTTGGGCCACCACATCACCAAGAACGGGGCCGTGCCACTGCCAACCAAGGTCGAGGCCATCACCACGTTCCCGCGTCCCCGCACCATAAAGGCTCTGCAGGAATTCCTGGGAATGGTGAATTTTTATCACCGCTTCGTGCCCCGCGCTGCTCAACTCATGCGGCCCCTCTACGAAGCCCTCCGGGGCAAGCCGGCCAAGCAAGACATCGCCTGGTCCGCAGCAATGGATGCGGCCTTCCAAAGCTCAAAGCGGGCCCTCGCCGACGCAACACTGCTCGCTCACCCGGTGCTCAACGCTCCCATCGCCCTCACCACGGATGCCTCCGACTACGCGGTGGGCGCCGTACATGAGCAATGGGTGAACGGGGTTTGGCAGCCACTCACTTTTTTTCAGCTGGCAGCTCCGGCCGAACGAGCTCAAATACAGCACGTTTGACCGGGAGCTCCTCGGTCTACACCTGGGCGTCCGCCATTTCCGCCACCTCCTGGAGGGCCGACCTTTCACGGCGTTCGTCGACCACAAGCCGTTGGTTTATGCCATGGCCAAGGTCACGGAGCCGTGGTCGGCCCGCCAACAGCGCCACCTCTCCGCCGTGTCGGAGTTTACCACGGACATCCGGCACGTCGCCGGCAAAAACAACGCCGTGGCCGACTGTCTTTCCCGGGCCAGCGCGAACGCGTTCCACCTGGGCGTGGACTTTGCGCTTATGGCGGCGGACCAAACCACCGACACCACAGTGCAAGCCCTCCGGGCGGCGGACACGGGCCTCCGCCTGGCCGACATCCCCTTCGCGGACACTGTCCTGCTCTGCGACGTCTCCCAAGGCCAGCCTCGCCCCATCGTGCCCGTCACCTGGCAACGCCGCATCTTGGCCTCCCTCCACGGCCTTTCCCACCCGGGCCGGAAAGCTTCCCAGAAGCTGGTGTCGGCGCGATTCGTCTGGCACGGCCTTCGTCGGGACGTCCGCGATTGGACCAGCACCTGCACGGCCTGCCAACGGGCCAAGGTCCACCGACACACCCAGGCCCCGCTGGCACCTTTCACCGTGCCCGAACGACGTTTCAACCACGTCAACGTGGATCTGGTGGGCCCCCTCCCCCCGTCACGGGGGTTCACACACCTGCTCACCATGGTGGACAGGACCACCAGGTGGCCGGAGGCCGTTCCCCTCGTCTCCACCACCACCGCCGACGTGGCGCAGGCTTTCATCGCCACCTGGGTCGCCCGCTTCGGCGCACCGGCGGACATCTCATCAGACCGCGGACCACAGTTCACCTCCGAGCTGTGGGGCGCAGTCGCCCGCAACCTGGGGGTCAAGCTCCACCGTACTACGGCCTACCACCCCCAAGCAAACGGGTTGTGCGAGCGATTCCACCGCTCCATGAAGGCCGCGCTCATGGCCGGCCTTCAAGACGGCGGTTGGGCCGACCGGCTGCCATGGGTCCTTTTGGGCCTCCGCACGGCCCCCAAGGAGGACCTCCAGGCATCCACCGCCGAGCTTGTCTATGGCCAGGCGCTACGCGTCCCGGGCGAATTCGTGCCCGATGCCACCAGTCTCTGGTCCGCGGCTCACCAGCGCTCGGACCTCCAGGAGGCCGCCCGACGGTTTGCCCCCGTGCCAACATCCCACCACGGTGACCCCCAGTCCTACGTCCCCCCAGCACTTCGCACAGCGGAGTATGTTTTTGTGCGTCACGACGCACATCGGGGGCCACTCCGGCCGCCGTACGACGGGCCCTTCCGGGTGCTGCGACGGGACGACAAGTCGTTCGTCATCGACATCGGCGGCAGGTCGGACCGGATTGCGGTGGACCGCCTCAAGCCGGCGCACGTGGACGTCGACCACCCACCACGGGTGGCCCTTCCGCCGCGGCGAGGCCGCCCCCCGTCCACGGTGCCCCCCACTCGACCGCCCACCACCACACCGGACCCCCTCCCACGACCCGCCAGGGTTCGCTTCGGCCGGGTCATCAGGACCCCCCTCAAATTGACCCTGCCGGTGCAAGTCGATTCTGGGGGGACGTGTGTAGCGGCTACCGTTGGGTTTTCACAATCGCCTTGCACCTATCAAGGACGCGGAGCAATCACCATGCCGGGCTCGTCCAGGACGCCCGGGCAGGCCCGCGCTCAACTTGCCAGGCCTCGGTCGGGACGCTGGGCCACGCCCCCTCTCGCCTTTCCTGGGCAAACGCTCCGGGATAATATGTATATATATTGCTGCCCGATAAACGGGCTTTTCAGAGTGCCTGAGTGTTTGGTTTGATTAAAGCAACTCGGATGAATTCCAGCTTTTTGTCGCGTCCATTCTTCCGATCGACGTGGGAGCCCCAGCTCCTTCAATGCTATGTATCGTTTTAGCCCAATCTCTTAATGGTGAAGAATCACTTGGAAACTAAAATATATATAGTATCCGGATTTGGATCTTCACCAAAATCTCATCAATTCGTCCTTGGCACACACCCGATCTGTCCATAAAGTTTATTCCGAATCCGTCCACAATGTATTGAAACATCATGCACTTCATAACTTGATATATCGAATTAGAATTGAAATAAACCTGTGTGAGAGAGAAAGACAGCACGGGCCTAACTAAACAGGCCTCAAAGCCATTCGAGGTAATAAAATGGTGGATATTTGTTTACATGAAGCCTCTCCAAGAATGGGTGGAGCTACTCTGCAAACGGAGTAAGCCACACCCCCGGACAGACAGACAGACAGACAGACAATCACCTTCGCCTATAATAATATAGATACATATTGTGCACATGTTGTACTGCATACAAACATGTTATATGTGACATGTAGAGTGGTACATATTTTGTGTGCACACACACACACACACACACACACACACACAAACACAAACACACACGGCTCAAATATATATATAGATTTGTGAAAGCTGTGGATGATGCAGATAAAGAGCAAAATAAAAGAAGTGAAACAATAAGCAGATACCTATGTAATATGACGTGTCTGACATGTAAAATGACATGTCTGATGAACCAACAATACAGATACCTATGCAATATGACATGACTGACATGTAATATGACATGTCTGATGAACCAACAAATTCAAAATCTGATTTGAAAAAGGTGCAGTTTGTGAATTGCTTTTGTGGTAGATTATGGCCAACTGTGTCAAATGCAGCACTGTTGAACATTCATCTCCTTGTACCTCATAATGATTGATCACCTCAACTCCTCTTTTGCAGTCATGCTTTCTTCACTTGCCAGGTGGTTGAATTGAATAAGCGTCGTCAGCAACTTGAAGAATAAAACAAACACCTGAAGGACAAAGTGTCAGAGCAATGCAAGCTGAGCAACATTGGAATGGCACAAAGACTCAGCAGGGTACAAGAAAGAGGCGACAAACAACACACCATCATCAACATGCCGCAAACACTGAGCACTGTACCAGTGAGGAGCGACAAACACGACACCATCGTATTTGGTGGCTTTGTGAGTACTCTTTGAAAATAAGACGTTGAAAATAAAATATGTACAGTCACGTGAAAAAGTAAGCACACCCCATGTAAAGTTTTGACTTTTTCAACATATTTCAACATACAGTTATTTGATCTTTATGTCAACAATATTGATAGATAAAGGTGATATAATATAACAAATATCATGAAACATTTACATTTTGTAGTCCATTGTATAATTTAAATAAACATAAATGCAAATTTCGCATGTGGAAAAAGTAAGTACACCCCTACATTTATCACTACTTCAAATACCTAAAATTAGAATCAGGTGCACCAGCTCAGGTGCAAATGATTAGAACATCGTTAGAGAGGATCTTGGAGGAACCTGTCTTATTTAAACCTCAGATATTGAATTTGGTTTGCTCTTTGTTGTTGAAGTGTGCGGCGTCACCATGCCTAGATCAAAAGAGCTCTCTGAAGCCTTCAGAAAGAAGGTTATAGATGCCTACGAGTCTGGAAGGGATTTAAAAAGATCTCCAAACAATTTGAAATCAATCATTCGACTGTCCGGAAGATCATCTACAAGTGGAGAAGATTCCAAACAACTGCCAACTTGTTCAGGCCAGGCCGCTCCAGCAAGTTCAGCCCGAGAGCAGACCGCAAGATGCTGAAAGAAGTCTCCAAGAACCCCAGAATGTCATCACGGGACCTACAGGTAGCTCTTGCCACTGTTGATGTCAAAGTGCACGAGTCTACCATTAGAAAGAGGCTGCACAAATTTGATCTACATGGGAGGTGTGCCAGGAGGAAACCTTTGCTGTCCAGAAAGAACATCAGGGCAAGACTATAGTTTGCCAATGAACACCTAGGCAAAGACCAGCACTTCTGGAACAATGTGCTCTGGACAGATGAGTCAAAGGAAGAGCTATTTGGCCACAGTACCAGAAGACATGTTTGGTGAAAACCAAAGACAGCATTTGACCACAAGAACCTGATACCAACTGTAAAGCATGGTGGTGGAAATATTATGGTTTGGGGCAGCTTTGCTGCATCAGGGACTGGGAAGCTCACCATCATAGAATCCACTATGAATTATTCATTGTACCAGAGCGTGCTTGAGGATAATGTGAGGCCATTTTTCAGAGAGTTGAAGCTCAACCGGAAGTGGACCTTGCAACATGACAATGACACTAAACATACCAGTAAATCCACCAAGGAATGGCTGGAAAGAAAGAAATGGAGGGTTCTGGAATGGCCAAGTCAAAGCCTGGATATAAATCCCATTGAGATGTTGTGGGGGGATTTGAAACGAGCTGTGCATGCAATTGTGCATGCTGTGCAACAATTTTTTGTTGAATAAATTATTGCAAAGTCAATTTTGCATTGTTTTTTTGTTCAATTAGTTCACCTTTATCTAAAGATACTGTTTAAATTAAGATTAAATATTGATATGTCCACATATGATAAAAAGATTTTAAAAACATTTCATGGGGTGTACTTACTTTTTCCAAATGAGAAATTTGCATTTATGTTTATTTAAATTATACAATGGACTACAAAATGTAAATGTTTCATGATATTTGTTATATTATATCACCTTTATCTATCAATATTGTTGAAATGAAGATCAAATAACTGTATGTTGAAATATGTTGAAAAATTCAAAACTTTACATGGGGTGTACTTACTTTTTCACATGACTGCATACACTGAACATCAAAACAAACATCAAATATTTAAAAGGACACTCATTGAAATCCTCCATGCAAAAATTAAAAATATTTGAACACAGAGGTAAAGTTCAGCTATCTTTACTAAACACATGTCAATAAACAAGAGGTTGCCTCAATCACAAAAGAGCAAAAAGCATGAACATCACAAGGGGTGGAGCAACAAAAGTCACAGCACTGCAACACAAAGACACGCACCTGAATACAGTCAAAACAAAATGACACAGGAATGGACAAAACACTCCGAACAGTCAAGGACAAAATGACAGCAGTCCTCAATATCGTGTGTGTCCTCCCTGAGCTGTGATGCAGGCTGTACACCTCCGACGCATGCTCTGTACCAGGCGTCTGATGCGGTCCTGGGGAAGTCTGTCCCACTCCTCCTGAAAGCCTTGAATGAGCATTTGCCGATAGACAGCCGTTGATCTCCTCGGTGCAAGATGTCGATTGCAGGCCGTGAGCAACCAAGACGTTGAGCAATTGTTCACTGGCTTACACCTGCCTCAAGCATCCCAATTGCCCTTAAACGTTGTTCAGATGTCAGGCGTGGCATCTGAATTTTCTTGTTGTTTTCCCTGTCAGAAGCCTCGAGTCTAGAGTGACTATAGACAGCAGTAAATGAATGTCTAACCACGAGAACTGAAGGATTTCATTATGAGGGTCATTATTTAAAGGGAAAGATCCCGATACAGAACCACTCCAGCATGCCATTGTTGATCAACCAGGTGATTGAAATGAAGTTCCCGCTACATAATCAGCCATTACAATTGAAGAAACGTGTTTGTAAAGCTGCACATTTCAAAAAATGAAAGGGATAAGTTTATTTTGATGTTCAGTTTATAAATACATATATTATAATATATATTTCGAATGGTGAATTTAATAACACAAACCACAACTGTATTGACAAATGGCAAAATGGTTTTAAAGAACAACCAAAGAAATTCTGCATTTTGTTCATCAGGTTCATCTTGTCATACGTTAATATTTTGAAGCTTTTTCCATCTGCAGGATGATGCACTCGAAATTTGAGGGCAGCATATTTCCTTGGGAATGGCGTGGGCGCCTCCGCATTCGTAAGGCATTATTTATTTATTTACTTTCTCCCCACTCCAACCATCTGTAAAGCTGTTATAGATGTGTATTTTCATAATTAATTCTGCCAACGACGGAAGTAGTTTTTCAAAAAGTAGAGTTTAGTTTGTTTGTTAGAAAGTAGTGTAAAAAAGTAACCCACAAAAAAAAAGTAGTGTAAAAACTTTTTTTTTCTGTGTTATTTGTTTAATGAGGTTCTCTTTATCTACTTTTTATCATCACTGCATATGTCCTAAGGCTCGTAATAGAGACACACACACACACACACACACACACACACACACACACACACACACACACACACACACACACACGAAGATTCACAAAACAATTAGATAAGAGATTTACGCAGCCAACAGCCCCATAATTACTAACACGGATTTATTTACTGTGTGGGGGTGATTAGTAATTACGAAAATTGTTAACCCGGTTGGAAAGAGTTTGTAAACATCGCTATAGCACATTGTCATGTAGCACGGAGTAACGTAAAACGTACCACAGTTCTTTAATTTACATCTCATGTAAATTCTTTAATTTAATTTACAATACAAGTCTGGTGTATTGTAATTTATATACAACCAAATGGGGGGAGGGGTGTGGGGGAGAATGTCATTTGGCGCCTCATCCATGTCCCGTCGCCCCACCATCACTACGCCTTTGTGTTTACTCTAACCAGTAACCACCCAATCTGGGCCACAACTCCATGAGTTGCTGAATGTGCTGTGTGTGTGCTCACCATCCCTAGCACACAACTAATTGTAATGTTAAAACATTGAATGACCTTATTGGTGAATTAAACATCTCATAGACGAGACGGATTTCTGAGAAATGTGAATGTCAGGTGTATTTTTGGGTAAAAGTTGGGAACCTTACTTTTTAAAATAAATAGCATATGCTGAATTGGAATAACCCGGTTCCCAAGCCGAATTTTGGGTTTTTGACCTTCTAATTAGCATAAACAAAAGGCCACCAAATTGCCATTTTTCGACAATTTCTTTGAACAAGCATTTATATTGTGCGTATCAAAAAAAATGTAATCCGAATTCAAGGGGTTAATATGCAAAGGTTATTTATTTTGACAATTTACATGTGGTTTACTAATTAAGAGGAGATCCTCAGCTTTCCATTGATACCTTCCATGCATCATTGCTGTCACATATGACCGAGTACATGTTCATTGAAAATGACAAGTTTAAATCGCATTTTTACAAGTTTAGCTAATCGATGCAAGTCAGGATAATTGGTGCAAAAAGAACGTCAGATGTGAACTTTTCTCAGGAATGATTGGCCTTTATGCACCCACACCTTCAACATGTCCACCTCCCCTTTCAACACAAAGCTCACAGCGGCGGAGCATGCCATGAACTGCTCGTCTCACCAAAGCCGGGTCATTGCGGAAAGCATCCACTTCATGTCGAAGCACATTGTCATGGCCTGCAATTCGTCAAGATCACGGGGAGTAGTTACGAACACCTTGTTCTTTAAATGTCCCCAAAGGAAATAATCACATGGTGTGAGGTCAGGTGATCTTGGCGGCCATTCCACTGCATGGTTGAGGACGATGACTCGGTCTCCAAAGAGTTCCCTCAGTCGATCTCGGACAGCGATAAGACGATGTGCTGGGGCGCCGTCTTGGGCCCACCAGAGATATCTGAAGACACCACGAACCTGTCGCTCAAAGTTCTCCTCCAGCTGCGGTAAAACTTCATCATTGATCATCTGCATATACCTGTTACTGTTACGTGGTCACCTCGGTGAATACCTGGTCTCAGTGACCCCCGGACCGTGAGAGGAACTTCGCCAGAAAGCTGTATTATATATGCGCTTTCGCCACGCAATCCATATGAATTTCACCCAAGAGACAACTGACGTTCAAGGATATATTTCAATGGTAATGATACCATACAATTTCAATGACACAACCACGGAGATTTTCCCCGAGCCATCAACAATACACAACCATCAACAATATTTCAATGACACAACCACGGAGATTTTCCCCGAGCAATCAACAATACACTACCATCAACAATTCCCCAGCCACAATCAATTCCCTATGAGTAAGATGGCCATCTTATATACGTGTGTCCCGGTGAGTACTCACGACACCCTTTTGGTCTCGGTCCCGCACAATGTCTCTGGGCCCCTCCTGACCAAGATGATAGTCGGCGTCGCCGCACTCGGGCGGTTGAACGAACCCCGGGTGGACGTGTTTCCACCGGGCAGGTATCGTACCCGGCACCCCGGCTACAGCCCCTCGCGGCCACGTGACGCGGGGACGGGAAAGCAAGCCAAAAGCCCCACGCCGCTTGCCAGGCGTGTTAGGCCCCAACGGGCGACCCGCACGCGTCTGTTCAGACGGTGCCGCGAACGATGCCAGACGCGGTCGATGCACGGCCCCACGTCAACTTGACGTCTCCACCGGGCAGGTACACGTCCCGGTGATTCCTCTCGCCAGACAGGCTTCGGAACGCCGCTTTTCCACGCAGCGCAAGGTCGATCCCACCTTTTGTCGGAGCGGGGCGAGGAAGAATCCTACTCGTCCCTTTTCTTCCTCGTGTCTTTTCCTCTTCCGTTTCCGGTCACTTCCGTTTCCGGCCACTGGTTCAGAAGGGCTCCTGACTCTCCAATCACAACAACCCTTAATATACTACACACGGATAAGCAAAGACCTGAATGGTAATCCACATACATTCACATAAATATGTAACACTCCCCCCCTTCAAGAAAGAAAGTTTGAACCCAGCGAAAACTTTCTTTGCCGGCCAATTTGGAGAAACAAACCAGATAACTCAACCCCCCCACATTATCAGTTGCCCCCGGGCACAGTTATCACTTAAAAATAAAGCAACCAAAATTTCACCACAACCCCTCCAGATTACTCACTCTGGACTAAGCACCAGCAACGACATTGTCCCTGCCAAATCAAACTCCATCTCATGACCCTCTGACTTTGACCGCCAGTTTCTTGTGAATGAAGGTTAAGGTGTTGATCAAAGATCCAAAGTTACGCCACTCGATAGCACTTTTTCTGGGAGGCCAAGCCGAGTATTCACTACATGGATGCCTTTAGGAACGTGGAGTTCACGGTTAGTCCGTGCAGGAAAGTTCTCTACATGGGCGCCTTGAGGAACGTGGAGTTCACGGTTAGTCCGTGCATGAAAGTTCACTACATGGACGCCTTTAGGAACGGCGTTCACGGTTAATCCGTGTAGGAATCTTGGCTCGGCGGCTCCGCCGCATTCAGTGCTTCAACTTCTCAGAACTTCCCTAATAATTAGGGTGGGACCACTTGTCCCTGTAGTCCCATGAATAGCGGTCTCCTTCTCGGCCACTACTTTGCCAATCCTTCCTTCGGGAGCGGCCGTAACTCCGGGAGCCTACATAATAATATTGATTGCGGCCACCACCAAAACTACCGCCCAGTTGTTCTCTCCTGTAGACCTCTCGCCGCCTACGAAATGCCTTCCCTACTGTTATGGTCCGACCCTCCAAATCCTTGCCATTCCAATTCTTCTCTGCCTCTCTGGCGTCTTTTGTGCTGGCAAACGTGACAAAGCCGAACCCTCTTGACTGTTGCGTTTCCCAGTCTCTTACCAACCGCACTTCCACCAGCGGCCCTTATCTGTTGAAGACAGAGGTCAGAACTTCTTCCTCTGTTTTGAAGTTCAGTCCCCCTACAAATAACTTGGCACTTTTGTCGCCATCCCGAGCGGGTGTGGCGTTATTTTCCCTGCTGGGCTCTTTACCAACCCTCAGGTTACCATAAACTTGACCCCCGGCCAAATCATTCCCGATAACCACAGATACACCCTCTACAGGAAGCGTGGCTTGTAAACCGACGGTGACCGGTCCTGACACCAAATCGGACTCCAAATGGATGACATGAAGGGGAGCACTAACACCGCCCCCGATCCCCTGTAAACGAACACTATCCCCCGTTGCCGTTTCCTCGGACCATGGCAAAATGCCTTCAAGCATTAAAGATTGATGTGCCCCTGTGTCCCTCAATATCCTAACCGGTTTCCGGTTAGTCGAGGCTCCATCCCGTGACACAAACCCCTCTGAAATAAATGGTTGGTAACCCTTTTGATGGCGATTTCTCACAATGGCCATTGCGTTTGGAGTCGTAGTAGTCGGACTCCGCTCTGGGTCTTCGCTTTTCATGCGGTAACAACTGGACATCAAGTGTCCAGGTTTCTTGCAAAAAGCGCAAGTAGGCCCGGAGGAAAAACTCGTGGTCTGCCTCGGGCCCCCCGAACTATAAGTTTGTCTTGGGCCCGCATCCCTCTGATTTCGAACAGGTGGGATATCATAGTTGTCCCCATAATCATCTCGAGGCCGCCGCCATGTATGGTCGTTCTCCGCACCTGCTGTTCCCCACCTCCCCTGCGGAGATCTAGGCGAGGAGTTAGGTTCGTGGACCCCTATTCGGTGGGTTAAGGCATAATCATCTGCCATGGTGGCTGCGTCCCACAACTTTGGTACTTTCTTTTCCTGCAGGTACACTTTGATGTCCTCGTGGACACACTGCTGGAATTCCTCCACCAGGATCAAGTCCCGCAATGTTTCGAAGTCTTTCCCGACTCCTTTTGACTCACACCACCGATCAAACATGTTTTCTTTCACTCTGGCAAACTCCACATGGGTCTCACTCTCCCTCTTCCTGGCATTCCTGAATTTTTGCCTGTAAGCTTCCGGAACCAACTCATAGGCCTTGAGGATGTGCTTCTTCAGTACCTCATATTCTGCACATTGGTCCATTGGTAGCGCCGAATAAATTTCCTGAGCTTTCCCCACCAGCACACTTTGCACGAGTATGGTCCAGGCCTCCTCCGGCCAGTTTAATTGTCGAGCCACTTTCTCAAAGTGTGGAAAAAATTTCGCGACTTCTTTTTCACTGAACGGTGGAACCAGCCTCACATGTCTGCCCACATCCCAGGTTTTCTGGTTAGGTGTCGACCCCGTCAGCAAGGGTGGTGCCTCTCCCCGTTCTCTCATTAACTCCAGCTCCTTGAATTTGATTTCTTGCTGAAGCTCCATGTCACGTTCCTTTAATTCCCTTTCCGCTTTTCTCTCCTCTGCTTCGAGGTCCCTTGCAGCTCTCCTCTCCTCCGCTTTTCTCCCTTCTAACCTTTCCTGGAGTTCTCGTTCCACTCTCCTTTCCTCTGCTTGTTTCTCTTCTCTCCTCGCTTCTGCTTTCCTTTCTGCTTCTGCTCTTTCCTTTTCTGCTTTCCTTTCTTCTTCTGCTCTTTCCTTTTCTGCTTTCCTTTCTTCTTCTGCTCTTTCCTTTTCTGCTTTCCTTTCTTCTTCTTTTAACCTTTCCTGGAGTTTTCGTTCCACTCTCCTTTCCTCTGCTTGCTTCTCTTCTCTCCTCTCTTCTGCTTTCCTTTCCTCTTCTGCTCTTTCCTTTTCTGCTTTCCTTTCCTCTTCTGCTCTTTCCTTTTCTGCTTTCCTTTCTTCTTCTGCTCTTTCCTTTTCTGCTTTCCTTTCTTCTTCTGCTCTTTCCTTTTCTGCTTTCCTTTCTTCTTCTTTGATCCGTTCCTGGCTCCGTAATTGCAACTCCAGTTTCCGGAGCTCAACGTCTTCTGGTTCTTCGGGTAGCCACTCCCAGGCTAACTCGTCCCATGTTCCTAATCCCACCATAGATTGTATCACCGTGGCCTGCAACTCTGCCTTCCTCAAATTAGTTCGGACCTCCAAGTTAAAATGTTTGGCCAATTTCAAGAGGTCCGACTTTAGCAACGCTCGGAACTGTGCCTCACTCGGGGTTACCCCAAAGTTCTGTGCCACAAACGCCATGGTGCCTATCGTTAACACCTGTTAACCTTCACCCAAGACTTTACCCCAATTTCTCCAAAAAAAATTACCAATTAATAATTAATTAATAAATTTTAATTAATAAAAAATTATTATTTTATTATTTTATACAATTTTAAATCCCGGACGTAGACCCAATTGCGAAACCGCAAATCGTAATTTGGACGAGCCCCCAATTCTGTTACGTGGTCCCCTCGGTGAATACCTGGTCTCAGTGACCCCCGGACCGTGAGAGGAACTTCGCCAGAAAGCTGTATTATATATGCGCTTTCGCCACGCAATCCATATGAATTTCACCCAAGAGACAACTGACGTTCAAGGATATATTTCAATGGTAATGATACCATACAATTTCAATGACACAACCACGGAGATTTTCCCCGAGCCATCAACAATACACAACCATCAACAATATTTCAATGACACAACCACGGAGATTTTCCCCGAGCAATCAACAATACACTACCATCAACAATTCCCCAGCCACAATCAATTCCCTATGAGTAAGATGGCCATCTTATATACGTGTGTCCCGGTGAGTACTCACGACACCCTTTTGGTCTCGGTCCCGCACAATGTCTCTGGGCCCCTCCTGACCAAGATGATAGTCGGCGTCGCCGCACTCGGGCGGTTGAACGAACCCCGGGTGGACGTGTTTCCACCGGGCAGGTATCGTACCCGGTACCCGGCACCCCGGCTACAGCCCCTCGCGGCCACGCGACGCGGGGACGGGAAAGCAAGCCAAAAGCCCCACGCCGCTTGCCAGGCGTGTTAGGCCCCAACGGGCGACCCGCACGCGTCTGTTCAGACGGTGCCGCGAACGATGCCAGACGCGGTCGATGCACGGCCCCACGTCAACTTGACGTCTCCACCGGGCAGGTACACGTCCCGGTGATTCCTCTCGCCAGACAGGCTTCGGAACGCCGCTTTTCCACGCAGCGCAAGGTCGATCCCACCTTTTGTCGGAGCGGGGCGAGGAAGAATCCTACTCGTCCCTTTTCTTCCTCGTGTCTTTTCCTCTTCCGTTTCCGGTCACTTCCGTTTCCGGCCACTGGTTCAGAAGGGCTCCTGACCCTCCAATCACAACAACCCTTAATATACTACACACGGATAAGCAAAGACCTGAATGGTAATCCACATACATTCACATAAATATGTAACATTACCATTGACATTCCTTTGAAAGAAAAATTGTCCGATCATCAGACCACTTCCACAAAGTCCCAACCAAACAGGCCACTTTTGTCGATTAATGTTGGTGTCAAAATTAAATTCTGGGGGTTGTCCTGTCGGTGCATATTCAAGAACATTATGGGTATTGACCTTGCCGTCCATGGCGAAAGCAGCTTCGTCGCCGATAACGAGATACCGCAGAAAATTGACATCTGCTTCGCAACGTGCTATCAACCATCCGGCAAGCACCAGCCTCCTGGCAAAATCCCCCGGCATAAGTTGATGCCGGATGTGAATCCGATGTGGATGTTGGTGGAGGTCCAGTCTTGTGATTCGGTTGAATGTTGCTGAAGGCAATCCTGTCCCATTTCGTCTTGCACTGGTATCCCTAGGATGCTCCAAAACTTGCTGCCTTACTGCTGCAATGTTCATTTCCGACCGCCCAGTGCGCCTCCTACCAGAATTCTCCTTGTTGCGGTTGAGGCTAGTGCCATGCTCTTGGTATTTTCTAACATTCGCCCAGATGGTTTTGGCTGCTGGAGGCTCCCGTTCTGGGAAACGTTCCCTGAATGCATCAAGAGTTTGCTGCAAACTTCCAGTTTGGTGAAAGGTTGTAACCATGAAGGTCCGCTGTTCAGTCGTAAGTTGAACCATCTTTTCAATGACTCAGACTGTCTCTAGACCCATACACTGTAGGCCCATCTTAAATACCCATCTTAAACAAAGGATGACGCAACCGACGATTACCAGACCAGCTTAACAATTCTACATAATCAACTTGGCAGTCGACAAGTAATGTGTCCATTTCAAACTGTCTTGCACCGATTAGCCAAACTTGTAAAAATGCGATTTGAACTTGTCATTTTCAATGAACATGTACTCGGTCATGTGTGACAGCAATGATGCATGAAAGGCATCAATGGAAAGCTGAGGATCTCCTCATAATTGGTAAACCACATGTAAATTGTCAAACTAAATAACCTTAGCATATTAACCCATTGAATTCGGATTACCTTTTTTTTGATACGCACTATAAATCATGTATATACATTCAGCTCTTTTACTTTAACTTCACAACATTTACCCCAAAATGCACCTAGAAGCTTATGCATGCCCTTTTTTCATAAACCCGTCTCGTCTATATTATGGTTGGCGACATTGAAAGAGACATTCAATCTGATATTGAAATTGGACACTATAAAATGGGAAATGGTTTTCATAAGACAATGTTTCATACAACCATTTATTCTAAAATTAAGTATACATGGCCGTGAAGGACAAACATTCAGGAATGTCACACATGTTGTTTTACCAAACTACATCAATTTCATACAAGGGGTCTGATCATCACTCTGTTGCTGACAGGCACACATTGATGTGCACCTCAACTCTGAATAGCGACATTTGCAGCGTAGAGTCTTGCATTGCTTCTGGCATGCACAACAAATCATCTCGAGGCAACTTTCTGGGATTGGACTCAGTGACACCAGAATCGGCTCTAATCCTGAATCACCACGTTTCCATCCCATTTCCACATGTGCAGGAAGGTCGGGTATGGCACAATAATAATAATAATAATAATAATAATAATAATAATAATTCATTTATTTTGTATAGCGCTTTTCAAGTAGCCCAAAGGCGCTTTGACAGAGTGGAAAACATAATGCATAACAATACATGAAAACAACAATTGCAAAAAGACAAGAATCAATAGGGAAATATTTAAAGCAAAAGGAGGGAGAAGGAGAGGAGATAGTCAGAGGTTAAATGCTGTGGGTTGAATGTTGAATGCAGTGTTGAACAGGTGGGTCTTTAGTGACGTTTTGAATGTGGTGAGTGAGGAGGAGTCTCTGATGGTGTGAGGTAGTGAGTTCCAGAGGGTGGGAGCAGCGATGGAGAAGGCCCTGTCCCCCCAGGATCTGAATTTGGTCCGGATGGAGGGGGTCAGGAGGTTGGTACCAGCAGAGCGGAGGTTGCGGGTCGGAGTGTGTCTGGAGAGGAGGTCAGCCAGGTAGGATGGGGCCAGGTTATGGAGGGCTTTGTATGTCAAGAGGAGGATTTTGTACTGGATTCTCTGGGGGATGGGGAGCCAGTGAAGCTTGTAAAGGACGGGGGTGATGTGGTCACGGGTCCGGGAATGGGTGAGTAGACGGGCAGCGGAGTTCTGAATGTATTGGAGTTTATTGGTGATTTTTGAGGGTGAACCATAGAGGAGGCTATTGCAGTAGTCCAGACGGGAGGTGATGAAGGTGTGGATGAGGGTTTCTGCAGCCATGGAGGAGAGGGATGAGCGGAGACGGGCAATGTTTTTCAGGTGAAAGAAGGCTGACTTTGTGATCTGTTTAGTGTATTTGTCGAAGGAGAGGGTTTGGTCAAAGATGACGCCAAGATTCCAGATGTGAGGGGAGGTGGATACTGGGATACCGTCGATGTTGAGTGCAAAGTTATGGGTGGATTTTGTGAGTGTTTTTGGGCCAATGATGATTATTTCAGATTTATCACAATTAAGCTTGAGGAAGTTGATTTGAAGCCAGGATTTTATTTCAGTGATGCAGTTTGTCAGGATAGAGTGGGTGTCGGTGGAGACGGACTTGGTGGAGATGAAAAGCTGGATGTCATCGGCGAAGCAGTGGAATTGGAGACCATGACGGCGGATCAAGTGACCGAGGGGGGACAGGTAAAGGATGAAGAGGAGGGGGCCAAGAACTGAACCTTGGGGGACACCTTGGGGGAGGGGAGCAGTGGGGGATTTGCAGTTATTGATGGAGATGAACTGGTGTCTGTCAGAGAGGTATGATTTAATCCAAGAGAGGGCAGTGCCGGTAACGTTGAAGGTGGATTCAAGTCGGGTGAGGAGGATGGTGTGATCGATGGTGTCAAAGGCAGCGCTGAGGTCGAGGAGGACGAGAATGTTGAGGTTGCCAGCGTCAGAGGAGAGGAGAAGGTCGTTGGTGATTTTGAGGAGAGCAGTTTCAGTACTGTGGTTGCAGTTTCAGTACCTCAAATGGCTACACAGTTGACACCGCACGTGACAAAGCCAAATGCCTCAACTCTGTGTTTGCCTCAAAATCTTGTGTCCCAAACCCATCTCTCTCTGTTCCCAACTAACCCAGTCGAACCCAACTGCTCCTGGACTCTGTATCCTTCTCTCCTGACAAGGTGGAGACATTTTTGTTAAACCTCGACTCTGATTCTGCAACTGGACCAGACGGCATCAGCCCACGGGTCCTAAAATCTTGCTCTTCCGCTCTATCTCACCCTATCTCTGTTCTTTTCACCCTCTCTTTTTCTCAAGGTCATCTGCCAGCATCTTGGAAATCAGCAAACATTACCGCTTTGCACAAAGAAGGTGCAAAAACAGATCCTTGCAACTACAGACCAATCAGCCTGCTCCCAATTATCAGCAAAGTTATGGAATCCATCATTGCTTCAGATATCAAATCCTTCCTCTTCTCCAATGGCTTGATCTCTGATCATCAATTTGGATTCAGACCAGGTCATTCTACTCTGGACATGCTGCTTCTGCTGTCTCAACAATGGATCGAGGTCCTCAATGCCAAACAGGAAATCAGAGCTGTCCTCCCTTGACATATCACGTGCCTTCGATACGGTCTGGCACCCTTCTTTGCTCACCACACTCTCCTCCTATGGTATCCATGGAAATCTTTACTTATGGCTTGCGGACGTCCTCTCTGGTCGTAGGCAACATGTGGCCCTGAATGGATTTCTCTCATCTCCCCTTCATGTTCTGGCTGGAGTTCCCCAAGGTAGTGTTCTGGGCCCTGTGCTATTTCTGGTCTTCATCAATGATCTCTCTAACTCTCTGGAAAATCCCCTCTATCTCTTTGCTGATGACTCCACTCTCTGCTGCTCCATTCCTCATCCCTCAGATCGGCAGTCTGCAGCCTCCTCACTCTCTGCAGACCTGGACAAAATCACAGACTGGTCAAACAAGTGGAACATGTCTTTCAATCTTAACAAATCTCACACTCTTACTATGTCTCTCCAAAAGACTGACTGGAAAACCCTCCCATCTACCTTCTCAACAATCCTCTCCAAGAAGTTCTGTCGCTCAAGGTTTTGGGTTTCACGATCTGCCATGATCTTTCTTGGGAAAACCACATTTCCAAGCTGGCCTCCAAAGCCAGTCGCCGACTGGGCATCCTCCGTTGTGCGAAGTCCTTCCTTGGCACACCTGAGCTCCGAACCACATACAAGGCTTTCATGCGCAGCTCAATGGAATACTGTTCCCCCCTCTGGGCCGGTGCTCCTGCCTCTCACCTAGTTTGGCTTCACGCGGTTGAAACCAAAGCTTTCAGAATCATTGGAATCTCCTGCAATGAAGCTACCTCCGAGGGCCTTTCACTCACTCACCGCAGGCAGGTTGGTGGTCTTCTGTCTTCTACCGACTCGTCTCCGGCCTTGCTCCCCCAGCTCTCTCGGTGTTCTGTCCCCGAAATATTCCGTAAGGTCGCACAAGATCTGCCAGCAAACCTCTTATGGTTAAACCACAATATTTCGCTTACAGTCAGACAGAGAAACAAAAAAGAAACAGACAAACAGATTTAAAAACGTCTCATAAAAGTTTCAATTTCCGACATAAAAATCTTACTTTGCGTGCCTTTTCCTTTGCAAATTTTGTCACAAATTCAATCAGATCAAGTGCTGATGCCTGGGCATGTTCAATTGATATAGTTTCCAAGCCAACTAGTCTCTTTTCCAACATTGTAGAGCGTATGTAAATTTTTATAAGTTTGAGCTTTGAGAAACTACGTTCATCACTTGCCACTGATACTGGAAGTGTGAGAAGGATCCTTAAAGCAACAGAAACATTAGGCACATTATCCAGGAGTTTTTGTTGTAATATGAAGAGAAGTACTTCTTGTGGCGGCATAGACTTTGGAAGTCTTCGAACTATTGCTGCAAGTTCGCAACACAGATCTTCAGCATCAATATCTTTGTTTCCATTTTGCATCAATGATTTTTCCAAATTCTTGCAGTCCTTAAGTACATCTTCAGTAGATTTTATCTTTATACTGTATACATCATACAGGAAGCCAAATAGTGAATTATATTGTTGTAGCTGTTGGAATCTCTCTTCAACAGATTGTATGGCCATGTCTAAAACAGCACAGTAGAAACCTACTTTGAATTACTGCTTTGGATCTTGTGGTGCCTCTTCTTGGGCCTCATACTCAAACTGCCATTTCTTTCTCCTGTTTCTAACTTGTTCTTCTGTCTCAAAATTTGGTAGTATCTCTAGTTCCTTTGCAATCTTAGTAGCATCTGTCAAAACTTGTTGAAAACTCTCATCACACCTGCAGTCCACAAGATAATTCTTAGTCACTTGCAATTGTTTTGTAGCTGAATTTAAATCAGCTTCCTTATTTTGCAGTAGCTTGCTTGTAAGATTGACTTTAAAAAGGATGCTGTACCATGTAACAAGGGATACCACAAACTTGAACTTACTAATTGCACCAGCAAGGGCCTTGGCTTCAATTCGGGAAGTATTTCCAGATGAACCTGTTAGGCTTGTCTCATCAAAGATCTCTATTTAAGCATCATATATATTACCAAGATGATATCTCAGTGGTTTCAAAGCATCGACCCGACTCTCCCATCTTGTTTCACTCAATGGCTTAACAGTTATGCCTAAGTCTGACATATGGCGAGTTAGAATTTGCCAACGATTAGTCGATGTAGAGAAATAATTATAGATCTGTTGAACCAAACTGAAGAAAGTAGTTGCTTCCAGACATCTATCAGCATCATTGACTACCAAGTTTAAAGAGTGTGCATTGCAGGGCACAAAAAGGCACGTGGGTTTATGTCCAGGACTCTCTTTTGTACGCCATTTTCTTTGCCTTTCATTTTACTCCCATTTATCATAACCTTGACCACGCAGATTTTCAATTGGTAATCCCATTTGCTCAAGCTGTTCAGGAAGAGTTTCTGCTGTAAAGGCACCTGTAGTCTCCTTTAGTGGAACAAATCCCAAGAAATGTTCTCTTATAACTTCAGACTCAGACATCTCATTATCTGATGGTTTGATTACATCAACAAAACGTACAATCATTGTCATCTATCTATAATTCCAGCAATCTCTGTGTGTCTGTCTGTGTGTCTGTGTGTCTGTGACCGCTGTTTCTCGACAACCACGGGTCCGATATACTTGAAACTTGCCAGGTATATTGCTGGGGACCCGAGGATGTGCCTTTTCAAGGTTTGTAATTAATCGGACAAGTACCTACCGAGCTATGTCCAAAAAACGCTTCAACCAATCAGAGAGCAGCGAGCTATCACGTGTGCCGAACCGTTAATGCAATGCAAGCGTTAATGCGTTAATGCAAGGCTTTTCTTTTTTTCCCTCTTCTCTTTCTACTTTTCCTTGCGATTAAATTGCAAACAGCCAAAATACGTTGGCGCTAATTGAATAATTGGCCATTAACACTAAAATAATCGTAACTGCGATATGCCAACTTCCGGACAGTGCAGCCTTCCATGTTGTTGTTGTTTGCAGCAGCTGTTTGCAGCAAGGCAAGGCTTTTCTTTTTTTCCCTCTTCTCTTTCTACTTTTCCTTGCGATTAAATTGCAAAAAGCCAAAATACGTTGGCGATAATTGAATAAATGGGCATTAATAGATAGATAGATAGATATGCGATATGCGAACTTCCGGACAGTGTGCGCGTTACGAGCTGACCGCCATTACGGTACGTAATTCGATTTCTTATGCGCATTATTTCTCCCAATTCAGTCAGAGCGAAGGGCGGAAGCGAAGAGCGTTGTTATTTTTTGTTTACGGGCGTACGGGCGGGGTAGAGCGTACGGGTAGCGTTTTTTTTTTTTTTTGGCAAGGAACGGGCACCCACGTACGGGCAATGCCCTAGTTTGCTCAATATGACTAACATCAGGTGTGCAGTCCAGAATAATTGAATAGTATTTGGCTGAATTTGTATGTGTTAAAATTTGCTGCTTTATAGCACCGGCTAGAAGCTGTATAAGGTCATTTTGGATATCTTTTCCTAGGTAGTGAACCATTGTTTCTTGATCTTTAACTCTACGCAAATGTTCATTCATGATAACATCAAAAAGGGCTAGATATTCTACAAACTTAAAAAATTTTCCATTGCTAGCACTGTACAACTTTTCATTTGTACCACGGAATGACAAGTTTTGCATGCCAAGAACTTTTACCAAAGCAATCAAGCGTTGCAAGATTTGTCGCCAATATTGTTCTTCTTGCCTAATTTTCTGCTGGTTAATAGCATCAATTGTTTTTCCTTTAGATAAGCGCAATTCAAGTTCACGCCAGGCTTGATAGTTTTCTAAATGGTCAGTATTCCTCTCATGTGAAGAAAGAATTGCTTCAATGTTCTTCCAGTCTTTTGAACCTGTTTCTTGTAGGGATGATGCACCATTTCTTTTGTTGAACAACTTACAGCCAAAACAAAAAACCACATCTTTTGAGGTTGACTATATCAACCATTGATGGCACACTTCTTTACCATTTGCCAGTCTCCTCTGGTAGCATATAGGAGAAAATCTTCTGTTTTTTGAGTCTTTGGGGAAATCATGTGATACAACCTGCTGTGGTCCATGTTGTATTATAAGCTGTCGCAAATTATCACTGCAACAGTAGGGCCATTTGGCAGGGTCACTGTAATTCAAATCAGGCACAATACCATCTTCCTTTGCAGACTTTGCAGTACTCTCACTTTTCTTGAAATCCTCTTTTTCCTCTGTGTGTTTTCCAGAAATATCTCCAATTTGTGAAACCTCGGTCTTAGAGTTTATTTCATTTGTAGTAGGAGCACAACATTCAGCTCCCCCAGTGCTAGTTTCAACAAGAGTACAGTCATATTCATGTTCTTGATTTGCTTTCTGTGTACGAAGGTATTTCAGGAAGAACCCCTCTTGCTTTGCTTGCTCCTTGACTTGTTCTGCCTTTCGTTTGCGGTACTGGGCTCCAGAAGGTCGTTTTTTATCAACCATAGCTCACTGGAAAAGAAATAAAAATATATGAGATCATTTTGATCCAAATTGATTTAAGTTTAACAGTATTGTTAGTGTTGAAAACAATAAACTGGTTATGAACTAACAATGAACTATAAACTATTGTGACACGGGAAGAATTAAGCAAGACACAGGATGGTGGTTGATACTTGCTGTATTCGAATATGCAGGTAATGAAAAAAACCTCTGTCTGACCAGGGTACAGAACAAAATGAGAATTGTGGTCGATCCGTTCGAATCTCACATCAGCAAACAATTCAATCTCCCGTTTTTCTGACGATGATCAATCCATGCGCCCAACGACGAAATGGCGGCAGCATTTTGAACAAGCCGGATGTGACGTATGGGAGAAGGCGCATGGGAGGAGGCTATGTCAGTACGTCAGTTTCAAACAGGATGTGACATATGCCACGAAGCGTACATGCTCAAAATTAATCACTTACACTATTATGAACAATGAACTATTATATTTTCCTTTTATTATGTTTTTTCTTAAAACAATAATTTGTATAAAGCTGTGACCCTTTAAGGTTCAGTAATGCGCCCCTCTGATGTCTGCGCCCTAGATGGCTGCCTCGTTGGCCTAATGGTAGTGCCGGCCCTGAGCCCAAGTACTTCTAAACTACAGATTCAAGTTCTGATTCGTGTTCTACAATGTTCAAAATATCGTATACAATTGAAATTAAGTAGTTCTTCGATAAAAAAACTGATGTCTGTAGGACTGTAGAGAGAAAAGACAGAGTGAACCAATTGCTTAACCCACCTATTTGCTTCGCACTTGTGGGGTAATAATATTACTAAACTAGAACGGCACTCGGTAGAGAGCATACCTTCGCCTGTGTTACGGATTTGGCACTTCCGTGGTTGTGGTTTTCATCCACTTGAGACATTCCTGGTTCTAGGTATTATGGTTATTGTTGTTTAAGGGAAATGGTTATTGTGGTTAAAAGGTTGAAAGCGCTCATGGTAAAAAAGAGACAGGAAGCCGGATCGAGAACCGGAAGACGAGAATAGAGGGGAGGAGGAAGAAGGCGTGAGGAGAAAGTCGGAGAAGACGCGTGTCTTGAAGCTCCGTAGCGAGCGTGGTCGAACGAACGTCGCGAGTGAACTTTGAGTCCTTGAAAGGAATTTCTTGCGATAGGTGTTATCGCTGGAGTATTGAGAATCCTGCATAGTCAGGTATAGGCGTTGAGGTTCCGGAGAATCCTCGCCTAGGCGCTTCGACTCACGTAAGAGCCGTCGGCCATTTTGCACCGCGCGCTGCGTTCACCGAAAAAGGTTTTGTTACACGTCAGCTTTTCTCACCCTCCGGTCATCTGCCGGGGATGTGTGTGTGTGAAAGCGGCATTTGAAGAATAAATTGCGGTTTGCTGATTGAACTGCGAACGTGCACGTCTGGATCGCGCCTTTGGGATTTCCCTTTCCGCCGCCAGTTTGATGTTGGTTAGGACCACGTCACGGTCCATGCTCTGCCTGCACCTCATTACTCGCCTCATCGCCGGGATCATCTTTGAGATATAGAGACATTGAGGAGTGTTCTTTTCCATTCACTGGGAGCGCAGTGGGTTATGTTACTTTAACAGATGGTACCATCTTAAGATATATTGATTGTATTGTTGATTGCTATCATTGTTGTATCATTATTCCTGTGTGATTTTTAATATATTATTTGTTTGTTGATAACCATTGGTGTGGTTTCAATATTGATTTTGACATGGAATAACATTTTTATGCCGTGGCTCCTCTCGGGGTTCGGAGGTATCCCGAGATCAGGAGGTCGGGGAGGAACACGTAAAACCTGGCTGAACAGTTTATGGTTTGTATCCACTGATACAACTGTGTATCCACAGTCAACAACTGTGTATCCATAGTTTATGGCCAGATCTGGATCTGGTTCTGACCGGAACCAAAATCGAATACGCTTGTTCTTGTCACCTAACCAACTCTTCCACCAAGTTTTGTCATAACTCGTCCACAAATTTCTGAAATATCGTGCTACATATCGTTTTGCCCCCCCCCCCCCCCCCCATCTCACAATATTGAAGAATCACTTGGAAACGTAAAAATCTGGATCCAGATTTGGATCTTCATCAAAATACAATCGATTTCTCCATGTTACACACACAACCTGTCCACGAGGTTTTGCCCGAATCCGTCTACAACTTTTTGAGATATCGTTATATACATAGCTTTCATTCCCTATATTTCAATGGTGAAGAATCACGTTAAAAATGTCAGATCCAGATCCGGATCTTCACCAAAATCTAATCTTTTCTCCCTCAGCACACACCCAATCTGTCCATAAAGTTTAGTCCGAATCCATTTTCAACGTTTTAAAACATCGACCTACACGGTTCATTTGTGGTCCCAACATTCGCAGAGCCCACGGATTCAGGTTCACAACTTTTGATCTGCTTCTACATTCACGAATCGTGTCTTTGCAGATTAACCCTTTGAGTACGGGATTTTTTTTTGATAAAAAATACCCCGGTACGGGATTCATTTGGCATTTTGGTATGGGAATGCAACCACGTACTGACGATCTATTTATAGGTATAGTCGATGACGTGTAGTAACGTCATCCGTACACAAAACTTTTTCGTGGGTTGCGGCACTGGACGTCACCCGTACTCAAAGGGTTAAAAAAAGTTTTGTTTTTTTAACACATCCAGACTGGTTTCCTATATCCACTACCGCTGATGTCGATTCAGCCTGGGAATTCTTCCACAGAAACCTGCTCTCTCTTATGCACAGATTCATCCCATCTCTTCAATTTATCTTACCCATCTTCCCGCTCTTGGTACTCTGGATCCTGTGATGAGGCAGTTTCTTTAAAACAATTACATTCCCCTCCTCAAAGGCAAATCCAATTGAAGACAACCTCAGATCATTCCACAAATCCCACAACAAGTGTGCCTACTCTCTGGAGAGCCAGAAAACAACATCTGTCCAATCTCAAGAATTAACTTTCAAACTTGTCTCACTCCTCTAAAACTTATTGGTGCCTTGTCAAGGCTTGCACCTTCTGCCATCTCCGTGCTTTGTTCCGCTAAGTTATCTGCAGGACGCACATGGTTCAGTAGTAAACTCCATTAAATGAAACTGCCTAAATCTAGAAGTACTGCTCACCTCCACTCATTTATTCCTCTTTTTCCTCGCCTGTGGAACCTTCTTCCATACTCTTTTCAATCTCACTCTTCCCTCAAGGTCTTCAAGATAGCTGTTCACCACCATCTCAAGTCATCCGCTATCCAAAATCATGATCTTTTCGACACCTGTTAACTCCCCCTCACTCCTAAAAATTTTGCTTTTGTATGCATATTGTCCACCCTTTGCATTCTCCCCAAGTCCTCAAAGTTAGTTGCATTCCATGTTTGTCAATCTCCATCTATTTTCTCCCTCCACCCTGCTGCTGGTGTTTCCCCTTTCTCCTGCTGTTCCCTCCCCTTATGTTGTGTCCTGATCCGTTCTGTGTCATAGCTCTTCCAGGAGCCTTGACCACGTCGTAAAAATAGGTGCAATAATCATGGGTGCTAACCTGGTAGAATAAAGCAGTATACCACACTGATGAAAGGTATTTTAAACAGTATCACGGTATTTAAAACCAATTTCAATTGTTGCTTGAAGACAGGGCAGCATATACCCTCCCTCTCGCTTTAGTACTCTCGCTTCCCAGATCGAGGGCCACGTGGTCAGGAGAACCTCGTCCCTTCTGGTTGCCCTGCCGTCCCACCGGGAGCGCTGGCAGGGTGTACTTCAAACTAAGCTTAAGTGTCAAGTGTTAAGTTCCTCCTTGCCCTCGCAAGGGAAAGGCTATGGTCAAGCTCTTCCAAATTTCCAAACACTAGAAATCGGACGTCTCAAATTAATTAATTATTTGTTAATACATCTCAGTCGCCCGCGACCTCTCTAGCGCGGGCGTCGAACCAGTTAATTTCCGGGCGACCGGGCCGAATATCGGCCCGGCCGTGGCCGAAGCCGTTGATTCCGCCGTAGCACGCTAACGCGTAGGCTCGCGCGTCCCCGGTCCGCCGGGGCTCCGTGGGTGTCCTACCGTGCCCGGCACTGCTGATCTCTCAAACTTCCGGGAGTAGGTGCCGGTGCCCGGGGACGGAGTTCGCTGTCTAAACATGGTAGCGCGAGGCCAGTGGGACCGCCGGGACCCACGTGCACTCACAAGTTGTTCTGCGCGTGGGCGGCAGTATCAGACCGGGGCGCCCAAACGCTCCCCGGCTAAAGTTCATCCTGAAAGCGCCCACATTGTGCGGACAAACCAAGTCAAGGGCCACGTGGTCAGGAGAACCTCATCCCTTCCGGTCACACTGTGCCTATCGGCCGGCCTCGAAGACCGAAATTGTGACGGTGTCACCCGAAAAATCATGCAGCGAAAATGAATGAACTCATTCATTTCGTCATCTAAACAGTGACGCGCATGAAGGGATGAACGAGATCCTCACTGTCCCTATCTACTATCCAGCGAACCCACAGCCAAGGGAACGGGCTTGGCGGAATCAGTGGGGAAAGAAAACCCTTTTGAGCTTGACTCTAGCCCGACTCTGTGGGGGGACTTGAGTGGCCGCAGGCACTCAATAGGGCTGGACCCGTGAAATTTCGGGGATTTTTGGTAAAATTACCTCAGGGTAAAGTTACATAGGAAAACGCCGGGTTAAATTTCCGTCGCCGAAGGACTTTATTTTTATTACGAAATTCATCCCGACTTCGCCTCTAGGAGTTATTGAAAATATTAACTTATATAAAAATTAGTTTTCTAAGACTGAAGCGCAGTGACGTCATCACGCCCTTAGTTTTCTAAGACTGAAGCGCAGTGACGTCATCATGCCCCCGCCACGAGTGTCGAAGGTCTTTCGAAGAAGAAGAGCTCGGAGTTGGACTGGACACGAGGCGGAGCGGACGCCATTTGGAAGAGCTGAGAGGACTCAGGCGTGATAGGGTGAGTCTGAGTGAGTATATCAAGACAAGAACAAGATCTAGAAGGAGGTATGTACGGTGCGAGTCATATAATATATTGTTTAGTTATCGTCGATGAGGAATTTAGGGTCGGAATGGGTGGTCGGCCTGGGTGACTTGGTCTCGACTAGATGCTAGGCCGCACCTCATTTTGTCCAATAAAGTGGTTTAAAAATATTTTTTCATGGTTCTTATGCTTATCATTAGATGCATAACGTTCGTAGCGAGGTGTGGATATATGGATTGACATCGGATGGTCTGAGATTCGGGATTTAGGAGCTTCGAAGTTTTTTCATTAGGAATATATGCGATTTGTTTTGGGGGGCCCTTAGAGCTAACGGAGGCTCTGATTTTAATTCTGATTCCGGATTTCGCAGTCGCTAGTACGTCTTAACACTCGACAGAAACTGGCCCCGCGAAATTTCCAGGATTTTCGGTAAAATTACTTCAGGGTAAATTTACATAGGAAAACCGCATGCTAAATTTTCGTTGCCGAAGGACTTTATTTTTTGCGAAATTCATCCTGACTTCGCCTCTAGGAGGATACAGGTGTATCTGTGGATAACGGGAACCTTTATTTGGCGAAATTCGGACTGGTATTGACCGAGTTATTCAAAATATTAACTTATATCAAATAAATCTTTTGAGGTGAAAGCGCGATGACGTCACCGCGTCACGCGGCACGAATGGTTCCATTGTGCACGCTTTCGTTTATTTCCAAATTAAAATCTGTTTTCACTTTTGCCGTAAAAAGGACATCAGTGCATCGAGTGTGGTATCTTATTTGGTGAAATTCGGTCGATTTGAAGTGGTGAAAATAAAATGTGATCGTGGAAAATCGTAGCGAGGGGCCATTTTGAATCGGTTTTCGATTATTGCACCGGATTATTGCACCCTCCCATCACCCTCCCATCACCCTCCCCCATCACCCTCCCCCATCACCCTCCCCCATCACCCTCTCCCATCACCCTCCCATCACCCTACCCCATCACCCTGCCCCATCACCCTCCCCCATCACCCTGCCATCACCCTCCCATCACCCTCCCATCACCCTGCCATCACCCTCCCATCACCCTCCCATCACCCTCCCATCATCCTTTATTGGACCATTTGACTTCTATAGGGTTGGTTTTCTAAGGCTTATATCAAGATATTAACTTATATCAAATAAGTCTTTTAAGGTGAAAGCGCGATGACGTCACCACGTCACGCGGCACGAATGCGCGCCTGTGTCGTTGGAGGTATTGACTTATATAGGGTTGGTTTTCTAAGGCTGTAGGCCGCACCTCATTTTGTCGAATAAAATGGTATTCGGGTGGTTCCGGTATTTGGGACCGCAGGGACGGAAAGTGCAGGTACGGGGTGCTTGGCACTCCCCAGCCGGCCCGCTCTGAAGGTTCGGATCGGGACACCGGGATTCATTCCGGTCGCCCGGTCGGCCCGGAGGTGGGGGTGCGGGGCCTGTCACGGAACGTCAAAACAAACGGCCTGCCGGGGCCGCCCAAAAGTCGGGCGTGAGGGGCGCGTCCACTAATGGAACGCCTCTCGCTTCCCAGATCGAGGGCCACGTGGTCAGGAGAACCTCGTCCCTTCTGGTTGCCCTGCCGTCCCACCGGGAGCGCTGGCAGGGTGTACTTCAAACTAAGCTTAAGTGTCAAGTGTTAAGGTCCTCCTTGCCCTCGCAAGGGAAAGGCTAGGGTCAAGCTCTTCCAAATTTCCAAACACTAGAAATCGGACGTCTCAAATTAATTAACTAATTTGTTAATACATCTCAGTCGCCCGCGACCTCTCTAGCGCGGGCGTCGAACCAGTTCATTTCCGGGCGACCGGGCCGAGTATCGGCTCGGCCGTGGCCAAAGCCGTTGATTCCGCCGTAGCACGCTAACGCATAGGCTCGCGCGTCCCTGGTCCGCCGGGGCTCCGCGGGTGTCCTACCGTGCCCACGTCGCCATGCTCCCTGAATAAGAGAGTCAGACGTGGTGCCCGGGGACGGAGTTCGCTCTCTAAACATGGTAGCGCTAGGCCAGTGGGACCGCCGGGACCCACGTGCACTCACAAGTTGTTCTGCGCGTGGGCGGCAGTATCAGACCGGGGCGCCCAAACGCTCCCCGGCTAAAGTTCATCCTGAAAGCGCCCACATTGTGCGGACAAACCAAGTCAAGGGCCACGTGGTCAGGAGAACCTCGTCCCTTCCGGTCACACTTTGCCTATCGGCCGGCCTCGAAGACCGAAATTGTGACGGTGTCACCCGAAAAACCGAATTCGGGTGACACCGTCACAATTTCGGTGCCGTCACATGCGCCATGGGCAATGCAATCAGTCCCACCCCTTACATATTACAAACTATTACTTTAAGTAAAAAAAATTGAAAACTATTTTTTGTTGTTGGAGTCCATAAAATGGATGAACAAGACAGAGTATTTCCATTTATATTTAACGCAGTTAAATATTTGGTTGAGAAAATTCTAATATGTATACACAATGGAAATGGGTATAACACACAGACTGGATGATTAAACGCTATATATTGTAAAACATATATAAAATGCATGATTTTTTACCCATTTTGGAGAGTAAGATAAAATTTAATAATCATAAGAATCTCCCAAATTCATTAAGGTGCCTAATAGTTGGTTCAAGTGGATGTGGGAAAACCTGTTTGCTATTAAAGATACTCCTTACTCCAGATTTTTTAGGTTATGAAAATTTAATAATTTTCACAAAATCAAGTTTTCCAGCCAGAGTATCAACTACAATCACAAGGTTTTAATGCCGGTCTTCAAAAATAAGATATAATCAGGTTATTTGAGCTTTAACACAAACTAAATGAGCACGACATTGAAGATGTAATACAACTATTTTGTGATACCCTGCAAAAATGCAAAAATAAATCAAAACCCACATCACCTATAGTAGTCCAAGCCATTTAGCCCAAATATGGGGCCAGATAGGAAAAAACTGCAACACTACATATCAGTGCGAAATTGTATGCAGTAATATATACCAGATAACATATCAAAAGTCTAAAGCTCTAAAAATATGGGGTGTCTGTCAAAATCACTGGTACATGGACCCCCCTTTTCATCCTTTTGCGGTACGATTTGTTCACATTTTGCGATACATTCCGAGCACATGGTATATAATTATACTTTTAATATCAGGAATTACAGCATGTTACAGCCCCAGTACGGCCCGTACGGAACAAAAAAATAAGCACGTAAACAAAATTCCCAATAGCTAAATACTGATCACTGATATGCAAATACATGAATCACTTGTCATGACTGTTTCAGAATTATGGCACATTTTGTTGATTAAAATCACAAACTCATAATAAAATCACATATAGAGAAACTAATAATACTGACTCATAAAATACTGTCTGCAGTTCTGTATTGTGTTCCTCCAAGAGGATCAGACAGGAGGAGTGCATTCAGGACAGCATCCAGGAGGATGTGTGCCCGTACAGCCCTGGAAATTGCTTTTCCTGTTAGGATGTGATCCACTGCATTTGGTGCGTATATGAGTTCTAGCAGCTCCTTCAACCCAGAACCACCCATGAGGTGCCCTATGCTGCCAAGGAAGCTCATTTCCATATGAAAGGCACCTAGCCTTACCACAATACGTCGCATGGGGCTTCCATCTGGCTCCGAGAGAATGATCGACAATGCCTTCCACCATAGTGGCTGATCAAAGGTGATGATGGTAGGTACATCATGTTGTTTAGCATGTTGCGCAATGTAGTTGAGAGTGGAGTAGATGCATGTAGTGTCGCTCGAGCTCAAATCAATCATTGGGAGAAACAGGACAGACGATTTTGAATGCTGGACACCACGATGTAAGAGTTGCATCATCCCGGACCATGCAGGTCTTGGTATCTTGAACAGCAGTGACATCTTCCACAGTACATCAAGGTTGGCTGTGGGATCATGGGCTCTCATGATAGGCACGCTCCCATAAGTCAAGGTTGCAAGTGCCTGGTCGTCAGCTCTATGGTACTGTATCTGGATTCTTCCAGTTGTTTCTATGTTGCTGGCAGTGACCTGAGCTCTAGGAATCGGATGTCCTTGTGTTGTTCCAGGGGTAATCATGGCTATTATCCCCATGCCATGGAAGGTGTTGTGTCCGTCTAAGGTTCTAATGTTGTGGTCGACGTTGTCAGCTGCATATTGAACAAATTCTCCCTTGTGGTTGGGTATGTCCGTAGCCTGGTATACAGCTGCATTTTGGTTGAAACGTGTGACTTCCTTGTATGAGCTGCAGTACCCATGTGCATGCAGTGAATCAATAAGGAAACGAGAGGCGAAATGGTGCTGCAGCTGCACCCCTAGTGCAATTTGCAGTGGAGCAATCAGGACACGTGGTCGTGCAGCTTGCATTATAGCCTGACCAATTGAAGCTATCTTCAGCTCTACATCTTTTGCCTTCAAGATCTTTCCAAGAAAAATCTTCAGAGTATCAGGAAGAAAGTTGAGGCTGGCGTCTTTGAACTCAAAGTCTTCCGATGTTGGGTATGTTTCATTCCCTGTTTCCACTTGCTTTATGTCATCCAGTATGAATTTAGCGGCAGCTTCCAGGATTATTTTCTTCTGAATCATAGGATCCTTAGACTGGTTTGCATGAAACTCCAAAAGTACACTGTCAGCTGTTTGCCTCATCGTTGCAACATTCGATTTGCCATTAACTGTTGTGACAATGACTCTGTCGCCAAAGTGTTCAATCAGTCTGTCTTTCATATATCTTTGAGAATAGGACTCGGCATTTGAGTCAGCAAGATACTCGGCCATTTTGTCCACCAGATCAGAGATTGTGTTTTGTTCGTCGTCATTTTCCTCAAGGAATTCAGTCACCTTTATAAATGCCTGACATCTGTCATCCAGAGCAGGACGACCGCCTTCGTGTGGTGATTTGTATCGTCTACCCAATTTCTGTTTCTTCTGTACTGTTTCATTATGTACAAAATTCAGAGGGATCAGTTTCCCTGTCCGGAAATTTGAACTGCATACCTGGTGATACACGGCATCTGCCGCTGGAAGGTCACACACAATGAGCAGTCGAGCCCGAACAGTATCGGCCCATGCATCGTTCCTTGTTGAGCACTTTTGCAGAAGACTATCTTTACATTCTGTAAATGTGATAGAGTGGACATCTCCTTGTTGTTTCCTGTTATCAAAGTTCACCTTTGTACCACAGAAGAGGCAATCTGCTTTGAAGTTGAAGGCTTCCTCTGCTGATCGGAGCGATACACTTGGGCCTGGTCTGTGTGTATCTCTGATACTCTGTGCTACCTTTATTGGATTGCAGTATACACGTCGGCATTCTTGATGAACAACTTGACCTGGAACAGTCTGTATTGGGTCACTGCGCTGGTCACTAACAACATTAATAGTCCGACTTCCCTTTTCACGAAGTGTCATAGCTGGATTATCGTTGTTGGTGGATTCATTGCAGAACACACACGAATTGGCCGCCATTCTTCAGGGTTGGATTACCTGCAAATATAGAAAAGTTGAATATACTATTACTGTATGTTATTGCCAATAGACCTAAACATACTAAATACATGTCATTGATGGGATTAAAAACTAAGATATATATGGTTCACAAACAAATAATGATGTACCGTCGCTTGCTGTGGAGTGAGCAGTCTTTGTAAAACGGGGTGTGGTTAAATAAGACACTAAAACAGTAAAAACTTCACTTATATATACAATATTGTACAGTATGATATCCTTTATTTATTATATCGTGCTAGTGATTAGGTCCAGTGTATAAAATAAGCAATAGAAGTTCAGAGAGCGACAATAATCATAGCATGCGGCATATGTACGTCTTTTAACATGGGGCTAAATGGAGAAAACTTGATTGCATTATTTGAGAGTCACCCCATATTTTTAGACCTTTATACTTTTAGTATGTTATAAAGGTACCTTGAGGGTAATCAATACTAATGAGATCGGTAGTGTTGCAGTTTTTTCCCCGTCAAATGCTAAATGGCTTGGACTAAAAGTGGATGGGAGGGTTGTCCAGTCGGTCTTTTCGGAGAGACATCGTAAGAGTGTGAGATTTGTCAGGATTGAAAGACATGTTCCACTTGTTTGCCCAGTCTGTGATTTTGTCCCGGTCTGCAGAGAGTGAGGAGGCTGCAGACTGCCGATCTGAGTGATGAGGAATGGAGCGACAGAGAGTAGAGTCATCAGCAAAGAGATAGAGAGGATTTTCAAGAGAGTCGGAGAGATCATTGATGAATGGACGGACGGACACTTTTTATACCATTTGAGCTTTTTTGTCATCAAACGTTTTATTTTGAGAATATGGAGAAAACAAATTAATAATTTTGTCAAAAGGTCAAGGTCGCATAAAATCGTCAATTTTTTGTATTTTTTAGTCAGCGCAGGCATTATGTTTTTGGGTTGTCCGTCCGTCCGTGATAGGTTTTCATTTCCGCCATAACTTGAGAACGGCTGAAGGGATCTAAGGCAAACTTGGTAGAAGTATATATAATGAGGTAAAGATGAACTGATTAGATTTTGGGGTCACGAAGTCAAAGGTCAGGTTCGGTGGAAATCCTGTTGCCGCGATAACTTGTGAACCAGTGATGGGATTCTGACCAAAGTTGATACAAGTATGTATTATGACTGCAAGATGAATTGATTTGATTTTGTGGTCAAGAGGTCAAGGGTCAAAGTCTGTAATAGGTTTTTTACTTTAGAACGGCTGAAGGGATCTCAGTCAAACTTGGTACATGTATGCATAATGATGTAAATATATAATGAATGATGTAAAGATGAACTGATTCGATTTCAGCATCAAAGGTCAAAGGTCATGTCAGGTAAAAATGTGATACTTGAGAACACCTGAATGGATTTAAATCAAACTTGGTACAAGTATGTATAATGATGTAATAATGTGGAGGCTTATCGGCCAAAGAGTGGTGTACTAGTTTTTTTTTTTTTTTGCCTGTTTTCGTCATGTTTGGCATACGGAAAAAGAAAAAGTCTGAATACAAAATGCATGCGTACAGGCTTTGAATTTTCAGATGCTTTGTAGCTTGTAAATAGAATGCAATGCTGTGGAAAGACATGTTAGACTGCTCTGTACACCTTGACCTGACGTGCGTTTAAAACCTGGGAATTCTTCCGGATTATTTTTAGTTAATTCGCCAAATCGACTCATGAGATCATTTCGGTGTATCACATTCCACATCAGAAAGCTCCAGTAGTACTCTTCAAACAAATATGCCTCACACACACACACACACACACACACACAAAGGTGGACACTTTGAGACCTGGGAGGGCTCAATTACACCTTCTGAAACCCTCATATGAATGAATGAATGAATGAATGATCGTTTTAAGGCCATTGTTCCCTGCTAGAGTGGGGGTTAGCCTTGTGGGCCCCATGACAATCATGGTTCCCTGTTTGAGGCAATGTTTTTATGGCCAGATGCCCTTCCTGACGCCAACCCTTAGTCTCCTCTTACGATGCGCAGGGATACGGTGTACCGATTCTAAATCGGGGTGCACACTGGCACATTCATCCCAGCAAGCTGGTACTCAATCTGCCAACCTCGGAAGGATGACAGGCTGAGTCAACCCCCCTGGCGTTAATTCAGCGATCGACCGGGATTCAAACTCGGGATCCCAAGCCTGCACCCTAACCACTAAGCCAACACCAGGCTCCTCATATGGAGATAACAATCAAGCGCAACTCGTCCGTTTATAGTAGATTTTCTGTGAAGTCATGACGTTATTGATGATGATGTTATTCCTAAAGATTAGAAATGCGAGGGAAAAAAGATAGCCTTCTTGTTAATCCTACTTACTTTTCTTTGCCCAGCACCAGCAGCCTTTCCAAAATGGATGAGCGAACATGAAGGTGTCGGGACTTCTTGAATTAAAGGCATGGAGCGGTGGTTGGTATTTCTGGGCTGTTTCTCCAACTTGATGAGATGTCCAGATACTGGAAGGTGTGGCCTGCATGGCTTATCTTGAATTCAAGGACCATTATGTGGTGGCAGTTCTACAGTTGTCGCTCAACATTCTCTTCCCCATTGCACTCTTTTACTTTGAGGATGCTTAACTGAGCAGGTTGATAATACAGGGTTATTCCGATTATTTTATTATTGACACAAGTTTGTTGAATATAATGAACAGTTGAGGGGAGCATATGTTGAGTTTGGCGTCCATTAGTGTCAATGGAACGTCTGTCGTGGTGTATTGTGGTATACCTAAAAGAGGGCACACTTGCCATAAAGCAAACACCTCTCTCCCCCCCATGCCTCTTGTGAACTGGGAAGAGTGTAGTGTGTTTTCAAACTGGCAGGGGGAGGGAGTGGGGGGTGGGTGGGGGGGCGGGGGCGGAGAGTGCAAACCGGGAAATACGAGTCCTACAAGCTCATAGCTCGGTTTATTCCTGAAAACCAGATCCTGGCTTCGAATGGAAAGAACCTGTGATTTTTCTCCTCCAAACGCATCTCAGTTCTACACCTGGAAATGTACTGGTCAATCAGGTAATCTCGCAGGGATGCTAAAACCAGTATCGATGCGGTCCTCGCCTTTTACGGGGCCCGAATAATCCATCGCACCGATTGATTTTTGTAATATAGCCTCGGTTATGAGTCTTCGGCAGGTTTTACTGCGTTTGAGAGTTTTGAGCTGCACTTTGAACCTTTTTCATTGTTTTCTGTGGAGTGAACCATCTTTCCCTGGGTTGGGTAAGCGTGCAAAAATAAATAAATGAACAAACAAACAAATAAAAAAACGAACAAACACTGGATATTATGTATTTTATATTCCATGTGGGAATGATTATTTTTTCCTCCCCAATCCGGCGTTGCCTATGTGGCTTCACGACGCAGTAGCCAGAACGACTCGTCGCCCGCAGAAGGCCAGCATTTGCCGAGCATTTCCTGGGGTTCCATGAGTTGCTTCTTCGCATTGCGATTTGTACTTTAAAGAGGTGTCCGTATCGAATCCTTTGGTTGTTTCTACTCCCTCCCTGGCACGTACTGCTGCGTAGTCACATCGACTCAGACCAAAACTTTCAGCTTGTTCTTTTTTGTGGTGGTGGTGGTGGTCGTGGTGGCCGCATTCTTCTGCTGGCTTTCATTCATATGACCTCACTGGTCGTGTTTTGAATCTTATTCCGAGGGTAGCTGCAGGAACAGCTGACTCCTGCTTTGATCACCAATTTTTCAGGTTAATCCTTCACACCTTTGTTTGCAGACATGCACATGCTTCAGTTGTGCAGGTAAATATTTTTTTTTTTTGTATAGATTGTTGTATATTTGGTTTTCGAGATGTCACTTTATTCTTGTACAGACATGACAATATGCGAAGGGATGAGGAAGGGGGAGAATCTTGTTTTTATGTTTTATTTGAATGTAAACTTTACAATTTTCATCTGGTGTCACACGGAAGGTGGGTCACATTTTTTATTTGCGTTTCGATGATTAGTTTGGTTGTGCTGGGATCTCCAGATGTGGATGGATCATCTCATCCATGGTGCTAGTTGCGAATAGACACTTTGTGGGTTTTTGAGATGTAAACCTGGGTTCCTCTTCGGCAAAGTCGGGCCTGCAGAATATTGACCGCTGCACTCTTGCAACTTCAAATTGGGTTGTTGTGCTGCTTCTCCGAACGTTTGGGCTTGGGATCAGAGCCATTTTCCTGATGTATTCCGTACGTGCGGGTTTTATTATTATTATTATTATTTTCCTCTGTGGCGAATCCCGCACACGGGTGGCAAATGTAGTTGTAAAACGGTGGAATGTTGTATGTTGAGAAGAAGAAATGTGTTTGCTTGGTACCAAATTATTGAGCCTTTAGTTTTGAAATTGATCTCTGGGGCATGTTCTCTGTTGATCTCCCCAACCCTCCCCTATCCCCCCTCCTTTTCAATTTCCACAAAAACAAAAGATGGTTTGTATTTCTTTTGTCTTGTATCAGATGCAGTTTTCTTGCTGTATAAGAATGGTCAGTATGTTGGTTTGTTATAAGTTTTCCTCCTGTAACCTTCCTGATTAATATGGATTCAGCGTCGTAACGCGATGCTATCCACCCCTTACCCACCCACCCCTTACCCACCACGCCACCCACACCCCCCTTTCACGCACTGTCTTGGCCATGCAGAAGAGTCACGCTCTGTTGTGAGTTCAAAGTGTTTTACAATCCACTGTTCAATCGTCGTATTGCCAATGGTGTGATCGTAAGTGATGTCAAATTGTTTTTGAATCTGAGCCTCGTAATCTCTGATGGCAGAATTAAATGTGTACAAAAAAAAAGAAAGAAAAATGAAATATCGTTTATAATTGTCATTTTGGGTTTTTAATTGTACTCTATATAACTTGGGACGTGTCTGTTTGTCTTCTATGTGCTCCTGAACCGTTGGAGTTAACGTTAAATGAGTTGAAGATTGCTTGTTGCTCTCGGGGTGTGCAGCGGAAGCTTTTCGGCTAAAGTTCGGTGAAAATAATTTTGTGCTCCTACATGGCAAACATGATTAGCAATTATAAGAGAAGAGCACAAAGCAGAGATGCTGACCGTGATGAACATCATGAAGATCGACTTGCCCAAAAAAACAATTTATTTGTATTCCCAGCAGTGGTGGGACCCGGTATTCCAAGCAAGTCATGATACTAGACAGCACTTGGTTGAGCGCATACCTCCACCAGGCTGCACAGTTTGTTTTGTATCCCACCAATAGGCCGGATCTGGATTCGGACCTGAACCAAAATCTAATCGGCTTGTTCTTGTCACCTATCCCACACGTCCACAAGTTTTGTCACAACTCCACAACTATTTTTCCAGATATCGTGCGATTATATTGTTTTTAGCCCCATCTCTCAATAGTCAAGAATCACTTTTAAAATTCTCGTATCCGGATCCGGATTTTTACTGAAGTCGAATAATTTCATCCGTCACGCACCCAACCTGTCCACCAAATTTCATCCCAATCCATCCATCACTTTTTGGGATCCTGCTCATAGACAAACGGGCGAATACATAACCTCGTCCGCCTTTGGTGGTGAAGGTAAAAATACACCACAGACATACTGGAAGTGGGTGAATTACGGACGGGTTCTTTATTAGTTTGCTAAGCGAACTTGATGTACAGTGTGCATGGAATACAAGGGAAAAAATTCCAATGAAATACTTTCAGATTTGAGTGTTTCATTTGAAAGGTTGAATAATGTATCTCGGGGAATTTGAGAAGATGTTGAAGATGAAGAAGAGATGGAAATGCTGTTGAATACAGAGAATGAATGGGATGGCAACATAGAGAGTAACCCAGTTTTAGGACCGGCAGAGAAGATAACTGAGAAGGAAGTTGAGGAAGCGATAAAAGCAATGAAGAGTAGAAAAGCGGGAGGGCCGACGGGAGTTGTGGGAGATATGTTGAAGACAGCAGGAAGTTGGGGTGTGAAGAGAATGACAGAGATCTGTAATCTGGTGGTGAAAGAAGGCCGCATTCCGGTGGATTGGGAACTGAGTACCCTCGTCCCTCTATACAAGGGGAAAGGTGACCCTCTGGGTCTGGAGTGTGGCTCGTACTGAGCGATAAAGTTATTGGAGCATGGAATGAAGGTGTTGGAGAGGAGGATAAGGAAGAAGGTGAAGATCGACGAAATGCAGTTTGGATTTATGCCAGGAAGAGGAACGACAGACGCGCTCTTTATTGTGAGGCAGTTGCAGGAGAAGTACATGGAGAAGAGGAAGAAATTGTTTCTTGGGTTTGTTGATCTGGAGAAAGCATTCGATAGGGTTCCACGTGAAGTATTGACATGGGCATTGAGGAAGTTAGGAGTGGAGGAATGGTTGATCAGAGTAGTGATGGCAATGTACAAAAGAGTGCGCACAGCTGTAAGGACGAAGGACGGGAACAGTGGTGAGCTTGAGGTGAAGGTGGGAGTGCATCAGGGGTCGGTACTAAGTCCACTACTATTTGTAGCTGTGATGGAGGTGCTGGCTCAGAACGTAAAGGAGGGTTTACCGTGGGAGTTGTTGTATGTAGATGATCTGGTGTTGATTGCGGAAAGTATGGTTGGACTGAAGGAAAAGATGAACAAGTGGAAGGAATGTATGGAGACAAAAGGTCTGAAGGTGAATATCGGAAAGACGAAGGTGATGGCAAGTGGTAAAGCATGTGGTGAGGAGGAAAGAACTGGGAAGTGGCCATGTGCTGTGTGCAGGGTGTCGGAGTGAACTCAATTCAATGTACAATGTGCGCTGAGTGGGTTCATCAAAAATGTAGTGGTCTGAGAGAGTCATTAACCAGTGTGGCAGCTACATTCAAATGTAAGGTGTGCACAGAGGGAGCTGCAGATGGAGGAAATGTTGAGTTGGATCTTGGAGACGGCGTGAAGCTGGAAGTTGTGAAAACATTTTGCTACCTCGGAGATATGCTGAATGGAGAAGGTGGATCAGACTTGGCAACGGTTGCTAGAGTGAGATGTGCATGGAAGAAGTTTTGGGAACTGAGTGGCGTGCTGATGAGGAGGGGAGTGTCATTGAAGCTGAAGGGAAAGGTGTATGCTGCATGTGTGAGAAGTGTTATGATTTATGGGAGCGAGACATGGGTAATGAACGTAGAGCAGCAACGAAGGCTGGAAAAGGTGGAAATGCGAATTATTCGGTGGATGTGCGGAGTATCGTTGAGAGAGAGGAAGACAAATGATGAATTGCGAAAGATGATGGGAATAGAGCCTGTGATTGATGCTGTGAAGAGGAGCAGGTTGAGATGGCTTGGTCATGTGTTGAGGAAGGATGAAAGTGACTGGTTGAGAAGAGTGATGGAAATGAATGTAGAAGGGAGTAGAGGACGGGGAAGACCGAGAAAGACTTGGCTGAAGATGGTGGAAGAAGAAAAAGAAATGCGGGCAAGGGGGTTAACAAGGAGAGATGCAGAAAATAGGGCAAAATGGAGAAGATTGTCATGGGGACCGCAAGGCTAACCCCTGCTCTGGCAGGGAAAATGGCCTTAAAATGCATGTTGTTGTTGTTTGGGGAATTTGAGAAGACTGCAAAGGTTTGTTGGTTTGAGGGTGGCACCGTGAGTTGGGCCGATGTGAGCTTGACTTCATCCAGAACTTTCGGATCAGATGACCTTTCCTGGGTTCATGAGTCCCCGGGAATCTAGCGCTGCCTTCAGGGCAGACATAGCCCAGATGCCTGTGAGTCCAACTTCACTGGACAACAGGTGTCGCTTTCCAAGTCCAATGCCATGCTCCCCGGTACATGTCCCTCCTACGGCCAGGGCTCGCCTGCAAACATTTGGTTACCGGTACTTAAATTGAACTTCATTTATTTGTACTGAAGTGTTTAAACAATCGTAGAGCACACAGTTTTACGTAATGAAAAAGATTTTGATACTTGTGTACTTCAATAAATGATGTAATAAGGATTGCCATGGAGTTATATCAAGACTCTCTGCTCACCTTCACTCCTTCATTCCTCTTTTCTCCCGCCTCTGGAACAAACTCCCTCACTCTCTTCAATCCCACTCCACCCTCCAGGTCTTTAAAACAGCTGTTCACCACCATCTCTTATCTTCCCCCATCCAAAACCTTGATCTTTTCTATCCCCGATAATTTCAACCCAATTCCACTTTTTAAAATACTACTAACTTCTGTCCTGGAAGTCCTTGGTGTCCTTGTGTTTTATACTTCTCCCCCCCCCCCCCCACCCCCCTTCCCACGCCTCCTCCCCCCAAGCCCTCTCCCTCCCACACATCTCCCTGCTCTTAAATGTTGTGTGCTCTCAAGTGTTTGTGTGCTTCCCATTCTCTTGTCTTCCGCTCCCTCTTTTTATATATTTTGTTTGTCTGGTTGATTTGTTTGTGAAGTAAATGTCAGCTCTTTCACGAGCCTCGATTCAGTATACAAAAAAAAACACAAAAAAAAAAAGGTGATGCTGGAGGTGAGTGAACAAATATAGGCCTCCGTTCCTGATAGGCCTCGGGTACATTGGGGGGGGGGGGGAAAAAATGTTTACTGTACTTAAATAAATAAATAAAAGTATTCCATAAACGCATCGAGCACCATATGTATAATCTGTAATAATAAAAGGCTGTGTGTATGTGTGTGTATGTCCTCCATAACTCCAAAACTATGAAACCTAGCGGCCCCAAACTTTGCATGCAAACTTATCGATCCACAAGGGATTGCATGAAAGAAAACTGGGTGTTTGGGGGTGTTTTTGAAGATCATTTACGCTAACAGGCTTACCTTTGGTCAGCCTGCATTTAGGACGCTCTGCTTGGGGTCTTAATTCGCCATTTTGTCCGCTCAACTCAAGTATGCCTCGCCTCAGACCAGATCGGTTTCTGTACAATAAAGCTTCATATCTACGAATGGTGATATACAGTTGTGGCCAAAAATATTGGCACCCTTGCACTTTTTTCAAATAACTACATTTTCTTGAAAAATAAGTTTAAATTGACAAACGTATTTGGTCTCCACAATTCTTTATTTCACTGTCTGGACTCACGGACTCATTGCTGGCCACTTCAGAACAGTCCAGCGTTTTGTCTTTAACCATTCCTGCGTGCTTTTTGAAGTGTGTTTGGGGTCATTGTCCTGCTGCAAGACCCATGACCTTCGACGTAGACCCAGCTTTCTGCCACTGGGTTGAACATTGTGCTCCAAACGCCTTGGTAATCTCCTGATTTCATGATACCATGCACACATTCAAGGCACCCAGTGCCAGAAGCAGCATAGCAACCCCAAAACATAACTGAACCTCCTCCATGTTTGACTGTAGGGAAGGTGTTCTTTTCTTTGAAGGCTTCATTTTGTTTTTTGTAAACATAGAGATGATGTGCTTTGCCAAAAAAGCTCTAAATTGGTCTCATCTGTCCACAGGAAATTCTCCCAGAAGGATTTTGGCTTGTTCAGGTGTGTTTTGGCAAACTCCAGGTGGGCTTTCTTATGTCTCTCAGCAGTGGGGTCCTCCTGGGTCTCCGACCATAGAACCCCTTTTCATCGAGTTGGTGACGGATGGTGCAGGTTGAAACTGTCATACATTGTGTCTGAAGGCCAGATTGAATCTGTTTGGCAGTTAATCAAGGTGCTTTCTCCACCATTCGAACAATCCTTCACTGCAATCTTCGATCAAGTTCTCTCTTGCTACCACGTCCTGGGAGGTAGGCTACAGTGCCATGGGCCTTAACCTTCCTGATAACATTGCGTCCGGTGGACACAGGAACATCAAGATCTCTGGAGATGGACTTGTAGCCTTGAGATTGTACATGCTTGGCTACAATATTGTGTCTGACCTCCTCAGATAATTCTCTGATTTTTGTCCCCCGTCGCACCGCGGAGCGAAAGGGGGACTATGGTTTTCTCCTCCGTCCGTGTGTCCGTCTGTCCGTCCATGCGTGCGTGCGTAAGCGAAGGACCGCATTCGAATTTGGTGTGGGTGCAACCCACATCAAAATCCAAGATGGCCACCGCCATGTATGTCTGATGCCATGTATGTCTGAACCTTGTGAGCTGAATATCTTGAAAAATAAGCGAAGTACCAACTTCTAATCTGGTGTGTGGGTGTATCTAGGCACAAGGAAGAATGCTATTGAAAATTGGGTCGCCACGTCAAAATCCAAGATGGCCGCCTTGCGTCTTCCACTTTGTCAACTCGCATCACTTCACCGCCGGGGGACCTAGGCGTAACGCTTGTCTTTTCTCCATGGTCATTGCGGTACACACAGTGACACAAAATAACAAAATGACTCCTTTTCTCTATTCAAACTGGTTGAATGAGTGATTTTTATATTGCAGGCAACTGCAACTCGCCACAGGTGAGTTCAATTCCAAAGTGAAGGAGAATCACCTGCTTGAAATCTAATTATTTCTAACAACTTGTAAAAGGTGCCAATAATATTGTCCGTCATTTTAGGATTTCGTAATTCTTTTCAGCTTTTTTTTTTTTTTTTTTTTTCACTGCAAACCAAATAAATACAAATGTGGATACCAAAAGATTTTATTAATTTCAACAATTTTCTGGAAGAAATGGTGCATTATTTGAAAAAAGTGCAAGGGTGCCAATATTTTTGGCCATGATTGTAGCTGATCTTCATACCTATTAATTACTGTATTCCTGCAGACATCGCAATGCTTATAAACGCCAGTGTTTGTGCCTTTATTGAATCTTCGCAAAGATTGAGAATCTCTTCACCTGAACCAAATTTCAAAATTTTAACTCGCAGCAGCATTTCCAACTATTAAAAAATTGTTCATGTGTCTAATTTGGACATTGTGGGACACTCCGGGGATCTCAACAGTATTGTGGGAATGCTTCAGCCCTAGTATTGATGAGTGCTCTACAAGTAACTTGGTAATGGAACACCCCGCTTCATGGGACACCCCTGCGCTCTCCTCGGATCGAGTCTATTTTATCTATTTCCTTCCTTAAAAAAAAAAGAAGAAGCATATATCGATGAACGAAGGCAGCTCCCACTCCCCCCTCACCCCCCACGGTACCCTGGGCGGTGCCTCGCCTTTCTTGTGTTACTTTAGTTTTCCCTCTTTTTCTGCCATCTGCATTCATTTATACGACCGGTCACTTCCACATAAATGTAGTGAAATTCGATATTAACCATTGGGGGGGGGGGGGGGGGGGGGGGGGTAAAGGTTAGACTCTTAAAGGGTCTAAACTCCCAAGCATGTAAAAAGTCTTCTCTCAACCATGTAATATAATCTCTCAAACATGTAGGCCAGGTATTAGGGGGTCTTCGGGGTCTTTAAAGAATGAGGTGGTGCATGAAAATACCCTGAAGACAATCTCTGGGTGGGACTTGGTCTGTGTGCCAGATTTGGTGGTTGTCAGCCCAGCAGTCTTTGCAAAAAACGCGAACAAAGACAGACAGACAGACATCTGATGATTTTATTTATTGGACGAGCAGGGGTACCTGTGGGAAACCCAGGGGCAGAGACGTGTATGAAGTTTGCACATTTTGCGTTATATGCTGCACTAATAGTTTCACAAAATGGGTAGAAACCTTGCTCTCCTCCCACCCACCCCCCCCCCACAGTCCCCTCCTTTCCTGACCGCTCACTCCTCTCCATCCCTTACTCCTCTCCAACCCTTACTCCTCTCCAACCCTTACTCCTCTCCAACCCTTACTCCTCTCCAACCCTTACTCCTCTCCAACCCTTACTCCTCTCCAACCCTTACTCCTCTCCAACCCTTACTCCTCTCCAACCCTTACTCCTCTCTACTCTCACCCCTCTCTTCCCTCACTCCTCTCTTCCCTCACTCCTCTCTTCCCTCACTCCTCTCTTCCCTCACTCCTCTCTTCCCTCACTCCTCTCTTCCCTCACTCCTCTCTTCCCTCACTCCTCTCTTCCCTCACTCCTCTCTTCCCTCACTCCTCTCTTCCCTCACTCCTCTCTCTCCCCCCTCACTCCTCTCTACCCTCACTCTCCTCTTCACCCTCACTCTCCTCTTCTCATCCATCACTCCTCTCCTCCCTCACTCGTCCTCTCCTTCCCCTATTACCCTTCTCCCCCTACTCCTCCTTTCTTTCCCCTTGCCTTCTGTCTTCCCTCCCCTCCTCCCTTCCCCCCCCCTCCTCCCTTCCCCCTCTCCTCCCCCCATCCCTTCTTTCTCATTCCTCCCCCTCCTCCACCCTCCCCTCGCCTCTCCCCTCACCCCTTCTCCTTCCCTTCCCTCTGATCTCCCCTCCCCCCCTCCCCCTATCTTAATATTCCCGTCACGAAGCGACTCTGCGTTGCTGGCAAGGTACTTTTGCTAGTCATAAATCAAATGATCTATGGAAGAGTATGTAAACCATTCCATAATTAACTGTTCTCTGTTTGCTTGTTCGGATACTCACTCGGCAAGGCGTGTGGAAAAGGCGTGCACGGTCTCTCCAGATCCAGTCTCACTTGGGTCCGATAAAACCGCACAGTGAAAATTACCGTCTCCCACATGACCCACTATTGGGCCTAAAGGGAAAGGGTCCATGACGAGATGGAGGGATTTACAGAACAGGTGATGGTTAATGTAAAAAGAAAACAAAGTATCTCAGATAGAAGAAGGCGACTTGCTTTGTTTCATGCAAGATAAAGATGGAGAGCGCAATTACTGGAATGGGAGCAGGGCGACTCACCGACAAGACCAGAAGCTTTTAGATCATCCTGAGTAGCAAGGATAACATCGGGAAGTTGAGAAATCGGTACGCAAACATCCGTCACGTAGCACTGCAACAGCACAAGGGAAGAGAGCATAAAGTGTTACATGTGCCACGTCCGGTGAACTCGAGCCCCGATTGTGCTCGTGGCTCTAACTTCCAGACTTGCTCGCCCGAGTTCAAGTTACGAAAGACCATTTGGAATCTGCTGCGATTCCGCTCACCTTCCAGCCCGGACGCAGAGAGCGTACGGCATAGAGGGCATCGTGCCTAGCTTTCCATAACTTGCTTTTGGTCTCCTGCTCTTGCGCCCAGTTAAATTCCATACCACCATGGTCTTTCACGACGTCTTCTGCATCCTCAGAGGTAAAGCTTTGCAGTACATACATTTAAATTAAGGTTCAATGTGGTGGCGTATCAGGGTGCCCTACTTCAATAGCACTAAACTTTCAGATTAAAAAACAAAAATCGTCATTTTATTAAGAAGGAAGTAACACTGCATGGGGTATCGTGTTCTGTGAACTCTCTGGTTACTACCTGTGGTCTTCACTTGATCACGAAGAGAACCCTGAGAACCGTGGAATTCGAGAAAGAGAGTTGGAGACTTGGTCACGTCCAATCCACTGTATTGCTGGCATGCGGTCATCATAGCCTCGTCCAAGAACTCTGCATCACGAGTAAACAAAGAACATATGAGGAAATGGACATGTGGCCATTTGGTCCACTGTGCCAGTGCCGTATCCACACCTTATTAGCTTCATCTATCAACTTGTCTCTGACCTGTATAGTAAATCATTCCTTTCACACCACGAGGTACATAGGAGCTGCCGAGACAGGTTTCCGGGGCTAATGGGCACAATCCATGACGGGTCGCCACTCCACCACAGGATACTCTAATGGCTCATTCATCCCAGTAAGCTGGTACTCATTTTGCCGACCTCGGAGGGATGACAGGCTGAGTCGACCAGCCTCATGTTATTTCAACGGCACGACAGGGGCTCAAACTCAAGACCCTGAGATTAAAAGTGTAGTTTGTGAAAAACTTCTATCGTACAAGGCCTTCATTTCCTAAACTTCTATCCACCTACAAGGCTTTCATCTGCAGTTTGATGGAGTACTTCTCTCCCCTCCGGGCTGCATCCCCTGCCTCACATCTTGCTCAGCTTGACTCGGTGGAAACCAAGGCCTTCAAAATCGCTGGAGTCTCCTGCGATGAAGCTGAGTCTATGGACTTATCGCTTTGCCATCACAGACAGGTCCATGTTCTCTCCGTGTTCTACCGCCTCCTTACTGGTCTTGAACCCTCTGCTCTGTCTTTTTTTTGCCCTCCCTCCCTCCCTCCCTACCAGGTTTCTGCAGGGCTCACATGGTCCACTATCAACCCCCTTCTGGTGAAACTACCTTAAACTTCGATCACTGCTCACCTCTATTCATTCGTTGCTCTATTCCCCTGCTTTTGGAACAAACTTTCACATCCTCTTCAATTTCATTCCCCCCTCCAGGTCTTTAAGACAGCTGTTCACCACCATCCCAGATCGTCTCCAATCAAAAACCATGATGTTTTCTACCCTCGTTGACCCAACCCCTCCCCCCCCTCATCATCCCTCCACTCCCAAGCCCACCCCCTCCCAAATTTCCAGTTTTTATTTCCTGAGAGTTTTCTTCTGAAACCATGTCATCCACCCCTTTCCAGCCCCTCATTTCTCCCCACACCCATTGTTTTGTCCGAGTTTCCCTCTGTCTTGTCCTTCAACTCCACTGTTGGTGTCACGCTCTCCCTCTCGACTGTTCCTTTTTGTCATGTTACGTACTGATCCGTTCAGTGTATGAGCTCTTCCAGGAGCCTGACTCTGTTACAAAATAGGACCGCGGGTGCTGAAGCTCACCTGGATCAGGAGCAACAGTCACTCAGACCCTGATATTTTTAATTCAGTGAACAAAGTTTGGTGCATCATGGGCGATTAAGGTTGTGATCAAGTTTCATTGAAATTGTGTGTATAGTTTCGGAGAAGAGAGCAAATACCTATTTTGGTGGGGTCAACTGCGCCCCCATCCCCTCTCCCACCTTAATGAGTGCATATTTTGATGCGATCAATACACCTTCGTTAGGCATCAGATATGAAGCCTGTCAAGTTTCATCAAACTCATCTGTTTGGTTCAAACGATAATGACTGAAGTGTTTACAGACTCACTCACTGACTGACTTACCTACGGTCACTGCTCTCACAGCTCATCAGACTAAAGTCCAGTCGAGCTAAAATGGGGGCTAGGTTCGTCCTGATTGTATCCCACTTCATTTTAATGTGTATTGTAATGTTCAAATACATCTTTAATGTGTTGGGCTATTTCCTGTTAAAAAAATACAATTTATAAGAAGGAGAATTGCTTTGCAAGACATGTCCCCAACTGGTCCCAATGAGTGTTCCTGTTCCAAGCACTCAGCAATTGTGAGCCATACACAGTAGGACAAATTGTTTTAGGTATGTGAAGGTACAAAATATGTTGCAGTTTCTCTAACTTATCAGAATAAAGCCATGTACCAAGTTGCAGTTCAATATGTTGAAGGATATGGGCTAAAAGTTTGGAAAATCACAGGTGGGACGGCCAGACAGACAGAGAGCAACTGGTTGTGGTCTGATAGCTTGGCTGTTTTTTCTTGATTTGTCTACACTTTGAACCGACAGTATTTATCGCCAAATTTCTACATCGACGCCCATCTGTGTTCAAGCTGAGATGGTTAATAAGCTTCAGGTGCAACTCACCAATGCGAGCAATGGGGACGCCACTGTGCAAGATGTCCACGGTTGCATCCACGGCAGCACGTACAGAGGGGAACGGGCACACGGCGACCATGGACCCCTCGGGGAGCGCGTGCAGATGCAGAGTAGCTTGCGTGATGAATCCCAGCGTGCCCTCGGAACCGACAAACAGGCTGGTGAGGTCATAGCCAGCCGCAGACTTCCTGTAACAGGTGTTTTGGTTATAATCACAGTAATATTATCTTCCCCCATCCAAAACCTTGATCTTTTCTACCCCCGCTAATTCACCCCAGATACACTTTTTTTTGAAATTCCAACTTCTTTCCTGGAAGTCCTTGCAGTGTTCATATGTTTTATACCTCTCCCACCTCCCCCCCAAGCCCTCTCCCTCCCACATTTCTCTCGATGTGCCTGCTCTCAAATGTTGTGTTTGTGTCCTTCCCCCTCTCTCCCCATCTTGTCTACCGCTCCCCTTATTTTGCGTTTTATGTGTCGGTTTGACTTTTTGTGTGATCAATGTTGGCTCTTTCACGAGCCTCGATCTTGTATACAAAAAAAATTTAAAAAAAATTTGGTAGAGTCTAACCAGGTACTTTGTGATAAAGTGAATGTTGAATCGTTTCCAAAATGTGATTTAACTGCCGATGCCGCACACCTTTGGGAGGGACGAGACGACGGATGTCCCGAGAGGTGCGCTCGTGAGAGCACTTCGGGGATACGGTTAAATCAAATGGTTCATTTTGTTTCTATTTTGAGAGGAAACTGCTTGAGCAAGTTCCATACAATGTGGAACAGATGGGAAACGACTAATTCGATTTAATCATTAAATCCATAGACAGGTACAATAATAATTATGCTTCAAATCACACCTGATATTTTGCTTCATATTTCATGGATTTTGGTTCAGGAGAGATATATTGGGTTTCTTGTTACTTGCAAAATCTACCATTTTTCTAGTATATTGGTCGGTTGCGTTTGTTATTCTGTCTGTTTGTTTGTTTGTCACTCGCCTACAGATCACAATTCTAAACCGATCGTCATGAGACTTCACCAAGTTGTAGAGGTCATCCCAATTGAGAAGCCTATTGATTTTGAGGTCAAAGTGTGTTTGGTTCAAATTTCTAAAATCGCCATTTTTCATCCGATTGACTTGAACATTGAACACTGAACAGCATTTGTATATTGAGTCACTAAATTGGGAACCAATTATTTTTGAGGTCAAAAGGTCAACTCGAGGTCAAACTTCCAAAATCATCAATTTTCATCTGAAAACACATCAATTTTCATCCAATCGACTTGAAAATTATATAGCAATTGCACAGTGCCTCACTGAATTTGGAAAGCAACTATTTTTAAGGTCAAAGGTCGACTCATGGTCAAACTTCTAAAATCATCAATTTTCATCTGAAAACACATCAATTTTCATCCAATCGACTTGAAAATTATATAGCAATTGCACAGTGCCTCACTGAATTTGGAAAGCAACTATTTTTGAGGTCAAAAGGTCAACTCGAGGTCAAACTTCCAAAATCATCAATTTTCATCTGAAAACACATCAATTTTCATCCAATCGACTTGAAAATTATATAGCAATTGCACAGTGCCTCACTGAATTTGGAAAGCAACTATTTTTGAGGTCAAAAGGTCGACTCATGGTCAAACTTCCAAAATCATCAATTTTCATCTGAAAACACGTCAATTTTCATCCAATCGACTTGAAAATTATATAGCAATTGCACAGTGCCTCACTGAATTTGGAAAGCAACTATTTTTAAGGTCAAAGGTCGACTCATGGTCAAACTTCTAAAATCATCAATTTTCATCATATTAACTTGGAAAAAAATTAAACAAATTACATAGGGCATTGCTGATTTGGGAAACCAACTATTTAAGGGCAAAATATCAAAGGTCAAAAGGTCAATTCAAGGTCAAACTTCTTAGCAATTTTCATCTGAAAAATTATCAATTTTAATCTGATTGACCTGAGCTTTGATTTAGATCGTCAATTATAATCCTCATGAAATGATGTATCCATGACAACTTTTTTTGGGGGGGAGGAGTGGATTTTGCAAGTTTCGTGCTCTGCATGATGTCTTCTTGTTTATTTGTTCCTCTGTTTTGTTTCCAACAGTTACAATGGCACACCGTTACATCTTAGCTCCCATTTCAATTTAAGGGGTCAAAGGTGAAATGCAATAATGTCACATTTTGCCATTTCCTTGTGGCATCTACAGGGTTGAGATTTGGTACAAAAGGTGTTGTCAAACAGCCCCAACAGGGATGCGGAGAATCTTTGGATTTGAATCGCTCGAGGGATTATATAGGGAGTCAAAAGTTCAAAGTTGGACCCAAATTTTTGGTTTCTCCTTGTCAAACATACAGTATATTTGAAGCAATTCAGACAAGACTTGGTACAAACATACCTTATCACTAAGTAGGTAAACATTGGTCTGGTGTCTGAATTTGGCAAAGGTTTAGGTGTTCACATACAGGTGACCAGCAGAGTAACCCATCCCGTGGGTGGGTGGACTTTGTACATTACTTATAAAAAGTATGCAATCAAACCTCCAACACTGCGGGAATATTCTGGCGTACCCTCGTATTGGAGGAATATTCATGTTGGGGGAATAACTAAACTTGTGGGAATATGTTCCAGTGTCCTGAGAAATTGACCCGAAAATCGCCTTTCTCTATTGTTTATATTTATTTGCATGGAGTGGTGCAGAATTATTACCCCGTGCATGTGAAGCGAAAAGCGGGGTTAAGCAATAGCCTCACTTTGTCTGTCTGTCTGTCCACAAATATCACTTTATGATCAAGGAACAATTTATTCAAATTGAATGTTATATTTACCTCCGCAATCGATGGTGGACTGTTTTTTTTTTTTAAGGATCTTGCTGAAGATCCGGATCCAAGAATTTTTTACATTTCTTGAGTGATTCTTCACCATTGAGGGATTGGGGCAAAAACGATAAATAGCACGATATCTGAAAACGTTGTGGATGAGTTATGACAAAACTTCGTGGATGAGTTGAGTAAATGACAAGAACTGACATTTATGAGATTTTGGTTCAGGTCCGGATCCAGATCCGGCCCATCTGAGATACAAAACGTAAACCGTTCAGCCTGGCGGAGGTATGCGCTCTACCGAGTGCCCATCTAGTTTGTGCCCATCCAGTCCCTTCTTATCATAGGAGCTGGGTGCCCCATCTTCGCTGGTCAGGACATATCACACTCATGGAAGACCATAGAATCCCAAGAGCGCTTTTCTATGGAAAACTTACATTTGGTAAACAGTCACGTGATGGACAAATAAAACACTATAAGGACATCCTTAAGTCTCCACCCAAGTCTTGTGCCATCCCAGTTGTCACCTGGAACCTCAGGCCACAAACATGTCAGCTTGGTGCAACATTTGCTGCAAAGGCCTGGACCACTTTGAATGTGGGAGACTTGCTATCGAGAGACAGCGGAGGCAAGAAACGAAAACCTGCCAATGTCCATCTCCGCAAGGACAAGTCTATATCTGCGATGTTTATGGTAGACGCTGTGGGTCCCACATTGGACTATACAGGTATCGTGGAACGCACAATGCTTAGTGAGCACGCCAACAAAGTGAAGAGATTCGTCGAAAATGACGATCTAACATAGGGGGACCCTTGAAAGTTATCACTGTCACATGAAATGATGGCACAAAAATGGAAAAGACCAAATTAAGAGTACAGTTAGGGTTTCCTCTTAATCCTGTAGATAGTGGGGCGGCTTAGCCCAAATATTCAAAAGAATTGTGCATTTTGTGATACAAGCACCAAATTTGGCACACTAGTAGACTATCATATTATGAAAAGATCTGGATATTGGGCCATCTCAGATTCAGAGATTTGATTTTTGCAAGATTTGCAGATTTTGCAAGCTGAGATTGCAACGCCAGGGACGGCCGACTCCTTCCTACGAGCTGCCCACGTCACCCGCACAAGAAGAGCTCATCAAATCACTGCAGCGGCACTGCACATCCTGCAACACCGTGCGTATGAACGCCACTGTATGACATATGCTGATGATGCAGAAGACCTGCCTGAGTTCGAAGACTGGTGTCACCAGAGAGGAGAAGACATTCCCAACTTTCAGTACTGGGCAACTGTGCTGGAACTAGAGATGTTGGTACTGGTCTACGTGCGTTCTCTGCGGCAGGCTTCATTCACGACGTACCTTGATGCCCTGACGGAACTGGTCCCATGGTTCCATGCCTTAGACCACACACACTATGCCAGGTGGGTCCCTGTTCACCTGAGGGACACGGTTGCACTCCCAATGAAGCACCCAGATGTAGCCAGAGAATTCAGGGCTGGCAACTTCACTGTACAGAAGACGAAGAAGGTGTTCTCTTCGATCCCAATCGAATCGAAATCTTGCAAAAATCAAATCTCTGAATCTGAGATGGCCCAATATCCAGATCTTTTCATAATATGATAGTCTACTAGTGTACCAAATTTGGTGCTTGTATCACAAAATGCACAACAGGTTTGCTATGCTGCTACACTAAGAGTCGAGTTGTTGAGGTATATGGTGTGGAGGTAGTAAGTACACTTATCTTTTGAACAGACGTCAAGCCTCGGTAAGATTCTGAGCTCAGGTATAAACTGGTAGGTAGATTGGCACTTCGCAGGCAAAACAAAATGGGTGTTGCAAAACAAAATTCACTGGCCTTCTGATGGACAAAGCTGGGTCTGCTGGACAAAGCCATCTCCCAGCATGAGCTGGTGGACATTAAACACCTCACTCTGTTTTTCATGAAGAATAGGCGAGTTATCGCCGGCACCTTGAAATTACAAATTCCTGCCCAAATCAACCTTCAGTCCAACATCGGGCCCAACCAGCTGGATTCTTCTTCTCCTTTCGTATGCAGCGTATAGCTGCGGGAAGCATCATTTGCTGGCGGCACAGCTGTGCCACTGATGCAGTGCCCTCTGGAAGTTACAGCAGGAATTTGGAATTTGTTCAGAGGGTTAGCGACGGCACCTACTCTTCTCGTAGAACACCATGAGATTTTTCAATGTCCACCATCTAATATTGGCAGGTGGGACGCCCAGTGTAACGTCTGTTTGATAGATGGCACACACGCACTGATGAATCATTCTGCCTGTGAAACACCAGGATGGAAGTTTGTAACTGGACCAAAATTTGACCCACGAGAAAGCTCAGAGGTGAGTGTGTATACATTTTAGCTATCCTGTCAGCCCAGATGGCTTGTGTAAGACTTGCACCAAAATCTGTGAAAGTCAGGACCAATAATTGGGGCCGTTAAAAGTACGAGTAGCAGTAGTTGCAGTTACCTGGCACGGCGGTCCTTTCCTGCTGTATTCAATATCCGCCCGTCTGCAAGCACCACTTCCAGATTGAGCGTGTTTTCCCTCATGGTACCATATCGAACCGCATTTGTGCCCGATGCCTTTGTTGCCACCATGCCGCATAAAGAGGCATCTGCTCCTGGATCTGTAAACATGTTCAAAGACAGGTTCCAAGGTTGTGGTGATTGCCCAGATATGGGCTATGGGGTTATTTTTTTCGGTCTGCAAATCAATATCAGGGCAATAGGGCAGGTATGTGTGCACTCTTCTGACCAACGGGAAAGGTAAGCCCGTAAGATGCAATATTGTGGTTGAGTTTTGAACGCGTGACTCCCGGCTGCACGGTGGCATCTTGATCCTCGGGATGGACGACCACCACATCTGCCATAGCAGAGAGGTCAAAACAGACACCACCCTGAAAAGGTGGCATTCCGAATTAAATAACCATTCCTTTCACACCGTGAGGTGCATAGAGCCGCTGAAACAGTTTCATTGGCTCTGACACAGGTTACTCGAATGGCTCATTCTTCCCAGTAAGCTGGTACTCATTTTGCCGACCTCGGAAGGATGACAGGCTGAGTCAACCAGCCTCATGTTATTTCAACGGCACGACAGGGGCTCAAACCCAAGACCCTGAGATCTTAAGCCAGGCAACGTGACCGTTAGGCCAACACCAGGCTCGAGCTTGAAAGATGTAAAGCAAATTTGATGAGGTTGTGCGTGAGGTTGAGATGATGATGCGTGAAGAGTTTGATGTATCGAGTAAAGAAGGAGGTTACGAGAAAATCCTCCACACTTTCCTGTGGGGCGGAGACACCACCCTCAAGACCAGTGCCCGTGCCAAATGGAATCATAGGCACGTGCTGTTCGTAGCACAGCCGGGCACAGGTAGATACTTCCTCCACGTTTTGAGGCCACACAACCACATCGGGTGGACAGCAGCTGGGATTGTGTGAGAAAAAGCACGTGATTGCATCATTTAGGACAACAATCTCATGAGTAATTTGTCATATGAATACTCCTCCATTAACGGTTTCTGTGCGAGCACCGTTATGTACATATTCTGATGGGAGCAAATCAAGACTTGCAGCCAAACTATTGGACTCTCAATTTACACTTGAATACTAAATGAATCCAGGGTGATATGGTTTCACTTTGTTCAGCATTGGGTTTGAATCTAGCGCTGCACAAACTACACGAGAAACACATGGGAGAGAGAAATGGACAACAACCCGGAATGGAAGAACAGGCTTACGGGTGGATCGACTCATCTTGGCCGTGTTGCCATCTTACGGCGTCTGACACCGACACGTTGGTGCTCCCAACCACGCGATCCAGCGCCGCCACGAGCGTGTCTGGCACAGCCTTCGGTCAGCGTGACGTGAAAAAAATTGGAACCATGGCAACCGCATACTTTACAGTTCAATAATCTTACAGAAGTTGTGATTATTTTGGGTGAATCCATGCTATCGGTCATTCACATCTGTTTGAGGCATGCTAAAAAGCACCTGTTTTAAAGAGGATCAATATATGACGTCATAGAAAGAGCAAGGTGATGGAGGATGGGTGACACCGAGCGTTGGATGGTTTTGGGAGGTGGAAGATATAGTGGGTGAGGATGAAAGATGACATGAGATAGTAGTGTATCCTGACTGCTATATGAAGCCCTGGAGGGATGGAATGGAGGTGAAGAGTATGCCTGGATTATGGAAGGTGAATATAGAGGATATGACTGGAAGACTATGACTGACGTCAGAGCGGCATCTGATCTTTTTTCCAGATATACAGACTATCACTGCAGGGCATCATCATCATTACACATGATCATCAAATAAGGATTAGGTGATGTCCTGTATTTGGGCTGACAGGGTCAGCTAAAGCTATGCACACTCCTCTCTAAGCTAGCGAGCCTGGGTTTGAATCCCGACCCAGGTATAAACCGTCATCCCGGCGTTTTAGTGCATGGCACTTTGTCGGACCGTGCGGGCTTTTTGAAATTTTTGCTGCATGTGTGGCACAAATGTAATTTTTTAACTTTATACCCTAAGCCCTAAGGTATCAAAAAGGATTGGTGCCATTGCTTTGTATCACTCCTAAGGTGGCCATCTTCAATTTCATGATGGCAGCCATTATTTGACGTTTGTGGTCATATTTTTGCAGTCAGAATACATAAATGATGATTTTATCAGCAATTTATACTTTCTTTTTTTTGTATACAAGATCGAGGCTCGTGTAAGAGCTAACATTGATCACAGAAAGACAAACTGACACACAAAACATATGATAAAGGGAGCGGGAGAACAAGATGGAGAGCAGGGACAACGGGAGATCTGTGGGAGGGAGAGGGCTTGGGGGGGAGGAGGCATGGGAAGGGGGAGTGGGGGGAGAGGTAAAAAAAACACATGGACACTGCTAGGCCTTCCAGGAAAGTTGGTATTTCAAAAAATGGGATCTGGGGTGAATTAACGGGGGTAGAAAAGATCAAGGTTTTGGATGGGGGAAGATGAACAGCTGTTTTAAAGACCTGGAGGGTGGAGTGGGATTGAAGAGAGTGAGGGAGTTTGTTCCAGAGGTGGGAGAAAAGAGGAATGAAAGAGTGAAGATGAGCAGAGAGTCTGGTACAAGTAATCATGTTGGATATTAATTGATATTGTCAGAGCAATACAACATTCCAAAATGTAGGATTTTATACAATTTAACACCTATAAACAACACATTTTTATTACCCCCCCCCCCCCCCCCCCCCCCACCGAAGGTGAATGGAATCGATTCGTCCTCCTCACACAACCAACCGGTCCACCATGTTTTGTCCAAATCCGTCCATCACTTTTTGAGATATCGTGCTATGTATCGGTTTTAGCCCTGTCTGCCAATGGTGAAGAATCATCTTTAAAAATTCTACTAGCCGGATCCGAATCTGGATTTTCACCAAAATCTAATCATTTTGTCCTTGTCACATACACTACCTTTCCACCAAATTCACCCTGTCTGTTTGCTTGTTTGTCTTTAAATAAAATATCTCAAAATGTTGTGGACGGATTCAAACAAAATTTGGTGGAAAGGTAGTGTATGTGACAAGGACAAAATGATTAGATTTTGGTGAAAATCCAGATTCGGATCCGGCTAGTAGAATTTTTAAAGATGATTCTTCACCATTGGCAGACAGGGCTAAAACCGATACATAGCACGATATCTCAAAAAGTGATGGACGGATTTGGACAAAACATGGTGGACCGGTTGGTTGTGTGAGGAGGACGAATCGATTCGATTTTGGTGAAGATCTGAATATGGATGGAAGATGGAGGTTATGTTTTCACCCCTGTCTGGTTTGTTTGTTTGTTTGTCTGTGAATAAGATATCTCAAAAAGTTGTGAATGGATTTGGATGAGATTTTGCGTTGAGGTTGGGTATGTGACATAACTGCTGAGGGAAACCCGAACATTCCCAAGTAGAGCCGAACGTTCTCGATAGACAATTGACCCCTCCCACCAATCGAGCAAGGAAAAAGGACATGCCCCGAAGTTCGTCAATGGTCGAGCCCGACCATGGGACGATTCAGTGGAACTCGGCAATTGGTCGGGGTGATGTCAGGGTGACGTCAGAGAGAGAATGTTCGAGCTAGGAAGAGGAAGAATCTCTCTCTCTCTCTCTCTGGCTTTGTGGCGGGCGGTCACTTTGTCTCGTGTGCGCTCGTGCAGAGAACTCTTCGGAGCTCAGATAACTTTATGCAACGTTGGAGGAAGGGGTGTTGTTGAACTGTGGTGTTTTCGAGGTAGCTGGAGCTGCGTTGCATTTCAAAGGGAGTGGAGAGCGAAGCAGGACCGGCCGCACGAATTGCGCGCCATCTTGTGCGTTTCCCCGCGTGAGCGGTTTCGGGCCGCCTTGTGCTGCTGACCCCACATTTAACGATCTTGTTGAGCAAGCTGAGTGCCGGCCGATATAAAAAGAACATCATTTTATTTTCATTGTCTTACCCCTTGTCTGTTTTTGTGACTGCTGGAGGGTCCCTCAAGTAGGAATTTCAACTATTTTACTCCAACCTTTATTTCGTCTTAATTTATCTATACATATAAATGTGAACGTCTGTTTGTTCGATTGTGCCCCATGGACAGCCAAAGGATGTGACTTAGAGGGAAGAGGGAGTCCCCGGGGTGGGGGGGGACTTTTCACGACAAAAAGCATGGGCGCATCAGATTTAGACTAGGGGCGTGCCCAAGGAGCCTGACAGCAGGGTGTGCCCAAGGGGCGTGGCTTCGTCTGACTATAAAAAGCCCACTAAACTAAGTTGCGTGACTGACTTTATTTTCCGGGCAACGCCGGGTAACTCTGCTAGTTTTCAATAAATTCGTTGTGGTGGCATATTTTATTTGTGGTGTCTTGGTTGCATGGTGTTGGGTCCGAGGATAAACCTGTGTGGCTTTTGTCCGTGCAGGTAAGCACTTTGGTTCTGTCCCGCGTGCGCCAAAAAGTAATGCAAATTTCAGCTTGTCCGCCTTTCTTACAGCTTGTCCGCTTGACTGACCGGCTCTCTGTCCAAGGCTAGTTTTCATCGGCCATGGACTTGACAATAGTTTAGTTGTGCTGAAAGTACACAAGGAGAAATATAATGAAAAAATCTTCCTTTTATGTAGTCTGGCTGCAAAAACATGCCCAATAATGTAAAATTAGGGCCGCCATTTTTTAATCCAAAATGACCGCCTTAGGAGTAATAGAAACTGGAGCAATGTGACTGCATCGCCAATATGCCTCCGCATAGTTCCTGCCCGTGACAATGGGTAGATGCCCTTCGTTGACTGTCCTATATAAATAAACAAGTTTGATTTAAATCCCTTCAGCTCTTCTCGAATATCACATTTTTACCGGACATGACAGGTTTCATACCGATTGGTGAAGCGGTTTCGAAGAAGGGATTTATTAAAATATCGGCTTTCAAGCTAATATGGCTGCCAAACCCCATGACATATGACATCAAAAATGTGAACTATGCATGTGTATGAAGGGAGGCGCAAAGCCATTATTTATATGGGATCATTTTTCTGTATGCAACGTTAACAAAGGGACTGAAAATTCGTTTCTCGGCTTTTACTGGACGAAATCAGCTGAAAATTTGGGTAGGAGATCACGTTTGTGAAGTTTCGTGCTGATCGGATAAGGTTTGTATTTCTATCCAAGATGGCTTCCAAGCCACATGACCTATGACATCATAAATTTTCAAACTCTATGCAGCAATGGCGTAAGATGACATTTGTAAAGTTTCACATCGATAGGGTAAGCGGTTTCTGAGATATAATTATTTAATATTTTCCTTCAATCCAATATGGCTGTCACACCATGTGACCAATGACGTTTTTGTGATCAATTTTTAATCTCCATGCCTAGTCAATGACACACAAAGTTTCGAGTTGATCGATTTGGTGGTTTGGGAGATGTTTTTTCAGCTTTTAGGTGAAATCCAATACGGTTGCCAAGCCATGTGACCTGTGATGTCATAAATTTAATATTTTAATACAAATGGTTCATAGATCATGTGCATGCAATTTCAGATTTTTAGGATAAGGAATTCGATTAAAACCTTTTTGGCTGGTATACCACTTCACCGATGATGTCATCATCATCATGCTTTTGTTCCCCCATTGGGAGTACTTGACAATGTGGCAAGTTTCAAATTTTTACATTCAGCGGTTTCTGAGAAATATATTTTCCATTCTTTGCATTTAATCCAACATCGCTTCCAAACCACTTGACCTATGATGTCACAATTGGACATATGGTTGCTGAGAAAAACGAAGTTCAGCCCGTATGGACAGACAGCCCAAAAACATAATGCCTCTGGCCACCTTCGGGGGCGGAGGCATAAAAATGGCACCAACTCCAGTGTGATAGCTTATAGCGGGGTGGCTTGGGGTCAATTTTCAAGATTACCGTTACCGGGCGGACAAAAGCGCCATTTTTGGTGTGAGGCTTCCTTAGGGTATATCAGTTGATTTTAGCCGAGGAGCCCTCTCGAAATATGTACGTAACCATGGTAACACAAACAAATCCAAGATGGCTGCCGTTCATGATAAAATACCAATTTTCTTGGGTTGTAGTTGTTAGAGGAAAGCCAAATTGTATCAAAATATTACTTAAATATCAGAACCATGTCCTCAACATGTTCGGTCACCCTCCTGAAATATTAAAGTAAAACATAAAAATCCAAAATGGCCGCCATTTATGCTGAAATAGCAATTTCCTTGGTTTTTAGCGGTCATACGATGGCTAAATTGTACCAAAGTATGATTATATTATACCAGAATATTTTTATTGAAGCCCTATTTTTTAAAAAGATACACAAATAACCTACCACATATGGACAACATGGTTGTTTATTTCCCGTAGGTCTAAAGATCAAAGAAATCAAACTCCATAATATTGACTGCAACATCCAAACTAATTGAATTTAAAAGTGATCTAAACTATTTTTTCTCAAGATAGTGCGTTCTTGAGACAAGGGTTTGAACATGGAAATAATGTGAATGTTTTAATTATGCTTTTATCCTAACCTTAATGTGACCCTTGTGGGTATCCGTAGTTATATACCTAATTTAGAGGGCGACATTGTGACTACAGGCTGTCTTTACTATACTGCTAAGCACATGTATTGGTGGAAAGTTTTCTGGCCTCCTTTGTTAACAATCTACATATTTTATGGTAAGTAAGCAACTTTTCAAGTTATTATCTTTAATTACAGAACTTCAGTGATCAAGTCAGGTTTTTTTTAGCTAAACAGAAGTATGTGTTTATGTACATTTGGTAACAATCAGCATAATTAGACAAGCTTAAACACTCCTATAAATAATGGCCTATGCAAAATAATCAACACAATGTGCACTATATCAGGAATTTAGAAAATTCTGGCTAATTAGATATTTTTATACTGCATTATATAGCACTTATTAACTTTACCCATGATAATGATTAATACATATAAATCAAATATAATAAAAAGCAACTGTTAAACAATGCTGTTGCCCAGGCCATTTTTAAAACTACGGAAGACATTATAGGACATCATTAGTGAAAACAAAAAATCAGATGTCCTATCTTGACTTGAAAATAAATGTGATTGATTATGTGTTTTTTTTCTCTTTGTTATCACAATAAATTTTCCATATGGAAAGTATTGTCGCGTGACTACCCTTGGTGAACACCGTAGGGTAACACGGATGACCGATTGCGAGACTTTACACTCCCGAGGCGAAAACTCAATGGCGGATTCAAGCTCAACACAAAGTTAAACGCGCGGGAGGCCAGACGCAACGAGCTCCCCAGCCTTATCTATTAAAATGAAACACCCAGGAAACTGCGTTCAAATATGTACAGAAAATAATATAAGGATTTATTATTTAAAAGTAATAACAGTGAAAAAAACACGCGCCGGTAATACTAATAACTAAATCGGGACGTCCCCACACGACTGATATCAAACACAAAACGAGGGAGATTAATTACGAAAAGAACACGTCACGTCGTTCAAAATGTACGCGGATTCGGGCTTATCTGGTCTTTCGTCGTCTTTGTGGCTGCCGTCCAACACCGCTCCTTTCGGCCCGATCGCACACCTCGCTCCAAGTTCCACGGCCCTCTGCGTCCGCCTCCAAGCGCCACCAGGCCTCGTCGGTCCAACGGCCCACACACACCACGAGCTCCTTTGCTCCAACGGTCCACCGCAGGGCTGCACGAAGCAACCAAAACCAAGTGCCAACTGCCAACTGCAACGAGCTGTGGTCACGAATGTTCAACGAACCGTGTCCTGTGCCAACTCCGACGAACTGTGCAACGAACCGTGTCCTGTGCCAACTGCCACGAACTCTGGTACGGAACTGTAACAACGAACTCTGCGACTCAACTCTCTCAACTCTGGACTCCACTCGAACTCTGGACTCCACTCGAACTCCGAAATGGCGTCCGACCGTCGCCTATATTGGTGGCCGATGACGTCACATTGGCGCGCTCCTCAGCCAATCATAGCCTCCCAACTCGCCCAGGTCACGCCCTCTGCGGCATGCGACTCCTGACATCTCCCGTCCGTGACCCCGCGGTCCTGGTGTAACACGTGCCAGCGAGGTTGGTAGGCCTTTGAGGTGCGCAGGCGAGGTTTGTAGGCCTTGGAGGTGTAAACGGTGGCGGTGTATTGTGGCGGTGTTCTTGGCCTGGTGGTGCCCATTTATTACGAAGTCAATGTCAGGGAAAGGGAATTATTTAATGTTGCACTAAGGACCTAACTAATGTTTATGTGGTTTGCAGTGCCATAAAGGACAAAGGTTTGATTACTAGGTGATACTCACAGGGGCGTTACCTTTAATCCCTCACTATTTAACACTCGAATCTCCAGGTAGATCCACACTCATACATCTTACCCCGACAACCGCCTGAACATCAATAACTTATTACATGTAGAGTCCCTGTCACGACAGCCGAATACCTACCTATTCAGATCTACCTAGCTCTAGATGTTGCATTACCAAATTCATAACACAGCCCCCCCCCTGGAACCGTAGCTCCTGCAAGGTTCACCGCAGGGCTACCATTCCAGCCTTAACACTTACTGTCACACACTTAATTAACCTATGAAATAAATCAGGAAGGGCTGTGGGAAGTGAGTCGGACTACCTACCTACACTTCCTTAACATGCTGAACCCCTTAACCATCATGCAAGTATGTACATCTTCTTCGTTGTTCCTGTGGAGGGAGGAAACAACAACACACAACACTAACTTAACCACAAAACTTAACCATCTTTCCAAAACTCAAAACTCTAACCTTTGTACATACCCCGGTCTACAGACCGCGTCCCCCGGTGGATGCCACAAGACTCAACCTTACCTGCGGGGCCATCCCCAATGCATCCCCCTAAATTTCCTCGGGCCCTGTCCAGATGTTACAGGTGAGTGACACGGCTCGGTGGATTTCGCCCACATTCATGCTACACAGACCCCTTAACCACTCATTCTCATTCCATAGGTCATCAAGGCATTGCAAAAATCAACAAAGCACTTATTCCCAATACACCCCCTGCAGGACCATGGCATTGATGTCATTCACGTGTGTGTGCATTCCTCAACTAGGCAGCGGGGAGGTACCGCACAAAAAGATGGTGGGGGCGCATCAGGCTGTGGTGCCCGCAGTCCCAAAAACAAGTCAACCGACTTACAAATTCATTGCCCCCCCCCCCCTTTACCTCTTGGCCCCGTGACAGCCCAACAGCCCCTTTCCGCCGTTACCTCGCCGGTGAGGGTCTCCACACACACCAGGCTCCTTTGCCTCCTGCTTTCGCGCAGCAACACGGGTCACCGGGGGACTTCCTCACCCCGCGGCGCCCAACCAGACCCTCCACCGACGAGCTCCAATTTCCAGTTACCACCGGCTGCCAGGGGTAATTGCCGCAGAGGGGGGCCCGCAGGCATCGCTCCTCAGAGCTTGCTCTGTACCTGCGGACACACACACCTTCCCCACCCATGGTCCCCAAAACACACTTCCTCCCCCGCTGCCATTCAATTCTCCACACAACTCAGCACAATTCAGTACAATTCATAGATGGTGTAAAAGGTGTTACAAGGCTTGCCATGGCCTGCCAATGTGAAATCCCATTCACAGTTCGAATCATTAAATCCTTACACCTTTCCATTAGCACATTTCCAAAAAGCACAATTTATCGCCCCTCATTATCTCCAATAATCATCACTCACTCTCCAGGTTCCACTCTCACGACCACATCAAAACACCTAACCACAATACAAAAACATACGCCACCCACAAGACACTGTGGCTCCCATTCCATCCCCTCACCGGCCATGTCATCACTCTCACCCGCCTCCCAACTCCAAATTACATGTCCCCAATTTCCCAAAGCAAATCCTGAAGCCTGGGACAGTACTCCTCAAAACACTCACCTCAAGTGCAGGTAGTTGCAGGTTGGTCAGGTTCAAAGGTGCCATCCACCCATACAATTCCCAAAATTTCACATTGGGCCAACCAAATACTTCCAAATTTCTCTTTTGTCCCCACTACACTGGCAGGTATGTGGATCCGCATCCAACGGTGATCATCACTACACTACCTGTGGCCACGACAGCTCTGCACCTCTACCGTGCAAGGGTCACCGGGACAAGGTGAGCAGTCAAAACGCCAACATGGCCCATGAGTGTCCATAAGGGCGCGACCCACCATCCATCCTTCGGCCCCCCTGCGAGGAACACAGCTGCAGCAGCCCCAGCTGGCCAATGTGGTGAGCACTTGCTGCCACAACACACACTACCGCACACACAACCTCGGCCCTGGGGGGCACGGTCGCAGTGCGTGGCATCCCTACAGCCACGTCCCCTGCACCTCCCCATCATCCCCCAGTCCGACTACAGAACTGCAGCCCCCCAGTGCTCACCCACACTTGACCACACCAAGGTCCAGTCAACAGCCATGCTCCACCAGGAGACCCACCCAGAAGACATGGTCCACACACCTCGGACACGCACAGCACCACGTTGACCCTCAGGCTACACAACTACATCCCCATCATCCCGCGTCCCAAATATCAGCACAGTTGCCCCCGCAACCAGTTGAAAGCTGTGTCTTGCTACCCTATTAATTTCATCACAGCCTCCAACACTTTGGTCTACACACCTGGATCAATAATGGCGTCACTGTACAGTGTCCACCATGGCATTTCAAAATCCACCCTTAAATTTCCATCTAACCCACAGATTACCCATGCCAACCATTTGTCACATTTCACTAACCTCACCAAAGAAGGATGCTTTGCCATACACATGCCAGCCGAGCATGGCCCATATGCTCGGCTCGTTACACATCTCCCGATTCACATCCCCATGGCTCTCTTCCCAACCCGAGAGTCCATAAATCACAACGGAGCATCTGTGGAAGGTCACTCACACCATCACGTTCCACAGATGCCCCAATGGTTGTCCGGCAGGCTATCTCCATCCCTGTCCATTCGGTTTGACCCGCGTCCATAGACCAACCACCATGCCAGGTCACCACATGCTGGTTGTCCTAGAGTCCCTGGAGGAGAGTGCCAGGCCGCATGCCCGGGTGGTCACCACATCAGTCCCAAGTTGGCCATCTGCGGTGCCACCACCAAAGCGCGACCCACAACACCTCCCCCTAGTGGTCCTCAATAAATGCCAACCCAGACTTGAGAAACCACCTCGGACCCCTCTGGAGGTCTTAACCCCCACCAGGGTCCGGTGACCCTGCCGGCCCGAGCCACCAGCTCGGACGGCGCCCCGACGGACAAGGGACGCCACACTCCACCAGACCCCCCGTGGGACCCAGGTCGTACCTCGACACCCAAGGCTGGACCCCACGTCCAAATCTCGCCATCACAGCCCCCCAGCTGGCCGGCATACCCAAATTTTGAAAGGGGCAACTTTTGCCCGAGGCCATCACCCATGACCTCTCCATGTCCAAATCCCGCAGCCCGGGGACCAATCCCCACCATGGCTGCTCCAAATCAAGTTCCCATTGTAATTTTATTTTAAATTTTATTTTACAAATTTTCATTCCCACTGCCAAACCGCAGCTGCAGGGAACAACCTCTACCACCGGTTGTTCTGCCCCTCCCTGCAGTTGATCCAAATTCCCTACAGGGACCAAATCTCCAGAAGCTCTATCTCCCGATCCTCCAAGATCCAAATCCAGCCCGGAGCCAACACACTCCCCCAACTGGTTGTCCAATTTTGGAGCCTCTGTTTCCAAATAGCAGTGTACAGTGAGCGTCCCCTCGGTCATTCCAACCACCTCCTCGGACCAACTCACCTCTTCACCCAGGCTCCTTTGGGCCTGAACAAGCTCTACCTCCATGGGACTGTCACAGGTCTCCAGCCGCTGGATCAAATCATCCTCAATAAATACCCGGTCCGGCTCTATCGCATGGACCCCCAAAAACTCTACCCCCTCTTGCTCCGCACCACCGCCCTGGTGCTGCACAATTCCAAATTCATCCCCCGGTTGGGGTGTTGTGACATCCACACGGTCCCGATAAACAACCAGGCCAGAATGTGGGAAACATTCCCCATTACAACTCTCACATTCCAAATTTCCTTCCCCGCTCACCTGTGGACACTCCACGTTTACCTGCAGGCATTCCCCATCTACCTGTACACATTCCCCATCCACCTGTGGACATTCCCCATCCACCTGTGCAATTCCAAATTTTGCCATTTTGTTTGCCAGCCCATCAATTTTAATACTCAATCGATCACTCATTTCCTTCATTCCTTCCCTCCATTCCTTCCCCTGTGACTTCATTTGTTCATTCAATTCCCGACTGGCTCGCTCTCTCTGTGCGTACATGTCCCCCATCTGCTTTCCCAATCGCTCACTGTTCTTTTCCATCCCTTCAATTTGTTCCTCCAATCGATCACTCATTCCCTTCATTCCTTCCCTACATTCCTTCCCCTGGGACTCCATTTTTCGAAGCAATTGACCCAACATCTGGTCGGTTGTCGGGGCCGTTCCTACTACTCCCGACTCCCCGGTGGGGGAGGGGGATAAGTTGGTGCTCGGGACGAGGGAGGTTCCAAGGCTCACCTCTGCATCTAATTCCCCTATTTCCGGCTCACTCCCGACGCTGACGGAGGCCTCGCTGCGTACTTCCATCTCATCAATTTCCGACATCCGCTTTCCGGAAGATTGTTTCCCGCGCGCGTATTTATCTATCTATAATTCCAGTAATCTCTGTGTGTCTGTCTGTGTGTCTGTGTGTCTGTGTGTTTGTCTGTGACCGCTGTTTCTCGACAACCACGGGTCCGATATACTTGAAACTTGCCAGGTATATTGCTGGGGACCCGAGGATGTGCCTTTTCAAGGTTTGTAATTAATCGGACAAGTACCTACCGAGCTATGTCCAAAAAACGCTTCAACCAATCAGAGAGCAGCGAGCTATCACGTGTGCCGAACCGTTAATGCAATGCAAGCGTTAATGCGTTAATGCAAGGCTTTTCTTTTTTTCCCTCTTCTCTTTCTACTTTTCCTTGCGATTAAATTGCAAACAGCCAAAATACGTTGGCGCTAATTGAATAATTGGCCATTAACACTAAAATAATCGTAACTGCGATATGCCAACTTCCGGACAGTGCAGCCTTCCATGTTGTTGTTGTTTGCAGCAGCTGTTTGCAGCAAGGCAAGGCTTTTCTTTTTTTCCCTCTTCTCTTTCTACTTTTCCTTGCGATTAAATTGCAAAAAGCCAAAATACGTTGGCGATAATTGAATAAATGGGCATTAATAGATAGATAGATAGATATGCGATATGCGAACTTCCGGACAGTGTGCGCGTTACGAGCTGACCGCCATTACGGTACGTAATTCGATTTCTTATGCGCATTATTTCTCCCAATTCAGTCAGAGCGAAGGGCGGAAGCGAAGAGCGTTGTTATTTTTTGTTTACGGGCGTACGGGCGGGGTAGAGCGTACGGGTAGCGTTTTTTTTTTTTTTTGGCAAGGAACGGGCACCCACGTACGGGCAATGCCCTAGTTTTAATAATTCCTGAAACAATTTAAATTTGACGAAGACACGATATCGCGCTCCGTTTGCCCGATTGATTATTAAATTTCTCCGCCTCGACTATAAAAATTTTGCGTTCGAACGTCGGGCGCAATGTACGCCCGACCGTGTCGATGTCTCCCCGCGGACAAAAAAATTTGTCCGACCGTGTCGATGTCTCGCCGCGGACAAAAAAATTTGTCCGACGGGTTCAAATCCCACTCCTGACACCACTTGTCGCGTGACTACCCTTGGTGAACACCGTAGGGTAACACGGATGACCGATTGCGAGACTTTACACTCCCGAGGCGAAAACTCAATGGCGGATTCAAGCTCAACACAAAGTTAAACGCGCGGGAGGCCAGACGCAACGAGCTCCCCAGCCTTATCTATTAAAATGAAACACCCAGGAAACTGCGTTCAAATATGTACAGAAAATAATATAAGGATTTATTATTTAAAAGTAATAACAGTGAAAAAAACACGCGCCGGTAATACTAATAACTAAATCGGGACGTCCCCACACGACTGATATCAAACACAAAACGAGGGAGATTAATTACGAAAAGAACACGTCACGTCGTTCAAAATGTACGCGGATTCGGGCTTATCTGGTCTTTCGTCGTCTTTGTGGCTGCCGTCCAACACCGCTCCTTTCGGCCCGATCGCACACCTCGCTCCAAGTTCCACGGCCCTCTGTGTCCGCCTCCAAGCGCCACCAGGCCTCGTCGGTCCAACGGCCCACACACACCACGAGCTCCTTTGCTCCAACGGTCCACCGCAGGGCTGCACGAAGCAACCAAAACCAAGTGCCAACTGCCAACTGCAACGAGCTGTGGTCACGAATGTTCAACGAACCGTGTCCTGTGCCAACTCCGACGAACTGTGCAACGAACCGTGTCCTGTGCCAACTGCCACGAACTCTGGTACGGAACTGTAACAACGAACTCTGCGACTCAACTCTCTCAACTCTGGACTCCACTCGAACTCTGGACTCCACTCGAACTCCGAAATGGCGTCCGACCGTCGCCTATATTGGTGGCCGATGACGTCACATTGGCGCGCTCCTCAGCCAATCATAGCCTCCCAACTCGCCCAGGTCACGCCCTCTGCGGCATGCGACTCCTGACATCTCCCGTCCGTGACCCCGCGGTCCTGGTGTAACACGTGCCAGCGAGGTTGGTAGGCCTTTGAGGTGCGCAGGCGAGGTTTGTAGGCCTTGGAGGTGTAAACGGTGGCGGTGTATTGTGGCGGTGTTCTTGGCCTGGTGGTGCCCATTTATTACGAAGTCAATGTCAGGGAAAGGGAATTATTTAATGTTGCACTAAGGACCTAACTAATGTTTATGTGGTTTGCAGTGCCATAAAGGACAAAGGTTTGATTACTAGGTGATACTCACAGGGGCGTTACCTTTAATCCCTCACTATTTAACACTCGAATCTCCAGGTAGATCCACACTCATACATCTTACCCCGACAACCGCCTGAACATCAATAACTTATTACATGTAGAGTCCCTGTCACGACAGCCGAATACCTACCTATTCAGATCTACCTAGCTCTAGATGTTGCATTACCAAATTCATAACAGTATTATAGGACATCCATTGTGAATGCTAAATTAAAGCCTCGTTGTCAAACCTCGACTCTGATTCTGCAACTGGACCAGACGGCATCAGCCCACGGGTCCTAAAATCCTGCTCTGCCGCTCTATCTCACCCTCTCTCTGTTCTTTTCACCCTATCTTTTGCTCAAGGTCATCTGCCAGCATCCTGGAAATCAGCTAACATTACCGCTTTACACAAAAAAGGTGCAAAAACAGATCCTTGCAACTACAGACCAATCAGCCTGCTCCCAATTATCAGCAAAGTCATGGAATCCATCATTGCTTCGGATATGAAATCTTTCGTCTTCTCCAATGGCTTGATCTCTGATCATCAATTTGGTTTCAGACCAGGTCACTCTACTCTGGACATGCTGCTTCTGCTGTCTCAACAATGGATGGAGGTCCTGAATGCCAAACAGGAAATCAGAGCTGTCTCCCTTGACATATCAAGGGCCTTTGATACGGTCTGGCACCCAGCTCTGCTCACCAAACTCTCCTCCTATGGTATCCATGGAAATCTCCATGCATGGCTTGCGGACTTCCTCTCTGGTCGTAGTCAACGTGTGGCCCTGAATGGATTTCTCTCATCTCCCCTTCCTGTTCAGGCTGGAGTTCCCCAAGGAAGTGTGCTGGGCCCTGTGCTTTTTCTGGTCTTTATCAATGATCTCTCTGACTCTCTGGAAAATCCTCTCTATCTCTTTGCTGATGACTCCACTCTCTGCCGCTCCATTCCTCTTCCCTCAGATAGGCAGTCTGCAGCCTCCTCACTCTCTGAAGACCTGGACAAAATCACAGACTGGTCAAACAAGTGGAACATGTCTTTCAATCCTGCCAAATCTCACTCTCTTACTATGTCTCTCCGAAAAGATCGACTGGACAACCCTCCCATCTACTTTCTCAACAATCCTCTCCAAGAAGTTCTGTCACTCAAGCTTTTGGGTCTCACTATCTGCCATGATCTTTCTTGGGAAAACCACATTTCCAAGCTGGCCTCCAAAGCCAGTCGCCGACTGGGCATCCTCCGTCGTGCAAAGTCCTTCCTCGGCACACCTGAGCTCCTCACCACATACAAGGCTTTCATCCGCAGCTCAATGGAATACTGTTCTCCCCTATGGGCTGGTGCTCCTGCCTCACACCTGGCTCGGCTTCACGCTGTTGAATCCAAAGCTTTCAAAATCATTGGAATCTCCCGCGATGAAGCTATCTCTGAGGGCCTTTCACTCACTCACCGCAGGCAGGTAGGTGGTCTTTCTGTCTTCTACCGACTCCTCTCCGGCCTTGCTCCCCCAGCTCTCTCCGTGCTCTGTCCCCCAAATATTCCTACAGGTCGCACAAGATCTGCCAGCAACCCTCTGATGGTTAAACTGCCGAAATCTCGGCTCGCTGCTCACCTTCACTCTTTCATTCCTCTTTTCTCCCGCCTGTGGAACAAACTCCCACACTCCCTTCAATCCCTCTCCTCCCTCCAGGTCTTTAAAACAGCTGTTCACCACCATCTCTTATCTTCCCCCATCCATAACCTTGATCTTTTCTACCCCCACTAATTCACCCCAGATCCACCTTGTTTGAAATTCCAACTTATTTCCTGGAAATCCTGGCAGTGTCCATATGTTTATACCTCTCCCACCCCCCCCCCTTCACATGCCTCCCCCCCTTCACATGCCTCCCCCCTTCACATGCCTCCCCCCCAAAGCCCTCTCCCTCCCACAGATCTCTCGATGTCTCCATGTCTCTCGGTCCCTGCTCTCAAATGTTGTGTTTGTGTCCTTCCCCCTCTCTCCCCATCTTGTCTACCGCTCCCGATGTTATTTGTTTTATGTGTCTGTTTGTCTTTCTGTGTGATTAATTTTCGCTCTTTCACGAGCCTCGATTTTGTATACAAAAAAAAAAAAAAAAAAAAAGAAAAAAAAAAAGCTGGATTAATATTACTTGTGAGTAAAATTTTTATTTTTGCCAAACTCAACTTAAGTTATTTATATTGATATTATTTTAATGTGAATAATATATACTTTTTGCTCAATTTCAGAGCACCGACTGAAAGCCAAGGAAACTGCTGGTACGGATTGGATTCAGACATCGTGCCAAGAGAGACGAGCCCGTATACAAGATGGATCTAGATTGGAATTGTTGTATCATTTGTCAGCAACACACATCTGAACCTTTGAAATGCCCTTTGCAGAATCCTATAGCAAGTCGTGACATGACAGATGCTTATACATCATTTTTGACAAATGTAGAACAGTTCAGAGACATTGATGCACTTCCAACTAACATCTACTTTGGCAGTGATGTTACTGCTGCAGATTTTGTAACCCACCATGCATCTTGGCATAAATCTTGCCATTTGAAATATAACAATTCCAAGTTGACAAGGACGCAAGCAAAGAAAAGGGGTGTCCCCAACACTGTCGAGTCTCAAAGGAGATCAAGTAAGCGCCAAACGATAAACACAGCAAAGTGCATCTTCTGTGACAATAGACGGGTCAATATACAACCAGAACAGCCGTACCCCAAAAAAATTGCAAATTTTAGTTTTATTGCATTTCCTTATATTTTAAGACTTACTTAGGAACATATCAAAAGTTGGACAGAAATGGACCATGGGAAAGTAAAAATTTTTGACATGATAAAAATGTCACAAAACCATGCACGATTCACTACGTCGAAAACGTCTTTGGTTTTTTATTTTTGTTTCTTTTTGTTTATATAAATTAATTTGTTCCACTGAGACCAGCTGCAAAGGCAACATTTTATAACACTTGTTTCGTGTCTTTAACAATGTTTACATCTGCTACCTGACACATGTCTTTAACAATATGACCTCCCAGCATGTAGGCTAATGACCTAATTCCTCACTGGTAGTTGTGCAGCTTGACTGAGTAACAACTCCACATGAATGAGTTAATTACACCTAATTAGGACTCAATTGGACAACGTTGTATGGTAAACATTGGAGATACAATACAATACAACCAAGGAGATACAGTACAATACAACCAAGGCCAAGGCAGTAGCAAAAAGACAGGTAGGCCTATGCATACAATTGCCCCATATATTCTAAATGTATTTTGTACTCCTACAACTGTAGTGTTGTGGACAGGCATGAGGAGTGTGATCACCCAGGGAAAGCCTCAATACAGTTTCTCCCAATGATTGATATGAACCCAGGTGACAAAACCTGCATCTTGTCAACTCTTGATTACCTGAGCAAACTTGCATCAAAACACAACATGCCAGCAATCATCACATTTGACCAACCGCTGTTTTGGAAGGCCTCTGAGATAGTGAATGCTCTTCCTGCTGATAACCCAATCCATAATGCAGTGCTACTGCTTGGGAGCTTCCACACATTAATGAATTTGTTGGGTGCCATTGGAAGTTTGATGGATGGAAGTGGACTGAAAGAGATCCTGGAAACAGTGTATGGTCAAAATGCTGTTGTGCACATGCTGAGTGGGAAGGCGGTGCAACGTGCTTTTCGTGGCCATTTGCTTGTGGATCAGTGTCTTACACGTCAGGTTGTTGGCAAGATTGTGGATGTTGACCCTGGGTTTCAAGAACAAGTGGCAGAACTGGAGCGACTGTACATTTCCCTGGAGACTGTCGAAAGTAACACTATAGAGTCTGTGTTGCAATCAGAGTGCATTCATTTCATTGACAATAGATTGAATCAGGAAAGGAATAAACTTGCAAAGGACTCGAAAACCAGTGCACTTTGGATCAACTACCAGCGTATGTTGGGAATTGCAAGGGCACTTGTGGCAGCTGATCGGACGGGGTCCTGGGAGATGCATCTCCAAGCCATATCAGCTTGCTTGCCGATATTTGCAGCTGCTGGCCATCCCAATTACCTGAAGTCAGCTCGACTCTATCTCGAGAAGATGCTTGCGTTAGAGGATGACAACCCTGAGGTTCATCAGAAGTTCCAATCTGGTTATCATGTAATCCGGCGCAGTGACCAATACTGGGCTGGCCTAGGCTCTGATCTTGTGATAGAACAGACATTAATGCGCTCACTGAAAAGCCAAGGGGGGCTGACTCGAGGAAGTGGGATGTCAGAGCACCAGAGAGCAGTTTGGACTCTGTCTTCAACCATATCGTCCTCCTACAACCTTGCTATGCAAGAACTGACCTCGAGTAGCTACTCAACAAGTGAACAACATAAGGAGTTGACAACATCCAGGGTGAGTCGAGATGAAGCTGATCGTGGCAAAGTTGCCGAAAAACTGGACAGCTTCACACCATTTTCTGATGACAAGTCATTGCGCAATATCATCACAGGGGTTACTGCAAATGAGGATGTCAATGTTCATGACCTATTCAAAGTAGGTAGTGACATTGTCAAGAAGATGGATGATCACCCAGCTTACTCCTATTCACACAAAAGGAGTTCTAAAGCCAAGACACTTGCATTCAGCAGGGCAGTCAAAGTTGCTGAGGACCGCACAATAGATCCAGCGTTACTATTCCAGAGGTTCTTAGTGGTGTCACAGACGGGAGATCTCCAGATAGGTGAAGTGATGAAATATGAACTCTGCCCATACCCAATGTCTCTTTTTGAGGCAAAAAACATCCTGCGCCAGCCAGATAAACCACAGTTGGCGGAGGCAATAAGGAATTATGCTACAACCAAATCTGACAATGCTGTCAACCAGACAGTTCCAGGAACAGATCACTATGTTCTTGACGGGGGATCACTTATTCACCGCTTAAAGTGGACAGAGGGATTCACCTACAGTTCCATTGCAGATGAATATGCCTCATTTACAGTACGACACTATGGCAAAGCTACTGTTGTGTTTGATGGTTATGAGGCTGGGCCAAGCACAAAGGACTGTTCTCATCAACGTCGGAATAGAAACAAGAATGCCACCAAGGTTAACATTACGGAGTCAACAAAATTTGTTGGGAAAAAGGAGGACTTTCTGTCGAATGAGTCAAACAAGCAGGCAATGATACTGTTGATTATAGAGGTGTTGCACAAGGAAGGCTGTGAGGTGATCCAAGCAGAGGGAGATGCTGATGTTGAGATTGCAAAAGCGGCCGTCGCAAATGCGGCTTCCAGATCTACAACCCTCATTGGAGAAGATACAGATCTCCTTCTCCTCCTGCTCTTCTATATGGTGGAGACAAACTGCATTGAACTCTATTTCCGTCTGACAAGGCAAAATCAAATGTCTACAATATCAAAGTCCTTCAGCAGATACTTGGAAATGCAGCCTGCAGAGATATATTGTTCCTTCATGCATTAACTGGCTGTGACGCAACGTCTCGTGTCTTTGGGATTGGAAAGAAGTCAGGGTTTCAAAGAATCATCAAGAAAGAAAAGGAACTGATAGACAGCTCAAAGGTGTTCTGTAAACCACAGCAGAGTCAGGATGTTATTGAAACTGCAGGCTGCAGAGCAATGGTGGCATTGTTTAAAGCAAATCAGAACGACTCATTGGCATCGATCAGATACAACATTCTCTGCAAAAAGGTTGCAAGGGCTAAGGCATTTGTCACTCCTGAAAGACTGCCACCCACATCCGCTGCCTGCAAGTTTCATTCTCTGCGGACCTATTACCAGGTAATGGAATGGATGGGCCTTTGTTGTGGAATGGAGCCAACGGAGTGGGGATGGAAGGTAGAAGGAGGAAAACTTGTTCCAGTGATGACAGACAAAAGCCCTGCTCCAGACATACTACTTCAGATGATTCACTGCAACTGTTCAGGGGGGTGCAAAACACTAAGGTGTTCATGTAGGAAGCATGGATTAGAGTGCACCAGTGCATGTGGACATTGCCAGGACAGCAACTGACAATATGAGTGTTGAACCAGACATAGAGGAGGAGGAGGAGGACGATGAAACTGGAATCTAAGACTAGAAGGCATATGGTACTTCCACATGTGTCAAAATTGTCCAATTTTTTATATGTTGCTTTCCATGTCATAGACTGGCAGAAACAATCAAAGAACATATATTTGTGCAAATATTTACTTTAAATTGCGAATGGTCTCAGGATTAGCACTGCATAAACTACCAGCAACGATCATAATACAAATATTGGTGCAAAATTAACTTTAAATTGTTAGTGGTCTGATGATTATCAGTCAATTTTTTTACGTTTTATCTGCCGGCAGCCATCTTGTTTTCTGACGTCACTGAGGGACTTTCCCATGCGTCAAAATTGTCCAACTTTTAATATGTTGTCTTCCACTTCATAAACTACTAGAAATAAGCATAAAACAAAAATTTGCAATTTTTTTGGGGTCAGGCAGTATATTGACCCGTCTACAAAGGACATGAGGACGGTGAGCTCTCTCAAGTTTTAACATATGATGCTGATACCAATATACGATGTATGATCACAGAGCTACATGACACACAGCTTCTTGCTCGAATTGTTGGAGGAGATTTGATTGCGATGGAAGCAAAGTATCATTTAAAATGCCTGACCCATCTGCGAAATCGTTACCGCAGTCTCGTCAGAAAGTTGAGTCGGGAATCACCAAATGTAAATGAAAAAGTGAATGAGTCTAGAGTGTTTGTAGAGCTGACAAGCTACATTGAGATAGCTGTAGACTCTGGGACTTTCCTCTTTAAGCTTTCAGAGATTCATTCACTCTATGTGAATCGTCTTCAGGACATGGGTATCCACAAAGAAGTCAACAAGACTAGGCTGAAGCGTCAACTGCTGGAACACTTCCCAGAGGCACAGGAACAGAACGATGGTAGAAACACGGTTATTGTTTTCAAAGAAGGAATGCGAAATATGTTGAAGGAAGCTTTGAAAAAACGGGATTTCTCAGAAGACGCTGAGATTCTAGCAAAAGCTGCAACGATAATCCGCAAAGACATTTTCAACCATCAATGCTTCAAATTCACTGGCTGTTTCCCAACACAATGTCAAGAAAATTCAATGCCCCCAAGCCTCAAATCACTTGTCTCCTTTATACTTAATGGCCTTAACTTGAAAGATCAAGACAGATGTGAATCACAGGCTTGCCTCACTATAGGACAGACCATTCTCTACAACACAAAGAAGAAAACTCCATCTGAATCAGCTGTTGAAACAAGACATACTCTGGAGCGTGAGCCACCTCTCCCCATTTACATTGGTCTCAATATTCATGGACTGACAAGAAGCAAGAAACTCATCCAGCAATTGTATCAGATGGGTATCAGCATTTCATATGACAGGGTTATGGACCTTGAGGACTGTATTGCCACATCTGTATGTGAGCGATTTGAAGAAGACGGCGTTGTATGCCCTGCTTTTCTCCGGAAAGGGTTGTTTACTGTTGGTGCCCTAGACAACCTAGACCATAACCCTAGCTCAACCACTTCACATGACTCCTTTCATGGGACTGGAATTAGTCTCTTTCAGTTTCCAACACAAACTGATCCTGGTGAGAGCAGACCACCTACTATGATACCCCCTTCTGGTGCAACACAGCAGTCTCTCCCGGTCAGTTATGCTTTTGTCTCTGCTGTAGCTTTAACAACCGCTGCAATTGAAGTACCTGAGAGTAACACAGAGCCAACCAAGACCTGCTTAAATGAGGCACTTATCCAGGAAAATAGTTGGGTCGAACATGCACTAGCACTGTTAGAGGAGGATGTCACCAATGAAGATGCCCTTCGTCTGGGCTGCCTATCATGCTTCGCAGCAACCTCCCATAGAAGACCCTCCAGCTGTGTGTTCACTACTGCCTATGTTCTACGAAAAGTCTTCCACCGCCGCAATGATAAAGCACGGCATGGATGTCCAGAGACAAGCGATTGAGTATCTCAACCCAGGACAAATTCCAGTCACTACCTTTGATGAGCCTCTATTTGCCCTGGCAAAGTTTGTACAGTGGAAATGGCCTGATACTCATGGGGGAAAAGTGCATGTTGTTATGTTAGGTGGTTTACACACAGAAATGGCACTGTGGAACACACTTGGAGATATTCTGGAAAGTTCTGGCTGGACTACCGCCCTTACAGAGGCAGATGTGGCTTTCACTGGCATAGCCGACTCATTTCTGAAGGTGTCACATCTCACACGAACCAGGCATGCCCATCAAATCACCCTCCTTACTCTCCTTAACCTTCAAAGAAAGGCTTTCCTGCTCTCCGAGAGACCTAAAGACAATCAATCTGCAGAAGCTTGGAGGAATGACATGCTGAAGAAGAGTCCCACCTTTATGTACTGGGACCTTATCCTGAGATACGAAACCCTTATTCTCATCTTCATCAGGGCTCACAGAGAAAAGAACTTTCCTTAAGAACGTAAGTTAAAAGAACTTAAGTCTTAATCTAAACCTCTCATTGGTTTATAGTGGATACTGATTGTAATGGTAGGCGTGACATCCAATAAGCGACACGCCCAATTCTTGGGCTCGATATTTTGCACTCCTAATGATAATGTTGTATTTCCAGGGTACAATGTTTACAGCTTATCATTCGCAATAATTGATGACCTGGAGTTATAAGCAATGTATTCAAGCCAAAAGCTTTCCCCCCCCCTAACATTGAGGGCGCCCTTCACATGAAATCACTGAATGTCCCTTTAAATTTACTGGTGATATTGTAATATCAAAATACACATTCAGTGTCCTAAAAATTTATATTTTGATACCAATTTTTGCTATCCATGACTTCTATAACCCGGGAAATGTGTTTTTAATTACTGGATGGCGCCCATTTTGGATTTTTTGGTTTTACACGAATACGCGTAAAAATTTGCGAGGGCTCCTCGGCTAATATTGATTAATAGGTCATTAGGAGTGTTCATGCCAAATTTGGTGATTTTGTCCACCGTGTAACGGTAATTTTGCTAAGCCGCCCTACTATTAAGGTATAAAGTGGATAATAAACAAGTCCAAAAAATTCAGAAAGATTCCAAATTCAGACGGTGATTCATCAATGTGTGAACGACCCTCGGATGGACGTTAAACTGCTGTTCACCACCATCTCTTATCTTCCCCCATCCAAAACCTTGATCTTTTCTACCCCCGCTAATTTCACCCCGATTCCACTTTTTTGAAATACCAACTTCTGTCCAGGAAGTCCTTGGTGTCCTTGTGTTTTATACTTCTCCCTCCCCCCCCCCCTTCCCATGCCTCCTCCCGCCGGGCCCTCTCCCTTCCACACATCTCCCTGCTCTCGGATGTTGTGTTTGTGTGCTTCCCCTTCTCTCCCAAACCTTGTCTTCCGCTCCCTCTTTTTATATAGTTTGTTTGTCTGGTTGATTTGTTTGTGAAGTAAATGTCAGCTCTTTCACGAGCCTCGATTCAGTATACAAAAAAAAACAAAAAAAAAAAACTGGGCATCCCCTCTGCCATCATTAGTTGGTGGACGTTAAAGATGCCATGATGTTTTTCGCGAGGAGTAGGGAAGCTATCGCCGGCATCCGGAATTTTTTTTACAAACTCCTGCCCTAAAATACAAATTCCTGCCTGGCCAGCCGGTTCGCGAAAGACTTGGGCAAAGTTTCCACCGGCCAACCCCACAGGAACATGGGAATTATTGTGGAAGAAGAAGACGATGTGACGTCCTCTAGTTGCCGATCACTCCCCGGTCCACGAGAACGGACCTGTCTGCGCACTTGGGCTCATATTGCGTAGATCACCATTGGCGACTGTGACTTGGAGAAGCTGAATCGCCCCCTTGTTGGACCTGAACCCCGGGGAATTTTCTGTTTCGACCTTCGAAGAACCCACATGCATGGCCGCAGATTCGCCGACGAGGAACGTCCGAGACGAGACGGATTAAAGAATGAATCTTATTTCGCGCAAGTTTTGTTTCCTTAATGATAACGATGCGCGGGTTTACCTTAGTCATGCGTGTCACCAAACCTACGTGCTACGTCACACACAATCACGCTAATTAAAGCACGAATACCTGCAAGGCGCGGTGTCCTCTCGCCAGATGCAGCCCCGGGCGAACCAAACGTAACATGGTGAACGGTGAAGCTCTCACTCTGCGGGTTCAAACTTCAAAAGGCAGTAACGACACGACCTGATCTGCGCGTAATGACGTCACGCACGGACCCCACCGACGTGAGCCCCAACCAACCACCGCCATGCTTCTCCGCCCAACCCCGCACTTCCATGACGTCATTGTTTCGTTTCGACAATGGGAAAAAATGTCATAATCAAAAGTCAAAAAAGCCATAGTTTTTAACTTTGCAAATTTGTTTGCAATGGGACCACGATGAATGCCTCATGCGCTTTATGTTTCCATGGCGATGTAGTTTGGCGCAGAGGCTTTGCGTTGGAATCGTTTCGAAATTATAATTAAATGCATCTGAAAAATAATTCTGTTTATAATGATAATTGTTCGGATTAATATTTGCAAATCGACTAAGAGATACTAATATCCATTTAAATTAAGCAAATAATGACAATAACGAAGGAAAGACTTGGGTGTTCAGGTACCAAGTTTCTTCTTCAGCGCTCGCCAAGTGGCTTGGGCACTCAAGCAAGCACTGCATTCGAAGCCGTTGAAAGGGAACGGCTGGCTTGGTGAGCGCTAGCTAGCTGCTTAGTAACTGAACAACCCCTTGATCATTTTGAAGGAAGAAGGCTTGTGGGTGGGTATACGCCTGCTGCAGACGGATGAAGACCCGGGACACAAACCTTTATAGTTTATATCTAATTTTTTCCCCAAGTTGTTATAAAACATCGTCGAAGTAAACCATCAAAATACATAAAGCTGTAAAATGAAATTACAACGCAATACGGAAATTTATTTCCACTACCGGATGTGACGTCATTCCCTCTTCGCGATTCGCGTGGCCATCATGGTGTGACCTGTTTTTTTTTTAAATCTTACTCTGTATAGAAATCCTGACTGTGAGCTAATTGGGAGAAATATTTCGATGTGATGATCATTTCAGAAAGTGATGGCGTTGGCTGTTAATGATATGAATGTTTTATTTGTGGGAGATGTTGGAGACTCCATTTTATCTCGATTGAATGTGTCGTGAGGCACTTCGCGGCCTACCGCACATGGCTCGCGTTCAGCCTTTACCTCACGGATACGTTTAATTCCTCCTTCCGCGGCGTTTGCACTTTTTAAAATGCAATTTTCTTTTTCTTTCTGTATCGAATTAGAACGTTATTTTCATTCTTCTTCAGCTTTTTGTGATTAATCCTGAATAGGGCGATCCGACGATTAGCATCGTGGTTGCCCTGCCATCTTCTTCTTCCTCCTCTAGTTTTAAATGTCCCGATAATTGCACCGCTACTAGTCCTTAGTGCGTATAACCCAGATGTGTATACGGGGATGATCACTGGACGACACCAACCTTCCAAGTATCCTGATGAAAGAAAAGTTATCGATTTTGCAACTCATTTCTCCCATCCCTGAAGGAGCCAACCTTTGACTTCGTCACTATTTATTTATTTTTTTTGCCCCTGTTTTGAGATGTGCCCTCCGATAATGAGCTCACCTGTTCTTGCTTTTCACCTGCAGGTGTTCAAACGCTTTGTGGAACTCGGCCGCATAGCCCACGTGGGTTATGGTCCTCATGCGGACAAACTGGTGGTTATCGTCAATGTTGTCGATCAGAACCGGGTGTGTATATACAGGTCGATCCACAACGGCTGTAACAACCTAAATGCGTGTTTATCCAACTTCGACCTTCACCTGTGAACAAAATGCACAAGGTCACATGGGTGTATTAAGTATGTATATATATATCATTGTGTAAGAGGTTGGTGCTGCCTGTAGATCTTGCTCGTCAGACTTTGGTCTTGTGTTCTGTCATCATTGTCCAGTAGACTAGAGATTGACACGTCAGGAATCTCAAATTTGTCCAGGGCACCAATTCTCAATGGTATGATCTTTTAGAGAGATCCCATGATCTTTCTTCCCCAATCCTAAACCATGATCTTTTCCACCCTTGTTAACCCACCTAAGTCACTTCTCCTTCCAAATTTCCAGTTGTTTCCTCTGTATCCATGTTGTCCACCCCAACTGTCCTTCCCTACCTCCCTCCACACCCATTGTTTTGTCCAAGTTTCCCTCTACCTTGTCCTTCAAGTCTGCTCTTGCTGTCCCCTCTCTTATTGTTCCTTTTGTCTTGTTGCATGCTGATGCATTCGGTCTACTATATTTTACCCGAGCCTTGACTATGCTATGTATACAAAAAATGGATTAAAACCATTTTTTTTATTCTGGAGAAAGGACGAGCAACTTTTCAAGTGCACTTTTGAAGGGTGGTGTACTGTAATCCACTTTACGTTTATTATTATTATTACTAGCCGAAACCCGTGGAACATCCACGGAAGGGAGGATGTGGTGTATGGATGGCATAGGGGATTTGCTTGTCCGAGTAAGAGTTAGGAAGAAAGATGACAATGAAGAGTCTCAGTGGACGATCGCCGTCTCAGTGGACGATATGAACAACGATCGCCGACACCGGCACAAATGCATGCTCTGGATTGTCCACTCAGTGGACGGCTTGCTTTCGCCTTCGCCTGTCCAATCAGCGGACGGCTTGCTTCGCCTTCGCCCAGCAGACGCCAATACGATGGCGTCGTAAGATGGCGTCGTATCGGCCGTTAATCGTATGCTTTTTGGCCCCAAAGTCGACTAATTCAGATTTTTCGAGTGTGGCTGTACGTGATAAACAAAGAGCGCGGTTCGTAGATCGTAAATGCATTAGTGCCGTGGGCAGCGGGTCACTGTGCAGCGTAAAAGGGACAACAAAGGCGAGTCCTTATGGTATTATTATATAGGTTTTTTTTTTTTTTTTTTTTTTTTTTTTTTTTTTTTTGCTGGGGTTTCTCTCCTGACAGTCATTTATAGGATGGGAGATTTACGAGGATTATGCAGAAAATGATATGAACGAGATGCTCGGAGGACGTGTAAACATATATATATCTTTTTTTTATTAACGAGGAATGTCCTTTTAATTGCATGTATCCTCGATATCCTCAATCCAACGTCTGTTTTGTGGAAGCAGTTTCTCGTCTTGGGTTACAATCCTGGACAGATATCCGCTCCAACGTGGAAATGAATGGTTTTGGTACTATGCACGCTACACAGCACCCATGTTATGACGGACTCTAACGTGCAGCCATCGGACTGCATCATCTGTTCATTTTAACCCTTTGAGTACGGATGACGTCCAGTGCCGCAACCCGCGAAAAAGTATTGTGTACGGATGACGTTACTACACGTCATCGACGATACCTATAAATAGATCGTCAGTACGTGGTTGCATTCCCATAATGCCCAAAAAATCCCGTACCGGGGGTATTTTTTATCAAAAAAAAAATCCCATACTCAAAGGGTTAATCAAAGCCTGGTGTTGGCTTAACGGTTAGGGTGCCAGCTTGGGATCCTAGGATCCTTGGTTCGAATCCCGGTCGATCGCTGAATTAACGCCAGGGGGGTTGACTCGGCCTGTCATCCTTCCGAGGTCGGCAAATTGAGTACCAGCTTGCTGGGATGAATGATCCCGGTGTGTACCCCGATTTAGAATAGGTACACAGTATCCCTGCGCATCGTAAGAGGCGACCAAGGGTTGGCGTCAGGAAGGGCATCCGGCCATAAAAACATTGCCTCAAACAGGGAACCATGATTTGTAATGGGGCCCGCAAGGCTAACCCCTGCTCTCGCGGAGAAAATGGCCTAAAAACGATCATTCATTCATTCATTCACTCAAAGGGTTAATCAAAACCAATGCCACTGGTCTGTCGTTCTCCACGGATGAGTGCATTTAAAAAAATCTGTAATATAGGAAACAGAACCGAGAAACGGTTTCCTTTGTTGTTATCGCTGTGCATACCTTTACAATAAAAACCTGGTGGGATGTCGGCTGTGATTCCCTTTGCATAATGGCACGATATGTCGTTATTGTGTTATTCAATGGATCGCTATTATTTGTTCAGCCTGGGACAAAAATGTGGAGGAACCACTTTGTTGAAATGGTTCTTTGTAATTTGTCTAACTGTTGTTAACCCGACTTCGCATTCACTTTCTCACACGATTGTTATCCTTTTACAGGCCCTGGTTGATGGACCCTGCTCTGGGGTAAAAAGACAAAGTATGCCCTTCAAAATCTTGCATCTCACAGATTTTGTCATCAAAATCCCTTATGGGTAAGCACTTGTATCTACAAGACAAAGCTATGGAACAGAGGTGCAGTTTTATGGCATTCGGAATATGTGTCGCTCGGAAATGTTTGCTCTTTCCGCCTCGGACACTCGCTGTACATATTCCTAGACAGGCTGGATCTGCATTCGCACTTTACCCAAAATCTAATCGATTCGGCCTTGCCACACAACCAACCTGTTTACCAAATTTTGTCCAAATCCGTCCATAATGTTCTGAGATATCATGCTCAGACAGACAGAAACAAACAAACTGGTGAAAACATAACCTCCGTCCACCTTCGGTTATGCATGAGTTTTATAATTTAGTAATTGGCCTTGCTATTGTTAATTCTGTTTCTATGTTGTAGGTGTCGGCAGAAGGCAGTACGTGAGGCCTGGACGAAGGCCGACATTACCAAGCGTTGGGAGGCGAGCAACTGGTACCGCAAGATGGACGCTCGTAAAAGGGTACCAGATGACGACCCGCACTCCGCATTCTACCTTGTACACCTTTAATCTCTAGTTTGCCGTTTTCATCGGAAACTGTTTCCATTTGGTGTTCCTGTTGCTTTGCAGAAAGCCAATATGACTGACTTTGATCGGTACAAGTTGATGAAAGTAAAGAGAATGGTGAGTGCCGTTGTTTGGTAGATAGTGTAGCAGCATAGCAAACCTGTTGTGCATTTTGTGATACAAGCACCAAATTTGGCACAAATGTACATTAATATGTTGCGAACATTTTCAGATATTGGGCTACTTGAAATTCCGTAATTTTTTTTTTCAAATTTTTTCAAATTTCGTAATTTCAAATTTTTCGGGTGACACCGTCACAATTTCGGTCTTCGAGGCCGGCCGATATAGTGGGGCGGCTTAGCCCAAATATTCAAAAGAATTGTGCATTTTGTGATACAAGCACCAAATTTGGCACAAATGTACATTAATATGTTGCGAACATTGTGTGGTCAGCAATGAAGACGAGAGTCTGAATTACATGTATGCAAAAGACCTTGTGAACCAGTGAAGCAAATACACGGGTAAGCATGAATTAAATCTAGGGCATGATATAATTTCCATGATGTTTACCTCTACACTCAATGGTGGAAGGAGGTAATGTTTTGATCCCAGCTTGTCTGTATGTCTGTTTGTCTGTTAGTCCACAAAATTCCAGACAAAGCTTGTAGTAGTTGTAGTGGTAGTGGTGATAACAGAAATTGTTATATAGAACTGAACTTATATTATTATTATATGCAAAAAATAACTTCATTTCTATATGCCCTGCAGTGGACAGGTTAATTGGTTTATGCACTGAAGGGGTCACCCTGGTGTGCACTGCTGTGTACTGCCTCACTGAGTTGTTCAGGTATGATGTACTCAGCACAAGCTTCCGGTCGGCCCGGAGGTGGGGGTGCGGGGCCTGTCACGGAACGTCAAAACAAACGGCCTGCCGGGGCCGCCCAAAAGTCGGGCGTGAGGGGCGCGTCCACTAATGGAACGCCTCTCGCTTCCCAGATCGAGGGCCACGTGGTCAGGAGAACCTCGTCCCTTCCGGTCACACTTTGCCTATCGGCCGGCCTCGAAGACCGAAATTGTGACGGTGTCACCCGAAAAATTTGAAATTACGAAATTTGAAAAAATTTGAAAAAAAAAATTACGGAATTTCAAGTGGCCCAATATCTGAAAATGTTCGCAACATATTGTTACAGATACGACTTTGATGGTATGGTGGGCCGAGCGGGATGGCCGCCGTATCCGTACAAGTTACCCCGATTGCACCCGGGGTTGACTAATCGCGCTATGCTGGCTCAATAAGAAAAAGAAGACACCCGGCTGGATTACAATCACACAATACGACACCAGGGATACGGTTCTCAAAGGTTGTTATTACAATTGCGGAAGGTTTAGATTACAGGGACAAGAGGGAAACATAGGAAGGTGGGCACTTAAACACACTTATATTATCCCCGGACAGACGACAGGTAAACGCGGGACAAGGCTCACTCACACGGGGTTTGATGGCCAGGAAAGCGGGTAGCGATCGCTCCAGGTGCACCTGTGCTCAGGGCAGGATCACGTACGGTGGTGTCCAGAGATGCGTGAAGGTATCACAGCGCTTGTGGGTCGCGACTTTGGTCTCAAGCTGGGGAGGTCGCTCAGCGCTCGGGAGGGTGGCGTCTTTTCCTTCCAAGCTCGGGGCGCATCTTGCGTCACGTCCGGCGCGGGGCCGCGTATATCCGGCGGGGAGTCACGCCCTCGCTCGTTAGCTCCGCCCCATATGGCATCGGCCCATGGCTTCTCATTGGGTGCGGGGGTTACCGGCTCCGCCCTTGACGAGGGGCCGACAGGGAGCCCCCTTCTGGGTAACCCCGTCGAGCACATGTTCAATGGCGGCCAACCGAGCCGGAGTGAGGACGCAAAGCCGCTGTTGTTGTGGTTGTTGTTGGAGCTTGAGATGATGGGAAGAGATGCGGGGAGGTATGGGAAGGTCCTAAACTCCTACTGGTGCCATATCATCACATTCTGGTGCAACGAAGAGTCATAATTAATGGAAACAAGTCCTTAACTGACATAGATTAAGAATAACTAGCAAGATGTCCTATAATTGTCTACGTGTGGTGCGGGGGACCTGGGCACGACATTTAATGGGGGAATGAAGGGGAAGATCGGCTCTAATGGGTGTTGTTTACAGACAATGGGACTAGGGAATGGGGTAAGGGGAGAGTTGGGGAGTATCGGAGAAGATAGGGGAATATTTACAAGCGGATATGGAGGTCAAATTCCATATTCGCAACATTGCACCCTTCTCTACCCTCGGGGCGTCCCGACCCGATAAATTTTTACCTACTTTAGTGTGGCACGCAATGTAGTTCCCTCTACTATTAACTCTACCCTGAGTGCGACAGTTTTATAGATATTCACAAATGAGTAAATATGTCCCCCTGCGACGTTGCACCCTTCTCCTCTCAGAAACACACCCACAGGATAACCGAATCCGGAAAGAATCCTCAAACTAAACATACAGCCGGTAGGGAGCATTATTTACAAGACTACGCTGATATTTACACTACGATCCAGGACCTGTCTTTGGAGGAACACATGCAGATGTTATGCATAGAGAGAGCGCGCTTGCCAACATCGATACACCAACCCACGAGTGCTCTGTGGCCGACGGCCTTTAATAACGTGCAGAGCACCCTTTCCGAGCATCAACAGCACCACCCCACCACCAATCGGTGCAGTCACCATTGTTCAATGAAATAAAAATAAATTCGACAACCCCTAACCCTGCAGGTGTCTCTTGCTCTTCTTGTGGTGCACTTGGTGTTAATTATTAGTGGTTCACCTGTATGGCATAGGTGCCCCGTTGACCCATAGGTCCATCCCCGGGTGGTGCTTGGCCGCAAAAGAACTACGGTCCATTGTGGGTGGCCACCAACATTGCGGTCCATATGGTGTATCGATCCAGGCAACAAGCAGCGAAAGTGCAGGCCCACAACTGCGTAGCCAGCACCTCTCTCTCCTCTCTCTCTACCCCAAAGCCAGATCCTCGGAGGTGGGAGACAAAAGAAGAAACAAGTGAGTAAGGTGGTAAGGGCGCAAAAGTGCACGCAATATAAGGTAATGCACACTGGGGGCACATGGGAACCAGGTGAGACAGGTACGTTCCTATCGTACGCCCCCCCCCCCACCAGGTAACCTACATGGCCCCTCCCTTACCCCTTACTGTATCCACACAACACAACACTACCCATAAACATCTACTTTACAAATCAACAAACATCCCTACTGTCTTCCCCGTTCCTCCCATATACCAAATTCGTCTTCTCTCCCTCCTAACCAATCAAATTTGCCATTTTCAACTCTCATCAAAATTTGCCATCTCCAACTCAACATCAAAATTTGCCATCACCAATTCATCATCAGTCCCTCCTAGGGAGGGAGAGATGGAATCACCCCAATGTCTCATCCACGTCGTGATGCGTCTCACAAATCCAACAGCAATTCTCATTTCCTGCACAAAACAAAGAAAACACAGGTGTGGAGTCATCATCATCACCACAGGTAAGTGGCTGCGTATGGTGCGACAGGTTCATCAATCCTAACTATCTCCTAAATGACTTTAACAACTTTACACTACCCGGGGTCTCTCTCCGGCCAAACCATTGGCCCTCTTACACTATGGGTTCTAAAAACCAATTCCCATTGGCCAAACTGTGGTGCTCTTCAATTTGGGGTCTCACTCCCCCGATTCATCTCCCGGTGCCCTCGCACAATTTCTGGGCTGCGGCGTGTACCTCTCCCAGTGGGTCTACCCACCTGCACACCTCCACCACTGCAGTTGCCTCCGAGCTTACCTGCTCCTTACCCTAACCTAACTACCAGGGGAAGGCCCTCTGGCTCTCTCCCCACTCCGTGCCCTCTCTGGCACTGGGCTGCCCGATCCACACCCGGGATCCTCAGGCACCCACTCACAACTACCGGCTCCCAGAGCCCACCTGCGGCCTCACCTGGCCGACATCCTCACAGTGGTGGAGTGCCCAACCAACTACACACACTAACAGGCTACACGCCCAGCCATTTCCACAACACTAATGCACCCATTCACAACACCATTCTGCAACCGCACCACAAATGCCAATATCCAACCACAATTTACCTGCACCCTCTACCTAACACTTACACTACCCGCCCCGGGTGCTCGTGAAAGGGGTCCACTCTTCCCCCATCCACACCTTCGCACCATGCACACCACTCCGTACCACTCACTCCAACTCTCTCCACACACCTGTACCTGCACACCTGTGCTCTCACACCTGGTGCCACCTGCACCCTTCTCTCCCCAAGCGCATTCGCGCTGATCCACAACACTCACTACTCATACACTGCTCCACACACCTGTCCAGTTGCACACCTGTGCAATCACACCTGTTCAATCCTCACACACACGGCATCATCTCAGCTAACTACTCCCTTCTGAAACTTGCGCTTCCCAGTCGTCCCTTTAAACTATTGCGCTCCCACGTCATTATCATCCACACTAATCTACCTGCGTCCCTACTACAGGTATCAGTCACTAACTAAACTTAACGTCACCTACTGTCATCTTCGCTAGATCCCTACACACAATATCCTAACCCACCCGGGCTAGTTTTCACTGCCATACACCCCATAAGCTATTGCGCATTTGCCCCACCTGTGAGGGATGGTGGATTTGCCATCCCACCACATCGGGGGTCTCTCACTACCAATTTTGCACATCAAATTTCAACAAATCAAAAATTTGGCCAATCACTGCCCATCATCTGCCAATCACTACTGCCAATCCTTTGCCAATCATCAAATTTTGTTTTTTTTCTAATTTTGGGTCCAAAACACTAACCTCATCACCCAGTCTACTCACTACTGCCTCTCGGTGCGCCAATTCCTGTCCAAAGCCCGGCTTCGTAAAGCCAAGCAATGGATGCTGGTTGTTTTGTGCCAGCGGCTGGATGCGTCCGGCACTCGGTGCAGGGACGGGGGTTTACCCGTGCCGAGATCCCACGCATCACCTCGGCGTGGAGCCATCCAATGTCCCGATCTCGACCTGCCGGAATTCCTCAACAAAAAGTGGTCGCCATGACGACTCTTTCTATCGGGCCGCCCGCTCCGCCTAGTGGAGCATGGACGTTCAAAGCGAGGCCCAGCACGGATCGCGCACGGCGGTCCTTTTGAACCCGCCGTGGCTCGGATCCCCGCTGGTTCTCGCGGCACGCGAAGCCCGGCACGCACCGAGGGCCCGCTTCGGCTAAAAGTCGACCTAACCTCTAACCTGTGTAACGTCGATGCTTCACCTGGACGCTTACACCCCGCAGCCCGTTCCTTGCTCACACATCCAGCCGTGCCCATGCTCCTCGTACCTTTCCTTACACACCCAGGTACACTCATTCCACTCACAGCCTTGGTCACACACCTGACCACCGAACACTTTGGCACACATTCGTCGCTCGCACACCTCACCAATACACCTCTTCGCGCCCCCTCCTCGGTCACCTCCTCTGTGACAATCACAGGTGTGCTCTCATTCGCACACCCAACCATGTGCCTCCCCACCAACTCCAGCGTGCATTCCCACTCACGCTCTACCATTCCAGGTGTGCATCCTTCCATCCCAGGTGTACATCCTCGCTCACCTGTCACAACTAACTCACGCTCCTTGTCACTCTCACTACTTTCACCTCCATTCCTGACAGCGCACTCACCCTTTCTCTTGACAGCACACTCTTTCCTCATGCACCTGTCCGTCACACACCTTTCTCGCGCACACTCTCCCGTCACATCCTCTGTAACACTCACCACACCGCGCTTCCATGTGCCCCCTCGCACACGCGCTACGACCGACTCACTCTCGCCAGCACACTCACTCCCTGGCACGCACTTTTTCCTCACACACCCCAGAGTCGGACTTTCTCGCACACCTCCTCTTTCGCACACCAGACCTGTCGCACACTTCACCAACGGCCTCTCACGAACACCCGGGTCTATCTCGACCCCCAAGCTTATTAAATCCCCTGGCGCATCATACGCACGACCATATTGGTCACCACTTACACCGGGTCCTCTTCCTCTTCGCTTCTCCTCCATCACCTGCGAATCCCTCATCCGGTTAATGAGCACATCATCACGATCCAAACACAGACTTTGGACCAATTCTTTTATCTCCTCCTTTATCTCCTTCTTATCCCCTCTCCGTCGCTTCTTAATTTCACTCATCCCTTCTTCCACTTCTTCTAATTTGTGCTTCACCTCTTTTATTCCCCGGTACGTCTCCTCAAGCTCGTCCTCCAAGGCTACCTTGACCGTTTCCATGTGCGTCCTCACCTGCCGGTCCTTCGTCTCCATAACCTCTATCACTTCGTCCAACCTCGTTGTCAGTCCCTCACGTACCATCTGACATTCCCTCTTCGTCGCTATCAAGTCGTTTTTTATGTCGTTTTGTGTCGCTTTTAAACCTCCTAATACCGCAGTGTTCCTTTGAACCTGCTCCACTAACTCCGTTTGTCCCACCGTCAGCTGCTCCACCTCCTGCGTCAGGTCCTCTATGCCACCTTGCAATTTTACAGTCCCCTTTCTCACCTCTTTCTCCATGCGCTCCTTACAGTGCCTCACCTCCTCGCGCACTCCTCCGACCTCCTCACTCACTCCTCTTCTGATCTCCTCTCCCATCACTTGCATCTCCTGCCCAGATGCCACCCTCATCTGCTCCATTTCCTCCCTGTGAGCATCCAGTTTGGTTTCTACCCCCATTCTGACCCCCTCTATCTGCTGCTCCATTTGTTTAACTTCCCTTTCCGCTTGGTCCCTCATGTCCCTCAATTTGCCTTCCATACTGTTTTCTAACCCCTCTAACCCATTTTTCACTTCTTTTATCCCGTTGTCTAACCCCTCAAAATTATTGTCTAACTTCCCAATTTTCTTGTCTAACTCCTCAAAATTATTGTCTAACTTCCCAATTTTCTTGTCTAACTCCTCAAAATTATTGTCTAACTTCTCACCGGTACCCCTCGCTTCGTCCCTCATTACCCCCATTTGGCCCTCCAATCGCTCACCCTGAGCATCCATCCGGTTCCCCAACCGCTCACCCAATCGCTCAATTTGGCTCCCCATACTCATCTGTACAGCTGCCTGTAACTGCGCAATGAGGGCCTGCATGTCAATCGGCTGCATGTTAAAGCCCGCTGATACAGCCGGCTCGGCTACCGCACGCTCGTGCGAGGCGCCTTTTTGCGCGCCCGCTACTTCGTGCGTGACGGCGCTATTTTGCGAACCTGCCGCCCTCACTGCTTCGCTCTCCTCTTGTCCCTCAATTTGGTCCTGGATCGACCCTACCTCACTCTCCTTTACCGGACCCCAGCCGTCTTGATCCGCCATAGCGCGACTTTCAAAACTCGGTTTTTATTTTTTTTATTTTCGTAAAACAAATTGAAATTTCGCCGTTATAATTTCGCGCGGGAAACGCGCTCCGAATCGATTTTCCCTCCCAAAATTTGGGCCTAACTAATTTAGTCCCGGGTTCGAATTCCACTCCTCGACACCAATTGTTACAGATACGACTTTGATGGTATGGTGGGCCGAGCGGGATGGCCGCCGTATCCGTACAAGTTACCCCGATTGCACCCGGGGTTGACTAATCGCGCTATGCTGGCTCAATAAGAAAAAGAAGACACCCGGCTGGATTACAATCACACAATACGACACCAGGGATACGGTTCTCAAAGGTTGTTATTACAATTGCGGAAGGTTTAGATTACAGGGACAAGAGGGAAACATAGGAAGGTGGGCACTTAAACACACTTATATTATCCCCGGACAGACGACAGGTAAACGCGGGACAAGGCTCACTCACACGGGGTTTGATGGCCAGGAAAGCGGGTAGCGATCGCTCCAGGTGCACCTGTGCTCAGGGCAGGATCACGTACGGTGGTGTCCAGAGATGCGTGAAGGTATCACAGCGCTTGTGGGTCGCGACTTTGGTCTCAAGCTGGGGAGGTCGCTCAGCGCTCGGGAGGGTGGCGTCTTTTCCTTCCAAGCTCGGGGCGCATCTTGCGTCACGTCCGGCGCGGGGCCGCGTATATCCGGCGGGGAGTCACGCCCTCGCTCGTTAGCTCCGCCCCATATGGCATCGGCCCATGGCTTCTCATTGGGTGCGGGGGTTACCGGCTCCGCCCTTGACGAGGGGCCGACAGGGAGCCCCCTTCTGGGTAACCCCGTCGAGCACATGTTCAATGGCGGCCAACCGAGCCGGAGTGAGGACGCAAAGCCGCTGTTGTTGTGGTTGTTGTTGGAGCTTGAGATGATGGGAAGAGATGCGGGGAGGTATGGGAAGGTCCTAAACTCCTACTGGTGCCATATCATCACATTCTGGTGCAACGAAGAGTCATAATTAATGGAAACAAGTCCTTAACTGACATAGATTAAGAATAACTAGCAAGATGTCCTATAATTGTCTACGTGTGGTGCGGGGGACCTGGGCACGACATTTAATGGGGGAATGAAGGGGAAGATCGGCTCTAATGGGTGTTGTTTACAGACAATGGGACTAGGGAATGGGGTAAGGGGAGAGTTGGGGAGTATCGGAGAAGATAGGGGAATATTTACAAGCGGATATGGAGGTCAAATTCCATATTCGCAACAATATTAATGTACATTTGTGCCAAATTTGGTGCTTGTTTCACAAAATGTACAATTCTTTTGAATATTTGGGCTAAGCCGCCCCACTAAGATGCATAATTGTGTTTTGTTTTGTTGCGCGACTTTTAATGGAGAGGTGGTGGATAAAGTTTATAAACCCCAAACTACTTTATTTTGGTTTCCTTTATCTTTCGAAAATTGCTTTCAAGTTGTCAGTGAAAGCTGTGTTCAGATACACAACGAAGTTGAGCCTTGTGATTGAAGGTAAGATGAACTGAACAAGTTTGGTATGAACAAATTCGGGTCCAGCTATATAAACTGTCATCCCGATTGACAGGCAGGGTGATTCATCAATGTGTATGCCGTCCCTCGCATCGGGTGGACGTTAAACTGGTGTTCCATCTGCCGGTATGAGTCGGTGGGCATTAAAGATTCCACGGCGTCCTTCGTGAAGAGCAGACAAGCTAGTGCTGGCACCATGAACAAGTTTGTGATTTACACAGGAAAGGAGGAGCGCAATGGAGGAGGGGGATTGGGTTTCATCGTGAAAGATTAAAATCTGTTAATCTGAGTCTTGCAGTTGGATGGTGTAGTTCGAAGGAAAAACTGAGGGAGTGGATTTGAGTGGGTGGTTAATCATTCCCAAGTCCAACTGCTTGTGGAATGAAATGGTTTGGCACTCATTTGGATGAAGGATGTGAAACATTAGACACTATTGTCCAAAGGCCTTCTTGGGATGGGAACTTTATGCTTTCTTTACTCGGGCATTTAAATGGTGTGTCCTCCTGCAGCTCACCTGGAGGTGTCGGATTGAGTCCACGATCATGGGGGGCAGGGCTGGGGAATTGGGGGAGGGGGCAGAGGTGAAAGGACAAATCTTCCAAGTTACCAAGAAGTTTGTTTTTAGGACACAAAGGCTTGAAATAGTAGGACCTTCATTGTGTTCAAATGTGCACTGATAAAACCTCGTTAAAAGCAATGCCTTGTCCCTTTTAGCTTACCTGTTATTGGAATTTCAGATAAGGTGTTGTCATCGTGCTCTGTCTGTCTCATATTTCGACTTCTCCGGCCAAACCACTGGACCGATGAAATTTGGCAGCAAGGTCTCGCTCCTAACTGGCAACGGGGTTTGCAAGGTTTGTTCCACTCATGTGACTAAGTAGGTCAAAATGGCATTTTGGTAAACTCATTCAAAAATCTTCTTTTCTAGACCCACCAGTCAGAATGCCACATTTTAAATACTTACAATGGTACCCGCCCCTACGGGTGCGGCTTCAATTGGGAGGCCCAAATGAAAAGGCAAAATATCAGAAATTGAAGGCTTTTTTTTATTTTAAACGATTTATATAAACATCCGTTAAATCATATCACACGCAAATCATCAAAATCTAAACGGTATTTGTAGAATTTCACTAAAAGCCACATCACTGTTCATATCGGTAAATATTATTCCATCGTGTTTGGAAAATTGAAAAATTGGAAAAAACAACATAGCCTATTTTACTCCAGAGGGTCCCAGGATTACCCACTCAAAATTTTGTTGCGATCGGTTCAGCCGTTTTTGCGGTATCTGGGAACAGACGGACAGACATTTGGTGAATTATAAAACCACCTTTAGAGGCCATTTTTCCCCGCAAGCGGGGTTTGGCCTTTTTCGGGCGCCGTGGTTGTTGTTGTTTTTCGGTCCCCTTTTTGAAGCAATGTTTTACGGCCGGATGCCCTTCCTGCCACCAACCCTGTTTTGTCGCCTTTTACGACAAACGGGGAATTACCAGTGAACTGGTACTCAATTAGCCGACCTCGGAAGGATGACAGGCTGAGTCAACCCCCCTGGCATTAATTCAGTGATCGACCAGGATTCGAACCCAGGATCCTAGGATCCTAAGCTGGCACCCTAGCCGCTAAGCCAACGCCAGGAATTATAGTAAGATATATATATATATATGTGTAAACCTTGACTTACGAGTTTAATTCGTTCTGTGACCGAGCTCGTAACTCAATTTGCTCGTTTCTCAAATTAAATTTCCCCATTAAAATGAATTGAAATGCTATTAATCCGTTCCAGCCCCCCAAAAACCACCAATTTTTTTTGTTACGTGTTTTTAAATAAGAAAAATGTACTTTATAAATAACAAATAATGTATAAACAAGCACGACCTCGTATATACTGTACATAATAAAAGAGAATGTAAAGAAATAAACTGGTTTTATTAAGTGTATTTACTCACACTCCTCACTGTATTTACTGACACTGTCAACCACACAAACAACAACTTCTCCATCTCTTCATGGACAGAGGTCTGGAGCTTTGAAATAATCTTAGCGCCCTTGGCTGGCGTTATAGCCTTTATCGACTCCTTCTGCTTCAAAATCGTACATATCGTAGAAGTACTACGATCGTACTGCCTCGCCAAGTCGACAACACGCACACCTTGCTCATGTTTTTCGACGATTACGTGTTTTATATCCAAGCACATCATCCTTTTCTTCTTCTCAGTACTGCCCTTGGCACTCAATTTCTTAGGACCCATGGTTAAAACTAAGAAATTTTCCAAAATAACCAAAATGCGAAAACAAAGCAGCAGCTATATACGGCAGAGATGCTTGCACGGCAAGATAACCACGTGACCGGAACCCACTTGGTGGCGGGTGGCGTAAGCTCGTAACTCAGATCTCGGCTCGCATCTCAAAGCAATAAACCACCCGAGCGACGGCTCGTATCTCGGAAAACTCGTAAGTTGGTGCACTCGTAAGTCAAGGTTTCACTGTATATATATATATATATATATATATTGTTACAGACGTGGCTTGGATGTTATTTACCGAGCGGTTTTATGGTATGACCACGTCTGCACAAGTTACCCGATTGTGCCCGAACGTTGACTAGTCGCGCGATGCTGGCTCAATAAGAAAAAGAAGACACCCGGCTGGATTACAATAACACAATACGACACCAATGTTTCAATTCTCAAGACCTCCGGAGGAGATTATATTCGTACGGAAAGGTTAGATTACAAGGACGAGAGGTACAATCACAGAAAGACAGGCACTTAGACACACTCTTATATTAACCCCGGACAGACGACAGACAAACGGGACAACGGCTGACTCACACGGGGGTTGATGACAGGAAAGCGGGTATCGATGGCTCCAGGTCCTCCTGGGCTCGGGGCTGGGTACAGTACGGTCCGGTCCGGTCCAAAGATGCGGGGAGGTATCGTCGCGCTGGGGGTGGCGGTGGCTTCTCTCTCCAAGCTGAGGCGCATCTGACGTCACATCCGGCGCGGGGCCGCGTATATCCGGCGGGGAGTGACACGCCCTCGGCTCGTTAGCTCCGCCCCAGATGGAATCGGCACGTTGCTTCTCATTGGGTGCGTGGGGGGGTTACTGGCTCCGCCCCTGACGAGGAGCTGACAGCCAGCCCCTTCGGGGTAACGCCGTGGAGCGTATGGTCATGGCGGGTAACCGAGCCGGTGTGAGGACGCACACTCCCCGCCCCTCTGTTGTTGTAGTCGTAGTTGTAGTTGTAATTGTTGTTGTAGTTGTTGTTATTGTTGTTGTTTGGGGAAGAAGATGGGAGGAGGTATGGGAAAGGTCCTAAACTCACTACTGATGCCATATAATCACATTCTGGTGCAACGAAGAGTCATAATTAATGGAAACGAGGCCTTAACTGACATAGATTAAGAATAACTAGGAAGATGTCCGAAAGTTGGCTACGTGTGGTGCGGTGGACCTGGGCACGACATTTAATGGGGGAATAAGGGGAAGGTCGGCTCTACTGATTGTTATTTACATGCAATGGGACTAGGGAATGGGGGATTGGGGAAAGTTGGGGAGTATTGGAGAAAATAGGGGAATATTTACAAGCGGATATGGAGGCCAAATTCCATATTCGCAACATTGCACCCTTCTCTACCCTCGGGGCGTCCCGACCCGATAAATTTTTACCTACTTTAGTGTGGCACGCAATGTAGTTCCCTCTACTATTAACTCTACCCTGAGTGCGACAGTTTTACAGATATTCACAAATGAGTAAATATGTCCCCCTGCGACGTTGCACCCTTCTCCTCACAGAAACACACCCACAGGATAACCGAATCCGGAAAGAATTCGCAAACTACACATACAGCCGGTAGGGAGCATTATTTACACGACTACGCTGCTATTTACACTACGATCCAGGACCTGTTTTTGGAGGAACACATGCAGATGTTATGCATAGAGAGAGCGCGCTTGCCAACATCGATACACCAACCCACGAGTGCTCTGTGGCCGACGGCCTTTAATAACGTGCAGAGCACCCTTCCCGAGCATCAAAAGCACCACCCCACCACCAATCGGTGCAGTCACCATTGTTCATTGGAATAAAAATAAATTCGACAACCCCTAACCCTGCAGGTGTCTCTTGCTCTTCTTGTGGTGCACTTGGTGGTGTTAACTATTAGTGGTTCACCTGTATGGCATAGGTGCCACGTTGATCCATAGGTCCATCCCCGGGTGGTGCTTGGCCGCAAACGAACTGCGGTCCATTGTGGGTGGCCACAAACATTGCGGTCCATATGGTGTATCGATCCCGGCAGCAAACAGCGAAAGTGCAGGCCCACAACTGCGCAGCCAGCACCTCTCTTTCCTCTCTCTCTACCCCAAAGCCAGATCCTCGGAGGTGGGAGACAAAAGAAGAAACAAGTGAGTAAGGTGGTAAGGGCGCAAAAGTGCACGCAATGTAAGGTGATGCACACTGGGGGCACATGGGAACCAGGTGAGACAGGTACGTTCCTATCGTACGCCCCCCCCCCACCAGGTAACCTACATGGCCCCTCCCTTACCCCTTACTGTATCCACACAACACAACACTACCCATAAACATCTACTTTACAAATCAACAAACATCCCTACTGTCTTCCCCGTTCCTCCCATAAACCAAATTCGTCTTCTCTCCCTCCTAACCAATCAAATTTGCCATTTTCAACTCTCATCAAAATTTGCCATTTTCAACTCAACATCAAAATTTGCCATTACCAATTCATCATCAGTCCCTCCTAGGGAGGGAGAGATGGAATCACCCCAATGTCTCATCCACGTCGTGATGCGTCTCACAAATCCTCACAACAATTCTTACTTCCTGCAACAAACAAAGAAAACACAGGTGTGGAGTCATCATCATCACCACAGGTAAGTGGCTGCGTATGGTGCGACAGGTTCATCAATCCTAACTATTTCCTAAATGACTTTAACAACTTTACACTACCCGGGGTCTTTCTCCGGCCAAACCATTGGCCCTCTTACACTATTGGTTCTAAAAACCAATTCCCATTGGCCAAACTGTGGTGCTCTTCAATTTGGGGTCTCACTCCCCCGATTCATCTCCCGGTGCCCTCGCACAATTTCTGGGCTGCGGCGTGTACCTCTCCCAGTGGGTCTACCCACCTGCACACCTCCACCACTGCAGTTGCCTCCGAGCTTACCTGCTCCTTACCCTAACCTAACTACCTGGGGAAGGCCCTCTGGCACTCTCCCCACTCGGTGCCCTCTCTGGCACTGGGCTACCCGGGTCCGTCCTCCGGATCCTCGGGCCCCATCCACAACTCTACCGGCTCCCAGAGCCCACCTGCGGCCTCACCTGGCCGACATCCTCACAGTGGTGGAGTGCCCAACCAACTACACACACTAACAGGCTACACGCCCAGCCATTTCCACAACACTAATGCACCCATCCACAACACCATTCTGCAACCGCACCACAGATGCCAATATCTAACCACAATTTACCTATACCCTCTACCTAACACTTACACTACCCGCCCCGGGTACTCGTGAAAGGGGTCCACTCTTCCCCCATCCACACCTTCGCACCATGCACACCACTCCGTACCACTTACTCCAACTCTCTCCACACACCTGTACTTGCACACCTGTGCTCTCACACCTGGTGCCACCTGCACCCTTCTCTCCCCAAGCGCATTCGCGCTGATCTACCACACTCACTACTCATACACTGCTCCACACACCTGTCCAGTTGCACACCTGTGCAATCACACCTGTTCAATTCTCACACACACACGGCATCATCTCAGCTAACTACTCCCTTCTGAAACTTGCGCTTCCCAGTCGTCCCTTTAAACTATTGCGCTCCCTCGTCATTATCATCCACACTAATCTACCTGCGTCCCCACTACAGGTATCAGTCACTAACTAAACTTAACGTTACCTACTGTCATCTTTGCTAGATCCCTACACACAATATCCTAACCCACCCGGGCTAGTTTTCACTGCCATACACCCCATAAACTATTGCTCCTTTGCCCCACACCTGTGAGGGATGGTGGATTTGCCATCCCACCACATCGGGGGTCTCTCACTACCAATTTTGCACATCAAATTTCAACAAATTAAAAATTTGCCAATCACTGCCCATCATCTGCCAATCACTACTGCCAATTGAAAACTTCAACCTGATTGCTCGTATGGTCTGGAAGCCAGAAGTTATTTTTGGAAGAAGAAGAATCTCTAGACATCGACTTCCGGGTTCGGTTGCGAGAGGACGCTGGCGTTGCATATTCGCCGCTTCTCCGACTGGATGGATGTACAGGGTCTGCTTCTACTTTTCTGACCTGACATCTCACACCTGTCCTGCCTTTTCACACCCGCACGTGCCGCGTGTTCTCCGGCTGGATAACGGAATCTGCTTTTGATGGTACGGAATACGGAATTGAAAGGCCCGCTCCCGTTGTTTGTGGCCGTGGCCTTGTTTGCCGGTGGCCTTGTGGTCTTGGTGGCCTTGTGGCCTTGTTTGCCGCTGTGGTCTTGATTAGCGGCTGCAGTCGTTTGCCGCTGCGTTTGCCGCTGCGTTTGCCGCTGCGTTTGCCGCTTTGCCTCCTCGACCTTGGCCTCGTACTCGTCCCTTCGCTCCTGCCTGGCATGGCTCTGAAGTACTCCGCCGCAAGGCTTCTTCTGCTCAATACCCGCTCCACCCCATCATGCATCTCTGCCATCAAATCAAATGGACTCCTCCGACGACCCAGGTACATTCACCGTGGCTCCGGTCGCAAGTTTGTTTATTTGCAATCAGGTCACTCCATCCCCGTCCTCTGGTCGGCTCAGCGCACTCTCACTCTTCGTCCCAGCGCACCTGGTCACAGCAACCCACACGATCGCACCTCTTGCCTACGAACCCTGGCTAAATCACCTGAATTCATCCCTGCTGTTCAAAACAACATCAAGCTCACCCTGTTCAACACCCGGTCCCTCAACAATAAATGCCTCATCCTGAACGAATACATCCTGGATAACAAACTGGACTTTCTCTGTCTCACCGAAACCTGGCAACAACCTCTGGACTACTACACACTCAACCTCACCACACCCAATGGATATTCCTACGTCAATAAACCACGCTCGGAGGGCCGAGGTGGTGGAATTGCCGTTATCCACCGTCAAGACATCAAGACCAACCTCATCTCCATCTCATCTGCTCCATCATTTGAACACCTGGCTTTAAAACTCTCTGGTCACACGCAGTCAGTCATGGCTGTCGTCTACCGCCCTCCCAAACCACACCCATCATTCCTGTCTGACTTCTCCTACTTTCTGACCCAGCTATGTTCCCTCTCCCCCTCAATCCTCCTCCTTGGTGATTTCAATATCCACATGGACTCCACTGACTCCACAATAACCACTGACTTCACTGATTTACTCACCTGCTTTAACCTCACTCAACATGTCGACTTTCCTACCCATATCCGTGGTCACATTTTGGACCTTGTCTGCTCCACTGGATTAAATTTGCACCATCTCTATGGCTCCGACCTCACCCTCTCTGACCACTTAGCCATCACTCTGACCATCAACATCCCCGCCCCAACACCAAGGCATTATCGCACAATCAACTTCCGTAAGCTAAACGCTCTTTCACCTACCTCATTCTCATCCACCCTCTCTGAAAAAATGTCCACTTCTCCCTTCATTGACCTCCACACCCCTTCCGACCTCACTGACTACTACAACCACACTCTCTCCTCCTGCCTTGACCAGCTTGCGCCTGTAAAAACCAAAACAGTTTCTTTCACCCATTCTGCTCCCTGGTTTACCCCTGAACTCCACCTGATGAAAACTCGTGCTCGCCAACTTGAAAGACTCCGCAATAAAACGGGTCTCACAGTTCACTCCCAAGCCTACAAGGACCACATACAACACTACAAAGATGCCCTCTCCCGCGCCCGCTCTGCCTACTACTCTCAAATTATCCACTCTGGCTCCGGAAACCCAAAAGCACTCTTCTCGACAATAAACAAACTCCTCCGCCCCCTGAATACCACCACCCAGTCATTCACAGTAGACAACTGCATCTCCTTCCTCTCTTTCTTCCAACGCAAAATTGACAACATCTACAACAGCTTGACCACCGCCGCACCCGCTCCCCCTCCAACCACCTGCCCCCCCTTGTCCTGCCATCCCCTGTCTCGGTTCTCCCCAATCTCTCCTACTGACCTCTCTGAACTCCTCATAGGAATGAAAACTGCCACCTGCACTCTTGACCCCATCCCCTCCAGCTTTGTCAAAGCCTCCCTCCCTGCTCTCTCTCCACTTATCATTGCAACAATAAACTCCTCCCTGTCTACAGGCATCGTCCCACCTTCCCTCAAAATTGCTGCTGTTACCCCCATTCTAAAAAAACCTGGTCTAAACCCTGACACCCTAAACAACTTCAGACCCATCTCCAACCTACCCTTTCTGTCAAAAGTTTTGGAACGCGCTGTAGCCACTCAACTCAAACATCATCTCTCTGCCAATAACTTGTATGAAACATTCCAATCCGGATTCCGCTCCAACCACAGTACTGAAACTGCTCTCCTCAAAATCACCAACGACCTTCTCCTCTCCTCTGACGCTGGCAACCTCAACATTCTCGTCCTCCTCGACCTCAGCGCTGCCTTTGACACCATCGATCACACTATCCTCCTCACCCGACTTGAATCCACCTTTAACGTCACCGGCACTGCCCTCTCTTGGATCAAATCATACCTCTCTGACAGATGCCAGTTCATCTCCATCAATAACTGCAAATCCCCCACTGCTCCCCTCCCCCAAGGTGTCCCCCAAGGTTCAGTTCTTGGCCCCCTCCTCTTCATCCTTTACCTGTCCCCGCTCGGTCACTTAATCCGCCGTCATGGTCTCCAATTCCACTGCTTCGCCGATGACATCCAGCTTTTCATCTCCACCAAGTCCGTCTCCACCGACACCCACTCTATCCTGACAAACTGCATCACTGAAATAAAATCCTGGCTTCAAATCAACTTCCTCAAGCTTAACTGTGATAAATCTGAAATAATCATCATTGGCCCAAAAACGCTCACAAAATCCACCCATAACTTTGCCCTCAACATCGACGGTATCCCAGTATCCACCTCCCCTCACATCCGGAATCTTGGCGTCATCTTTGACCAAACCCTTTCCTTCGACAAATACACTAAACAGATCACAAAGTCAGCCTTCTTTCACCTGAAAAACATTGCCCGTCTCCGCTCATCCCTCTCCTCCACGGCTGCAGAAACCCTCATCCACGCCTTCATCACCTCCCGTCTGGACTACTGCAATAGCCTCCTCTATGGTTCACCCTCAAAAATCACCAATAAACTCCAATACATTCAGAACTCCGCTGCCCGTCTACTCACTCATTCCCGGACCCGTGACCACATCACCCCCGTCCTTTACAAGCTTCACTGGCTCGCCATCCCCCAGAGAATCCAGTACAAAATCCTCCTCTTGACATACAAAGCCCTCCATAACCTGGCCCCATCCTACCTGGCTGACCTCCTCTCCAGACACACTCCCACTCGCAACCTCCGCTCTGCTGGTACCAACCTCCTGACCCCCTCCATCCGGACCAAATTCAGATCCTGGGGGGACAGGGCCTTCTCCATCGCTGCTCCCACCCTCTGGAACTCACTACCTCACACCATCAGAGACTCCTCCTCACTCACCACATTCAAAACATCACTAAAGACCCACCTGTTCAACGCTGCATTCAACATTCAACCCACAGCATTTAACCCCTGACTATCTCTTCTCCTTCTCCCTCCTTTTGCTTTAAATATTTCCCTATTGATTCTTGTCTTGTCTTTTTGATTCTTGTCTTATATATATGCCGTATATCGCTGCTGTTTGTTTTCTTGATTCTTGTCTTTTTGCAATTGTTGTTTTCATGTATTGTTATGCATTATGTTTTCCACTCTGTCAAAGCGCCTTTGGGCTTCTGGAAAAGCGCTATACAAAATAAATGAATTATTATTATTATTATTATAATCCCTTGCCAATCATCAAATTTTGTTTTTCTCTAATTTTGGGTCCAAAACACTAACCTCATCACCCAGTCGACTCACTAATACCTCTCGGTGCGCCAATTCCTGTCCAAAGCCCGGCTTCGTAAAGCCAAGCCATGAATGCTGGTTGTTCTGTGCCAGCGGCTGGGTGCGTCCCGCATTCGGTGCAGGGAAGGAGGTTTACCCGGGCCGAGATCCCACGCACCATCTCGGCACGGAGCCATCCAATGCCCCGATCTCGACCTGCCGGCACGTCTCACCAAAATGTGGTCGCCATGACGACCCTTTCTATCGGGCTGCCAGCTCCGCCTAGTGGAGCCTGGACGCGGCCGTTCAAAGCGAGGCCCGGCACGCACCGAGGGCCTGCTTCGGCTAAAAGTCGCTCTAACCTCTAACCCGTGTAACGTCGATGCTTCACCTGGACGCTTACACCCCGCAGCCCGTTCCTTGCTCACACATCCAGCCGTGCCCATGCTCCTCGTACCTTTCCTTACACACCCAGGTGCACCCATCCCACTCACAGCCTTGGTCACACACCTGACCACCGAACACTTTGGCACACATTCGTTGCTCGCACACCTCACCAATACACCGCTTCGCGCCCCCTCCGCGGTCACCTCCTCTGTGACAATTACAGGTGTGCCCTCATTCGCACACCCAATCACGTGCCTCACCACCAACTCCAGCGTGCATTCCCACTCACGCTCTACCATTCCAGGTGTGCATCCTTCCATCCCAGGTGTACATCCTCGCTCACCTGTCACAACTAACTCACGCTCCATGTCACTCCCACTACTTTCACCTCCATTCCTGACAGCGCACTCACCCTTACTCTTGACAGCGCACTCTTTCCCCATGCACCTGTCTGTCACACACCTTTCTCGCGCACACTCTCCCGTCACACCCTCTGTAACACTCACCACAGGTGTGCATTCTTCCTTACTTCTGACAGCGCACTCTTCCCTCATGCACCTGTCCGTCACACACCTTTCTCGCGCATACTCTTGCGCACACTCTCCCGTCACACCCTCTGTAACACTCACCACAGGTGGACACTCTTCCTTACTTCTGACAGCGCACTCTTTCCTCATGCACCTGTCCGTCACACACCTTTCTCGCGCATACTCTCCCGTTACACCCTCTGTAACACTCACCACAGGTGTGCATTCTTCCTTACTTCTGACAGCGCACTCTTCCCTCATGCACCTGTCCGTCACACACCTTTCTCGCGCATACTCTTGCGTTACACCCTCTGTAACACTCACCACAGGTGTGCATTCTTCCTTACTTCTGACAGCGCACTCTTCCCTCATGCACCTGTCCGTCACACACCTTTCTCGCGCATACTCTTGCGCACACTCTCCCGTCACACCCTCTGTAACACTCACCACAGGTGGACACTCTTCCTTACTTCTGACAGCGCACTCTTTCCTCATGCACCTGTCCGTCACACACCTTTCTCGCGCATACTCTTGCGCACACTCTCCCGTCACACCCTCTGTAACACTCACCACACCGCGCTTCCACGTGCTTCCTCGCACACGCGCTACGACCGACTCACTCTCGCCAGCACCCTCACTCCTTGGCACACACTTTTTCCTCACACACCCCAGAGTCGGACTTTCTCGCACACCTCCTCTTTCGCACACCAGACCTGTCGCACACTTCACCGACGGCCTCTCACGAACACCCGGGTCTATCTCGACCCCCAAGCTTCTTAAATCCCCTGGCGCATCATACGCACGACCATATTGGTCACCACTTACACCGGGTCCTCTTCCTCTTCGCTTCTCCTCCATCACCTGCGAATCCCTCATCCGGTTAATGAGCACATCATCACGATCCAAACACAGACTTTGGACCAATTCTTTTATCTCCTCTTTTATCTCTTTCTTATCCCCTCTCCGTCGCTTCTTAATTTCGCTCATCCCTTCTTCCACTTCTTCTAATTTGTGCTTCACCTCTTTTATTCCCCGGTACGTCTCCTCAAGCTCATCCTCTAAGGCTACCTTGACCGTTTCCAGGTGCGTCCTCACCTGCCGGTCCTTCGTCTCCATTACCTCTATCACCTCGTCCAACCTCGTTGTCAGTCCCTCACGTACCATCTGACATTCCCTCTTTGTCGCTATCAAGTCGTTTTTTATGTCGTTTTGTGTCGCTTTTAAACCTCCTAATACCGCAGTGTTCCTTTGAACCTGCTCCACTAACTCCGTCTGTCCCACCGTCAGCTGCTCCACCTCCTGCGTCAGGTCCTCTATGCCCCCTTGTAACTTTACAGTCCCCTTTCTCACCTCCTTTTCCATGTGCTCCTCACAGTGCCTCACCTCCTCGCGCACTCCTCCGACCTCCTCACTCACTCCTCTTCTGATCTCCTCTCCCATCACTTGCATCTCCTGCCCAGATGCCACCCTCATCTGCTCCATTTCCTCCCTGTGAGCATCCAGTTTGGTTTCTACCCCCATTCTGACCCCCTCTATCTGCTGCCCCATTTGGTTAACTTCCCTTTCCGCTTGGTCCCTCATGTCCCTCAATTTGCCTTCCATACTGTTTTCTAACCCCTCTAACCCATTTTTCACTCCCTCTATCTGATTCTCCTGGGCAGCCATTCTATTTTCTACCCTCGTTAACCCCTCCTGTATTTCCCCTAATCTATTGTCTAATCCCTTAAAATTATTGTCTAACCCCTCACCGGTACCCCTCGCTTCGTCCCTCATTACCCCCAATTGGTTACTCTGAGCATCCATCCGGTTCCCCATTACCCCCATACTGCTTTTCAAACCTCTAATTTGGTCTCCCAATTGCTCACTATTCTTTTCCATTCGCTCGTTAGTCTGGGCCATAAGGGCCTTTATTTGCAAAAAAAACAAGTCCAAATCCACCAGGGGCGCTGTCACGGTCGCCGGCGCGGTGACCAGCGAGGCGCCATTTCGCGCGTCTGCTACTTCGTGCGTGACGGCGCTATTTTGCGAACCTGCCGCCCTCACTGCTTCGCTCTCCTCTTGTCCCTCAATTTGGTCCTGGATCGACCCTACCTCACTCTCCTTTACCGGACCCCAGCCGTCTTGACCCGCCATAGCGCGACTTTCAAAATTCGGTTTTTATTTTTATTTTCGTAAAACAAATTCAAATTTTGCCGTTATAATTTCGCGCGGGAAACGCGCTCCGAATCGATTCTACTTGTTACCAATTTGGGCCTAATAAATTTAGTCCCGGGTTCGAATTCCACTCCTCGACACCAATTGTTACAGACGTGGCTTGGATGTTATTTACCGAGCGGTTTTATGGTATGACCACGTCTGCACAAGTTACCCGATTGTGCCCGAACGTTGACTAGTCGCGCGATGCTGGCTCAATAAGAAAAAGAAGACACCCGGCTGGATTACAATAACACAATACGACACCAATGTTTCAATTCTCAAGACCTCCGGAGGAGATTATATTCGTACGGAAAGGTTAGATTACAAGGACGAGAGGTACAATCACAGAAAGACAGGCACTTAGACACACTCTTATATTAACCCCGGACAGACGACAGACAAACGGGACAACGGCTGACTCACACGGGGGTTGATGACAGGAAAGCGGGTATCGATGGCTCCAGGTCCTCCTGGGCTCGGGGCTGGGTACAGTACGGTCCGGTCCGGTCCAAAGATGCGGGGAGGTATCGTCGCGCTGGGGGTGGCGGTGGCTTCTCTCTCCAAGCTGAGGCGCATCTGACGTCACATCCGGCGCGGGGCCGCGTATATCCGGCGGGGAGTGACACGCCCTCGGCTCGTTAGCTCCGCCCCAGATGGAATCGGCACGTTGCTTCTCATTGGGTGCGTGGGGGGGTTACTGGCTCCGCCCCTGACGAGGAGCTGACAGCCAGCCCCTTCGGGGTAACGCCGTGGAGCGTATGGTCATGGCGGGTAACCGAGCCGGTGTGAGGACGCACACTCCCCGCCCCTCTGTTGTTGTAGTCGTAGTTGTAGTTGTAATTGTTGTTGTAGTTGTTGTTATTGTTGTTGTTTGGGGAAGAAGATGGGAGGAGGTATGGGAAAGGTCCTAAACTCACTACTGATGCCATATAATCACATTCTGGTGCAACGAAGAGTCATAATTAATGGAAACGAGGCCTTAACTGACATAGATTAAGAATAACTAGGAAGATGTCCGAAAGTTGGCTACGTGTGGTGCGGTGGACCTGGGCACGACATTTAATGGGGGAATAAGGGGAAGGTCGGCTCTACTGATTGTTATTTACATGCAATGGGACTAGGGAATGGGGGATTGGGGAAAGTTGGGGAGTATTGGAGAAAATAGGGGAATATTTACAAGCGGATATGGAGGCCAAATTCCATATTCGCAACAATATATATATATATATATATATATATATATATATATATATATATATATATATATATATATATATATATATATATATATATATATATATATATATATACATATATATGTATATATATATATATATACAATGTGTATATATATACAATGTGTATATATATAAATAATATATATATATATACACACACACACACACACACGGCATTTAATATAGAATATTTTTTTTGTGGGGGTGAACTTACTTTTCAAGATGACTTAGAACCAAAAGTTCATTGAAATTATGTTGAAATTATTCTACATTTTGTTAGTGACCTTTAAAAGAAACAAAAACCACATTTGACATTCCGAAGCAAATAAATTGATCCTTGAAAGTGATGTAAACTGATATCGAACTCAATTCACGGACAGTACTGTGTTAAACTTCTGTACGTTTTCCAGAAGTATCTCTTTATTTTGCACATTAGCCAAAATTTTTTTCAACAAAAGCTAAATTATGACTGGGATTACGGACAGTAAAATTACAGTTCAGTACTTCGTGTAACCCCCACGAGCATTCAGGAGAGCACGTACACATTGAGGCATGCTGTTCACGAGATTTGCCAAGGTTTGGGCAGGAATCGCTTGCCATGCAGTGACAATAGCCTGCTGCAATTCACGCACAGAGGTCGGCTGCTGGTCCAAGTTGTCGATTTGACGCGTTAATTCTGCCCACAAGTTCTCTATCGGATTCATATCCGGGGACATGGCAGGCCACTCCATATGCTCTACACCACAGTCAGCAAGAAAGTGTTGGATCATGCGAGCACGATGAGGCCGTGCATTGTCATCTTGGAAGACAAAGTTTCCTCGAAAGGCTGCACGAACAAATGGAAGCAATGTTTCTTCCAGAATGGCCCTGTGCTTGAACTGGTTCAGGTTTCCATTCAGAACAACCAGGTCAGTTTTGCCCCCTGCATGAAAAGCAGCCCAAACGGTCACCCCACCACCTCCAGCTTGGACTCTTGGAACTATACAATCTTTGTTGTAGGCTTCATGCACTTGTCTTCGCACTCGGACACGGCCATCTTGACGATAGACCAGAAATCTAAACTCGTCACTGAAGATCACGTGATTCCAGTGTCCTGGCTGCCATTGACGGTGCTCTCTGGGCCACTGCAATCGGCGCTGGCGGTGTTGTCTGGTCAGGCGTGGCTTTCTCAGGGGACGCCTGGCACGATAGCCTGCTTGAACCAGTCGTTGGTTGACTAGCCTTCTGGATACAGGCACATTTGTCAGTTGCTACCACTCAGCCCTAAGCCGATTAGCTGACTTGGTACGGCCATTGCGGACTAACCGGTGCAGCTGGCGATCATCCCTCCTTGTGGTTCTGCGGGGACGTCCTGGCCTCGGTATTGGAGTAGGGACACCCCTCTGAGCATTTCGTTTCAGGAACTTTGACACGTGACCTTGAGTGATGCCATACTGCCGAGAAATAGCACGCTGGTTCATGCCGTAATTTCGTAAAGCCACCACTCCATGACAAACAGCATTGTCGAGTTGAAGGACCATCTCCAGAGGAAGCGGCAATAACTTTTGGAGACGTGCAGCAGTTTTCCACTATTACAGAACGCAACAACCCTTGTATACCCGACTGTGAAGCCAATCATCAAATGCACCTGTCCGTACATTTTGCCACGCCACCTGTGATATAATCCTGTTGTTGACTTCTTGCTGCGACAGACAGTGACATGGTTCTTTTAACAAATAAATCACCAAAGTGTAAAAGAAACTCGCTAGATTGATATACTGAGTTAAGAAAGTAAACCCAAGTCACGAAAAAAAATAAAAAATTATTCCATATTAAATGCCAAGTCTGTATATATATTGTTATGTCTGGTGGGTAGTGATATGTAGAGCAGATAGAGCTGCGTAGGTAACATGCTTCGAGGTGTCGCGGTAAGAAAAATTACCTGTAATAAGTTCATGTGTAGGCGTTTGTCGGGTTAAGATGTATACTTGTGAATCTACCAGGAGGTTCGAATGATGAGTAGTGTAGGGATTAAGGAGTAGCGCCCCTGTGTGTCCTCACCTGGTTAGCCAAACCTTTGTCCCTTTTGGCACTGCAGACCACAAAGACATTCCGACGGATCCTTAGTGCAACACTAAATAACGCCCTCCCCCCTGACATGACTTAGGAAGAAACCAGGCCAGGACACCGCCGCATGGCCGCCACCAATTACACTTCCGGAGAGGCCTGTCCACCTCGAATAGCATGCGCTATGACACCAGGAGCAGGGAGCGCGAGTGGGAGTGACGCAGTGGGCGTGCACCTGGGCGAGTCGGTGGAGGAGACTGATTGGTTGGCAATGCGCCAAGGCTGACGTCACCGGCCAGCAGATATTAAAGAGCGCCGAACGCCATTTTCGGGCAGAAGAGTAGAGGGCAGTTTGTTTGAGAGTTGAGTTTGGTTGAGTGCGAGGAGTTGAGTTGCGCAGAGTTGGGTTCGCACAGGAGGGAGTTCGTTTTGAGCAGTTGGGTTTGAGACGCGGCAGGGCTTTGGTCCGAGTGAGTGAGTTGTGCGCAGATCCCTGGCCCTGGCAGTCTCTGGTGGCGCTCGGTCTTCTTCGTCTGCCTAGCCCGAGTGGAGTTCGCTGCTTCTGACACGTTCCTTTGTTTCGCTTGAACATCCTTTTGCTTGGCTGGTGCCGTGCAGTTGCACCTGCGTTCTCTCCGTTCCTGTCTTTTTGTGCTTCGTGTGGAGATCGACCTCGTGTGGAGCCGCTGGCCTGCGTTGGACGCATGGCACTTGGAGCGAGGCCTTGTGGTACTTGGAGTGAGGGACCTCGTGGTGTGCGATCGGGGCTTGTGGAGCTTGTAGCGAGGCCTCGTGGGTACATCGGGGCCGAACGGAGCCATGTTGGACGGCAGCCAAGAACAGGACGACAAAGACGAGATAAGGTCGCATCCGCGATTACATTTTACACAACGAACGTGTTTCTTTTCCTTCGTTCGCAGTCACTCGTTTGTATCTGGAGTGTGAGTGGGGACGTCCCGATTAGGATATTTTATTACCGGCGTGTGCTTTTTCCTGTCCATGCCTTTTTCCTTGAATAAACCCTTGTATTATTTTGCATCTCATGTTAAACCTGTGCCCGCTTGAGTTAATTTCCTCTTACAGGACCGGAGCTATGCCGGCACGCTGCAGTTAAGCTCTTCCGCAGCCTCCATTTTCCTTCTTCCTCCCGCGCGGCCATAGCCGAATCCGTGTTTGGGTAGTTGCCTCCAATAAGACCGTTTAGGTTATCCGCGACTCTGGTGTTAACCGGAGTTGCGCGACAATATATATATAAATGTTGGTGCCATTTTCTGCTGAACACGCTTTGTACGCAAAAGAAAATGCTTTCTCTTCACTCAAATGTCATGAACGCAATAATGTCGCATGATTACCGTTACCAACAATGACTGAGTGAGTTATGTGTGCTGCAATTCCAAGAAAGGAACTCTGACATATAGATGCTCTGCCGTCTCAGACGATCTCTTGGACAATGACGATGTACGATAACGCAAGTCTTGAAATCTCACGCATGTTTTGATAAAATATAATGTAAATCTGTGTTATTATTTCATTCCTTTTCCTTTTTCAGCGAAACCGCATCATCAAAGCTGAGCTGCGGCGGCTGCGGAAAACGGAAATGAAAGCGAAGCTCTGCAAGAAGGACAAAGTCAAAGACAAAGACTCCAAGAAAAAGATGGAGAAGTCGACATCTTCAGCAGGAGCCAAGAAAGCTGTCAAGAAGGCAGTGAAGATTAAATCCTGAGCTGTTTTGTGCTCTTGTGTCGACATTTACCAATAAAGGCTGAACCTGGATTTTGTCCCGTGTCCTGACCCTTGAAAAAGTGATTGTACCCACAACATTTTAGAAGGGATTAATTAAGAGAAGACTGATTTGGGGGTGGTGTAGACGACGGCATGTTTGGGACTATTGCATGCAAAATCCCACCATTAATTTGCAATTGGTCACTTGCTTTGGCACCAATGCAGTTTTTATTACAGACCTTGTGGCATCAACATGCCACATACTGTATATCAAACAAACGATTTCAAATGGAGCGCCTAGTTACCTTTACTTACATCAGATGTGGCAATAAATGCAAAGTGTTGCTCCCACCTCAATGACAGAAGATGCCATTTGCATTTTGCCAACTCCATCTTAAATACAACATGCATTTTAAGGCCATTTTCCCTGCTGGAGTGGGGGTTATCCTTGCGGGCCCCATGACAATCTTCTCCATTTTGCCCTATTTTCTGCATTTCCCCTTGTTAACCCCCTTGCCCACATTTCTTCTTCCACCATCTTTAGCCAAGTCTTTCTCGGTCTTCCCCGTCCTCTACTTCCTTCTACATTCATTTCCATCACTTCTCAACCAGTCACTTTCATCCTTCCTCAACACATGACCAAACCATCTCAACCTGTTCCTCTTCACAGCATCCATCACAGGCTCTATTCCCATCATCTTTCGCAATTCATCATTTGTCTTCCTCTCCCTCAACGATACTCCGCACATCCACCGAACCATTCGCATTTCCACCCTTTCCAGCCTTCGTTGCTGCTCTACGTTCATTACCCATGTCTCGCTCCCAAAAATCATAACACTCCTCACACATGCAGCATACACCTTTCCCTTCAGCTTCAACGACACTCCCCTCCTCGTCAGCACGCCATCCCTACCTACCCCCGTTTAGAATCCCAAATGTGGGCACGGGCAACTTGCTCGTTACTTTAATGGGGTTTTTTTAAATTTCATGAATAATTATTAATAAAGCCTCCCTCTATATACTACTTACTATAGGATAGGTAGAGATAAAGTTGTTTAGGGCTTGTCTGGCTGGGACTTTCAGAATGACATTTTGCATCATTATTGTGAATGGAAAGTATGCAGGGATGACATCATTATTTTGACCTAATTTTAACGTCATGACCTAATTATAGACATCGAACATTTTTCACTATAACTTGACGAATGTTTGCTAGTGCGCATGCGAATCAAAGCTAAATTGCTCTCTCGATAGCCTGGACGCTAGAGCAAGCCGCATCTACACTTGATTTACATCATACCCTCCAGATTGAATGTCAACGTCAAATGACGGTCTGGAAAAAAAAGAAATAACCCTTTTTTGCCACTGGCATCTCAAAGACCACTTGGCCTTCAAATATGTTCGTTCATCATCATAATATTCTGCACTGAAGTTGTGCGCCTGATATCTAATTCGTGGCCTTGACTTACTTTTTTCGGAGTGCAATGTTCGCAAAAACACCCTTTAATCATCCCTTAAATAATTTTCATGACTTTTGTGGATTTATATGTATATATATATATATATGTTTTACATTCTATCCCCAAATGTTGAAGGGCAAGGTCATATTAGTCAGGTTCACCATGTCAATAAATTATATTTCGTTCAAAATCATGGTAGATTAGCAAACCTATACATTTTTGGAAAGGTTATAGCATAAGGAAACTAAAAATCAATGTTTACATTTGGAGAGATACCTGTATGGCGGCCATTTTGGATTTTCAAAATGGCCACTGTAAAATACATATTTTGTTCTATTTCTGCCTCTAATTACCCTAAAAACTTTTTAAAATATACTAAACCTATATTTTCAGGGACAAGGAATCCAATGAAAGTATCAAATTAGTGCTATGGGGAATGGTAAGACACGAATCAAAGGTTTTGAATTGCAAAATACTGTTTATATTCGCGATAAGTTGCATAATCAAATACATGTTATCATTTTGTACAGGCAGTTAATAACATCAAAATGTGTCACAATAATTCATATCACCAAACATACACAGGCAGTCAGCAAAATCATATATACACATGCAATCAGTATAACTTCACATCTACACAGGCAGTCAATGACAAAATATACACAGGCAGTCAATGGCATCAAACATACACGATTACAGAACATGCCATTTCGAGTTCGTCATCACTGTCCTGTGTGTCGTATCCGACAATATAGTCCGCATCGTTTTCACAGTCCGTTCCACACAAGCAAAGGTCGGTCAAATTGATTGGCAAATCGAATTGGTCGAATGGTCGATCGAATCGAATTGGTCGAATGGTCGAATTGGTCGAATGGAATTGGTCGATTGGTCGGAATTGGCAAATGTAAACATTGATTTTCAGATTTTCCATGTAATAACGTTTCCAAAAATGTATAGGTTTGCTAATCTACCATGATTTTGAACGAAAAAACATAGTGAACCTGACTATATGGCGGTCTGAAAAAACTATGGCCATCATTGGATAGTGGGAGGCTTAACCTTGTCGATCGCAGGTATTGTTTGTTTATCTTTCAAAAGTAGGGCTGGGATGTTGATGGCACAGGCGTTATGGGCCAAATGACCCGCGCTAACTGTCATGCTAGTGCGCATGCGTGCTTTTCTTCTTTTTTTTTTGCTCCGTCAACGTTCCTATAGCAACGGCGGCCTTTACTAAACTTTTTATTGCCGCTTCCTTTCACCATGCTTCCGTGCAGTTCTGAAGTTTCATGATCGCTTTTTGGTGTTTTTTTCCTCGATAAACGGAGAGAGCAAGACCGGCGTTTTGTACGGTTGCAGACATGGCGGATGATGTCGAGCTGGACGAGCCCGTCCGCGACGTCGGTCTCGCCAGGGCCTCCACACCTTTGGCTTTAGGTATGTCTCTCGTGGTGTCCTTGAGGATCCATTGGACCTTCAGTTAGATATCCTGAGGAATAATTAATCTAATTGTAATTGGTCGAGCAAATGAGCTTTTATGCTCTCTAACCGCCAAAGCGGCCCCTAATTAGCTTCGCAAACACGGTTCGTAGGTCATGTAGCGGGAAAACGTCGTATTATCGGAATGTCAAGAGCAACGTGTACATTGGGCCCTGTCGAAGGAGCTACTCTCGGCCAATGACCTTACGTTACATGCAGTGCCGAAGTGTTAAACTCCCGCGAAGAAGAGTCCCCGATAGATGCTGGATCGGTGGTTCTGTACATGGGTAGGGACTGATGAGTGGATCTCATCAAAAGTTGAATGTGCTGCGGGCGTCCAAAAAATTAAATAATGAAATTCGATGCAGCACAGGCATGATGGGCCAAATGGCCTCCTCCTGTGTCCAAATCATTACCCTGCGCTCGCGAAGCGAAAAGTGGGGTTAAGCATTCAGGTACGTACGTGTCTGTATTTCAGTAAAGTAAAGTGTGTGCCGTGTCAGCATTTAAAAAATACATTTTTTCGGCAACCGTTGGTCCGATTGACATGGAATTTTCACCATGGGAACGCCTCCTCCTTTAAAATAGTTTAATCATGACGTCATAGGTCACGTGTTACAGGCACCATCTTGGAAAAACCAAAAAACGTTGCACCTATATATATCTCCAAAACGGCTCTATGGAAAAAATTGAAACATGGCTCATTGTCTAGTACTCACCACGGGGAATAAGATATGTTGATGATGATGTCATCGGTGCCTTAATTATGACGTCATAAATCGACAAGTACAACGCTTGATCTGATCACAACAAACAACAACATGCATTTTAAAAGGCCATTTTCCCTGCAAGAGCGGGGGTTAGCCTTGCGGTCCCCATGACAATCTTCTCCATTTTGCCCTATTTTCTGCATCTCTCCTTGTTAACCCCCTTGCCCGCATTTCTTCTTCCACCATCTTTAGCCAAGTCTTTCTCGGTCTTCCCCGTCTTCTACTTCCTTCTACATTCATTTCCATCACTCTTCTCAACCAGTCACTTTCATCCTTCCTCAACACATGACCAAACCATCTCAACCTGTTCCTCTTCACAGCATCAATCACAGGCTCTATTTCCATCATCTTTCGCAATTCATCATTTGTCTTCCTCTCTCTCAACGATACTCCGCACATCCGTCGAACCATTCGCATTTCCACCCTTTCCAACCTTCGTTGCTGCTCTACGTTCATTACCCATGTCTCGCTCCCATAAATCATAACACTTCTCACACATGCAGCATACACCTTTCCCTTCAGCTTCAACGACACTCCCCTCATCATCAGCACGCCACTCAATTCCCGAAACTTCTTCCATGCACATCTCACTCGAGCAACCGTTGCCGAGTCTGATCCACCTTCTCCATTCAGCATGTCTCCGAGGTAGCAAAATGTTTTCACACCTTCCAGCTTCACACCGTCTCCAAGATCCAACTCAACATTTCCTCCATCTGCAGCTCCCTCTGTGCACACCTTACATTTGAATGTAGCTGCCACACTGGTTAATGACCCTCTCAGACCACTACATTTTTGATGAACCCACTCAGCGCACATTGTACACTGAATGGAGTTCACTCCGACACCCTTCCTACACACAGCACAGGGCCACTTCCCAGTTCTTTCCACCTCACCACATGCTTTACCACTTGCCATCACCTTCGTCTTTCCGATATTCACCTTCAGACTTTTGTCTCCATACATTCCTTCCACGTGTTCATCTTTTCCTTCAGTCCATCCATACTTTCCGCAATCAACACCAGATCATCTGCATACAACAACTCCCACGGTAAACCCTCCTTTACATTCTGAGCCAGCACCTCCATCACAGCTACAAATAGTAGTGGACTTAGTACCGACCCCTGATGCACTCCCACCTTCACCTCAAACTCACCACTGTTCCCGTCCTTCGTCCTTACAGCTGTGCGCGCTCTTTTGTACATTGCCATCACTACTCTGATCAACCATTCCTCCACTCCTAACTTCCTCAATGCCCATGTCAATACTTTGCGTGGAACCCGATCGAATGCTTTCTCCAGATCAACAAACCCAAGAAACAACTTCTTCCTCTTCTCCATGTACTTCTCCTGCAACTGCCTCACAATGAAAAGCGCGTCTGTCGTTCCTCTTCCTGGCATAAATCCAAACTGCATTTCGTCGATCTTCACCTTCTTCCTTATCCTCCTCTCCAACACCCTTTCCAATACCTTCATTCCATGCTCCAATAACTTTATCGCTCGGTACGAGCCACACTCCAGAGGGTCACCTTTCCCCTTGTATAGAGGGACGAGGGTACTCAGTTCCCAATCCACTGGAATGCGGCCTTCTTTCACCACCAGATTACAGATCTCTGTCATTCTCTTCACACCCCAACTTCCTGCTGCCTTCAACATATCTCCCACAACTCCCGTCGGCCCTCCCGCTTTTCTACCCTTCATTGCTTTTATCGCTTCCTCAACTTCCTTCTCAGTTATCTTCTCTGCCGGTCCTAAAACTGGGCTACTCTCTATGCCGCCACCCCACCCATTCTCCGCACTCAACAGCATCTCCATATATCCTTTCCATCCTCCCCCAATTCCACCTGAGCCGACAACGATTTGTCCCACCCCATCCCCCAAGCAGCTCACCCCCATCACACCACACCCCTCCCTCGCCACCTGCCTTGCAATCCCGAACACCGCTCCCTGACCCTCCTCCGAATCCAAGCGCTCTCCGAACATCCTCCCACATGCCTCCCGCGCCTCCGCCACCCCCCCCCTTTGCAGCCTTCCCGGCTGCCCTATAACTTCCATGCTCTGCTGCCTCTGCTCCCGTACCCCCCGCCCCCCGCCACTCCCTGAACCTCCTCCTCCCCTCGTCAATCCTCCCTCCAACCCCATCACCCCACCACCATGTCCCCGAGTGCCTCGGCGGTCCCCCCGTCCATCCACACACCTCACCAACGGCTCCCAACAGACCAGCCCTCATTGACATCCAACCACCCTCAAGCTCAACCACACCATCCTCGACCCCACTCAGCCTCTCTTTCAATGCCTCCCTTACTGTCACCTCCTTCAACCTCCACACCCCCATTCTCGGTTGGTACTTCACCCGCCGAGCTCTCCTCGCACCCTTCACCCTTACGTCGCAGACAACCAAGTGGTGCTGTGAAACAGCCTCCTCCCCCGGGATCACCTTTGTGTCTCGGAGGTGCCCCCTATCTCGCCCACGCACCATCAGGCAGTCAACGGTTGTCGTCGACCCACCTGACGTGTATGTAACAAGCTTATTATCCTCTTTCTGGAACTGAGTATTACAAATCAACAAATCAGCTCCATCAGCAAACTCCAAAATCCTTTCACCTTCTCCATTTCTCACTCCATATCCGTAACCCCCATGAACTCCGTCAAAACCATCCATACTCCTTCCCACATGTCCATTTAGGTCTCCTCCTACCACAACAACTTCCTCATCTTTCACGTTTTCCATCAGCTTCTCTAGCGCACACCAGAACTTGTCCTTCTCTTCATCGCTCCGACCAACCTGCGGAGCATATCCCGAGATGACGTTCACCAAGAGCTTTCCAATCATCATTTTCACCATCATCAACCTATCACTCACTCTAGTCACACTCACCACACTGTCTACAAACTCCTCAGAAAACAGGACACCAACACCATTCACGCCCTCCAGGCACCCTTGCCACACAAACTTGTATTTCTGTCCCTGCCTACCCTTCACCATTCTCACACCACTTCCCTTCCATCTCGTCTCTTGCACACAACATATGTCCACTCTTCTTCTGACCAATACTTCCACCACTTCTCCTGATCTCCCTGTCATTGTCCCTACATTCCATGTCCCAAACCTCAGAAACCGATCTCCACTTCGGGCTGTACCCTGCCCACATGTAGTTGTAATTGTCATGGTTCTCTTTTTTTGAGGCAATGTTTTTTATGGCCGGATGCCCTTCCTGACGCCAACCCTCTTAGTCGCCTCCTACGACACGCAGGGATACGGCGTACCTATTCTTATCCAGGGTACACACTGGGAAACGTTTAAAACATGGAAATCCTGGGGTGGGGGGGAGGTGGGAGGATCACCGCTGCGGTTTAAACATATTTAAATAAATATTTAAACAAAACCATGAAAACAATCTGGGAAAAGTCTCTAAGTGAGAACGTGGATTTGAGAAAGCAGGAGCAGAGGTGAAAGAACAAACGAGAATATAGGGGGCGGGGCACAAGTCGAGACGAGGAGGCCGCACGAGACACCAGGCCGCACGAGGCGCGAACAAAGAAACGACTAATTACACACAAATTTGCAACAACTACAAAACCAAAACCAAATAGAAACACACAATAACACATACACAACAAAATACGCAGCGGAAATTTGACAAAGAAACGAACGGGAAAACACTCAAACTTTGATGCCGTGGAGAGATCAAAGCAAGCCCCATCGCTCGAGGGACCGGAAGTGGAACCATCGCTTGATCGCTTGATCTGATCAGTATGGAAAAAAAAATTCCTCTGTAACTGTTAGTCCGATTGACACAAAATTTTCAGAATATGAGCGGCTCCTGTGGATTTTTCAAAATGATAATTATGACGTCACGTGGTACAGGCGCCATCTTGGAGAAACTTCGCACCTCTATATCTCTGAAACCACTCCATGGAAAAAAATTGAGATCTGGCTCATTGTCACTCACTCCCCATGGGGAATAAGATATGTTAATGCTGATGTCATCGGTGCCTTCGTTATGACGTCATAATTCGACAAATACAACACTTATCCATCCGGTCATTATAAAAAAAAAATTCAGCAACTTGGTCTAATCTAATGGACACAAAATTTTCACCATAGGAGGCACCCCCTCCTTTGGAATATTTTAATGATAATCATGACATCATAGGTCATGTGTTACAGGCGCCATCTTTTAAAAACCGAAAAACGTTGCACCTCTATATCTCCAAAACCGCTCTATGGAAACAATTGAAACGTGGCTCATTGTAAATAACTCCATATAGGGAATAGGTGTTATAGTCTAGTAGGAAGACTAGGTCCCCCTGCACCCCCCGGAGATATACTTCTAATCAGTGTTTCTAGATTGGAAAAAATGTGTAGAAAATGACTAGCTATGGCCCCAAGCTGAAAAAATGTCCCACATACCATTTTTATGCAAATTACTGCTGCAAATTTTATGCAAAATTATGCAAATTTTATGCAAATTTTTGATGAGGAGTAGAGTTGAGGGGTCTTTGAGGGCTTCATCGAGGTGCTCTCGGTTGCAAGACTGGGTCATTCTGAGAAGCACAGCAGGGTCAGAGATCATGATGTTCTCCTCCTCAGTGAATCTCTCCATCAACAGCCTCTCCATTGCCTCACACACTGTTTTGAGGCAAAAGAGGGACTTTGCGTAGGCCTTTCCACTGAGAACACCTTTGAGAGATCCACTTGTTACTAGTTGTGCCTCAAAGAGAATCTCTGCATATCCAGAACCACGCATCTTGTGTCCAGTGAGCATCCCGATGTAGTTCATGGATGTGTGGAAGGGTCCAATCGTTACTACATGACTAGCAAATTCATTTGGCCAACGCCAGATGATGGGAAGGGCTTTCATGCAGACACCCAGATCAAATGTATTCAGGACCCATCTCTGACCCACCTCAGCAGTTGCTGCCTCGGAACGCTTCAGTAGCTCACGAACAACTGCGTTGTCTGTGATCGGTCTGTGCCTGGTGCCTGCATGGCATGGCAATGGCCTGCAGCCTGTGCCTGGGCTAGGGGGTTTCACCTCTGCAACTGGTTCTCCCCCACCCAGCAAATCAACAGTCGACTACTGCACGCCTATCCACCAACCGATCACAGACAACGCAGTTGTTCGTGAGCTACTGAAGCGTTCCGAGGCAGCAACTGCTGAGGTGGGTCAGAGATGGGTCCTGAATACATTTGATCTGGGTGTCTGCATGAAAGCCCTTCCCATCATCTGGCGCTGGCCAAATGAATTTGCTAGTCATGTAGTAACGATTGGACCCTTCCACACATCCATGAACTACATCGGGATGCTCACTGGACACAAGATGCGTGGTTCTGGATATGCAGAGATTCTCTTTGAGGCACAACTAGTAACAAGTGGATCTCTCAAAGGTGTTCTCAGTGGAAAGGCCTATGCAAAGTCCCTCTTTTGCCTCAAAACAGTGTGTGAGGCAATGGAGAGGCTGTTGATGGAGAGATTCACTGAGGAGGAGAACATCATGATCTCTGACCCTGCTGTGCTTCTCAGAATGACCCAGTCTTGCAACCGAGAGCACCTCGATGAAGCCCTCAAAGACCCCTCAACTCTACTCCTCATCAAAAATTTGCATAAAATTTGCATAATTTTGCATAAAATTTGCAGCAGTAATTTGCATAAAAATGGTATGTGGGACATTTTTTCAGCTTGGGGCCATAGCTAGTCATTTTCTACACATTTTTTCCAATCTAGAAACACTGATTAGAAGTATATCTCCGGGGGGTGCAGGGGGACCTAGTCTTCCTACTAGACTATTAACGATGACGTCATTAGTGCCATAATTATGATGTCATAATTCGACAGGGACAATGCTTAGTCTGATCAGTTTTAAATTTATTGAGCATGATCTATGCAACAATTATTTAGAGAATATAAATTTATGATGTCATCGCTCACCTGGTCTAGCAGCCATATTGGATTTTAAAAAAGGAAACGTTCAAAAACAGAATAGTTGGCTCACACCAAGTTGACTGCGCAGGGTAAGTATTCTATGAATACCATTTAGTTTGCACAGTTTTCCCCTCCCAGAAATTATATTTATTTAAATAAAATCTGATGAGTTTTTCAGCAAATTCTCATCAGATCTCCTGAGGACTACAGGTGATTGACGATTATAGACGTTTCTACCTACCCGTCGGATGTAGCATGAAAGAGCTTTGATTAAACGAGAATGAGCAATCGTGTTCCGGGGCAGCTTTTGGGACTTGCACACCGGACTTTCACCCATGGTGCTTGTAGAGCCACGTGACGCACGTGAGAGGCAGGCGGTGTCACGCCTGAGCCGTGAAGATCTTGAGGACCGGTATCTGCGCCTTGCCAACGATAGTCTGCAACTCAAGCAGCACGTAAGCAAGCAGGAAGACAAGATTCGAAGGTGGGTTTGTACGTCTGTGTGACACAGGTCCAATACTAACTACCACACATTTAGATGGTTTGCATATTTTCTGGACATGTTGACAACTACTTCTTCATTTGTATGCAACATAAGGCCACGGGATAACAGCATTGGCCGAGGGTGTGGCTGTGCCGCTGATGCAGTGCCATCTGCTGGTTAGGGCAGGAATTTGGGATTTGGTCAAGGTGCTGGAAATGGTGGTGGTTTGTGTGCAGCCTGTGGCTGCTGACTGCATCACTTTCTGGGAGCGCAGGTGTGCCGCAGATGCAATCCCCCCTGACAAACTGAGTCCACCTGTCTGGTGTTAATTTAACAGCTGATAAGGGTCAAATTCAGAATCCTAGGATCTCAAGCCAGACACCTTGACTGTTAACCAGGCTTGGCGCTGGTGATAGCGATCCTACTGATATATTTACGAGGAAGCTGTGACCGGTGAATGTGACCATTTGTGACCATCACAATCACCATTTTTGACCATCAACATCACCAATTTGACCGTCACCATTTATCACATCACCTCTCACCAGAACATTTCGCGCATGGCGTTTAATGGCTCAACAAAGACTCGTCGGTCGAGTGGTTAGACTTACCAAACTCGCTGGGCATTGTGGTTAGTGTATCTGAATCTGGGAGGTGAGTGGTTCAAATCCCAGTCAAGTCATACCAATGTGGCGGGCACAAGGGACAATAATTCCGCGCACCAGTGGGTGGCGCGAGCGTCCAGGCGGGGAACGAAAACGCATGCCCCGCCTTTCGACCGATCGGCCACGCCCGGGGGCAAGGCGTGGCCTCGGGACATATATGTGGGCTCTAAGCTCGAACCCGCCCAGTGCTGAAGTGCGAGCTCTTAATAAAGACTTTGTTTGTACCAACGCGTTGTGGCCTACCTCTCTGGCAATCGAGTCTCTGGCAAATTGCGCAGCACCACACTGGTGACCCTGATTGGTTCAGCCGTTGCTGACCCCCGAACGCGCCATGGCTACCAACGCCGTCGCCGTCCAACTCCCTGAGCTTCAGGAAGCGCAAGCCGACGTTTGGTTTGTGCAGGCCGAAGCTCAATTTCAGCTCCGAGGCATCACGGCGGACGAGACCCGGTACTACCACGTGGTCGCCGCCCTCGGGCCCGGCACTGCCGCCCGAGTCGTGTCCATCCTTCGGCGCCCGCCGCGCGACCACAAGTACGAGGCGCTCAAACGTCTCCTCCTCGCCACGTTCGGGCTCACAGAGGTCGAACGTGCCGACCGCCTCCTGGACCTTCCCGCCCTCGGCGACACACGACCATCCGTCCGGATGGATTTAATGCTGTCCCTGCTTGGAGACCAGCGCCCGGATTTCTTATTCCGAGTACTTTTCCTACGCCAGCTACCTGCACAGGTGCGCCTCACGCTGGCTGGTTCCAAACTAACGAAACCCCGCGCCCTGGCTGGAGAGGCCGACAAGTATTTCGCAGCCTGCGACACGCGGTCGGTGTACGGTGCTGCTGTAGTGGCTCCCGGTGCGGAGGCTCCAGTGCCCCCTGCTTCCCTCGTGGCCGCTGCTACGCCTCGCCCACTACCGCCGCCGCCACCACCACCGCTGCCGGCACGGCCGCCGCGGGGGCCACCGCCGCAAACCTGGTGCTACTACCATGCCAGGTTCGGCCGCAAGGCTAAAACGTGCCGCCTGCCGTGTTCTTTTGACAGGTCGGGAAAAGACCGGCGCTCACTTGCGGCCATGAGCGTCGGCCATTCCGGCAGCCTCCTGTTCATCACGGACACCTTGTCCGGGCGCCGTTTTCTTTGCGACACAGGAGCGCAGGTAAGTGTCCTCCCTGCCTCCACGTCCGACAAGCAAGCCGCGGGCCGGGGCCCCGCTTTGCTTGCCGCCAACGGTACACCCATCCGCACATTCGGGAAGCGTTGCCTCTCACTGCGGTTCGGAGGGCAGCGCTTTCAATGGTCATTCGTGACCGCCAGCGTGCCAATGGCCCTACTGGGCGCGGACTTCCTATGTGCGCATGGGCTGTTGGTCGACGTTAAGCGCAGACGTCTCGTCCAGGCCGAAACCTTCAGCTCGCTCGCTTGTTCGCTGAGCGGCTCATTGAGCGGCTCACTGAGCGGCTCACCGAGCGGCTTGCCAAGCGGCTTGCTGGAAGGTTCCGTCCCGGCGAGTTTAGTTTGCACGCTTCCGGCAGCGGACGACTTTACCCGCCTCCCAGCCAGTTTCCCGGCCCTCACGCGGCCCACCTTCTCAGCGGTGGCCGTTAAACACGGGGTGGAGCACCATATACCCACGGTCGGGCCGCCGGTCTACGCCCGGGCACGCCGACTCGAACCCACGAAGTTCGCCGTGGCGAAAGCGGAGTTCGCCATGCTGGAGCGGCTGGGGATCGTACGGCGCTCCAACAGCGCTTGGGCTTCTCCTCTGCACATTGTGCCGAAGCCCGGCGGGGGATGGCGGCCGTGCGGGGACTACCGCCGGCTCAATGATGCCACCACCCCCGACCACTACCCGGTCCCGCATATCCAGGACTTTTCCGCCCGGTTGGCAAACACGACCGTGTTTTCCAAGGTGGACCTCATCCGGGGCTACCACCAGGTCCCCGTACAACCGGGCGATGTCCCGAAGACGGCCGTCATCACCCCTTTCGGCCTCTTCGAGTTCCTGCGAATGCCTTTCGGGTTGAAAAATGCGGCCCAGGCGTTCCAACGGCTTATGGACAGCGTCTTGCGCAACTTACCTTTCCTCTTTGTCTACCTGGACGACATCCTAGTCGCGAGCGCGTCCCGGGAGGAGCACCTGCTCCACCTCCGCACACTTTTCGAACGCCTGGGCCAGCATGGCCTAATCATCAACCCCGCAAAGTGCCGTTTCGGCGTCGCCACCATCGACTTCTTGGGGCACCGCATCACCAGGCACGGGGCCGTCCCTTTACCGGCCAAGGTGGAGGCGGTCAGGGATTTCCCGCGACCCCGCACGATCAAGGGGCTCCAGGAGTTCCTGGGCATGGTAAATCTTTACCACAGCTTCGTGCCCCACGTCGCCCGGCTCCTCCGCCCCCTGCACGAGGCCTTCCGGGGCAAGCCGGGCAAAGGTGACATCACCTGGTCGGAGCCGATGGCCGCGGCGTTTGCGGGCGCAAAGCTGGCCCTGGCCAACGCCACCATGCTGGCGCACCCGGCGCCCAATCGCCCTCACCACCGACGCGTCGGACTATGCTGTGGGCGCGGTGCACGAGCAGTGGGTGCGTGGTGCTTGGCAACCGCTGGCGTTTTTTAGCCGGCAGCTTCGCCTGCACGAACGCCGCTACAGCACCTTCGACCGCGAGCTGCTCGGGCTCCACCTGGCGGTCCGACACTTCTGCCATCTGCTGGAGGGCCGCCCATTCACGGCTTTCGTCGACCACAAGCCCCTTGTGTTCGCGATGGCCAAGGTCGCCGAGCCATGGTCGGCACGGCAGCAGCGTCACCTCCCTGCTGTGTCCGAGTATACGACGGACATCTGTCACGTGGCGGGTAAAGACAACCCGGTGGCGGATTGCCTTTCCCGGTCCGTCGCGCATGCGGTCCACCTCGGGATCGACTATGCCCGGATGGCGGAGGACCAGACCGCTGACCCCAGCGTCCAGGCCTTGCGGACCGCCGTCACGGGCCTCCGCGTCACCGAGGTGCCGTTTGACGCCGCAGGCGCGGCCCTCCTGTGCGACGTCTCCCTCGGCCGGCCTCGCCCCATCGTGCCCGCTGGCTGGCAGCGCCCAGTGTTCGACGCCATCCACGGCCTGTCCCACCCGGGCACGAAGGCCTCCCAGAAGCTCGTCGCGGCGAAGTTCGTCTGGCATGGCCTCGGGAAGGACGTCCGCGACTGGGCCAGGACGTGCCTCGCATGCCAGCGCGCAAAGGTCCACCACCACACCCAGGCCCCGTTGGCCCCGTTTGCGGTGCCCGAGCGTCGGTTCGACCACGTGCACGTCGACTTGTTGGGACCTCTGCCCCCCTCGCGGGGGTTCACCCACCTCCTTACCATGGTGGACTGCACCACACGGTGGCCGGAGGCCGTCCCATTGGCGGCGACGTCTGCGGCTGATGTGGCACAAGCCTTCATCGCCACTTGGGTTGCCCGGTTCGGTGCCCCCTCGGACATCTCGTCCGACCGCGGCCCCCAGTTCACCTCGGAGCTCTGGGCCGCGGTGGCGCAAGGGCTCGGCGTAAAACTACACCGCACCACGACCTACCACCCCCAGGCCAATGGCCTGTGCGAGCGCTTTCATCGCTCGATGAAGGCCGCGCTCCGGGCCAGCCTCCGCGACGGCAGCTGGGCCGACAGGCTCCCCTGGGTCCTGCTGGGCCTCAGGACGGCGCCCAAGGACGACCTGCGCGCGTCCTCGGCGGAGCTGGTCTTCGGGCAACCACTGCAGGTACCGGGCGAATTTATCCCCGACTCCACGGCTCCTTGGTCCGCGGCGCAACAGCGCTCCGCCCTTCAGGAGACCGCCCGGAGGTTCGCCCCGGTGCCGACGGCACACCACGGTTGCCCGTCTTCCCACGTCGCCCCGGAGCTTCGCACGGCGGAGTACATCTTCGTCCGGCACGACACCCACCGGGCACCGCTGCGGCCCCCGTACGACGGGCCCTTCCGCGTGCTGGAGACTGGGGACAAATATTTCACCGTCGACATCGGTGGTGCCCCGGATCGCATCTCCGTGGACCGCCTCAAGCCGCCCACCTCGATCTGGACCACCCCCCGCAAGCAGCTCTGCCTCCGCGTCGAGGCCGCCCCCCGGCGGTCGGACCCCCGGCACCCCCCAGCCCCGCCGTCCCGCTACCCCCCAGCCCTGCACGCATCGCGAGGGGTCGTTTCGGCCGGGTCATCCGGCCTCCCCGCAAACTCACCCTTCAGGTGCGCGGGAATTCTGGGGGGGCGCGTGTGGCGGGCACAAGGGACAATAATTCCGCGCACCAGGGGTGGCGCGAGCGTCCAGGCGGGGAACGAAAACGCATGCCCCGCCTTTCGACCGATCGGCCACACCCGGGGGCAAGGCGTGGCCTCGGGACATATATGCGGGCTCTAAGCTCGAGCCCGCCCAGTGCTGAAGTGCGAGCTCTTAATAAAGACTCTTTGTTTGTACCAACGCGTTGTGGCGTACCTCTCTGGCAATCGAGTCGTGTGTGCACAGCACCACACCAAAGTCTTTAAAAATAGGTACATGCTGCTTCCTTGCTTGATGCTCAGCATTTACAGGTTAGGGCACTGATAAATCCTGAGTTGAAATCCCATGGTGGAGGGGAGAAGGGGTACAGAATTCTCCTTAATTTCCGCACTCACAGTGGAGATGAAAGGGCACTCAGAATGCATTGAGAAGTTTAATCACTTCCTCCAAGGTCACCAGCTGTGTTTATCTGCACTCAAGTCAGGTATTATCGAATGTCTCTTTCTGCGTGTAACAGCTCCTTCAAAATCGTAAATAAAATAAGAAGAATAATAAGAGGAGATGCATTGAATGGACTTTTGTCTGAACTTCATTTTAACTTCTCTGTGTGCAGAATGGCTACAAAGCTTGTGCGGTTAGTTAATGACCGGAAGAAATGGGAAGCGGGGGCACAGCCTGGTAGCGGGCGAAATGTCGATATGGAGGAGAAAGTGGAGGAGTTGCAGACAAAGGTAAAACAAAATGCCATGGCCATCGGGAAATGTGTGTTGCCAAGTGTAAACCATGTCTGAGTTTTGTATACGTTCCTGTTAGGTGCGAGAGCTGGAGCGGCAAAATGAAGGACTGCGATCACGATTGTTGACGAGCAGACAGCAACTGCAGATCCAAGGCCGACGGCTGACGACGTACCCTCACGTGGCACCGCGTGTCAACTCAGGGTTGCGCCGGACTCTGGCATCAAGTATGTCAAATGGAAGGGATGCCAGGGGTGAGGTTAAGGCTTTGATTTTTCACATTCAAACCCTCAAACTTCCATGCTCCGTTGCCCATGCCGTTTCATCGTGCGTCTGTGCTTCAGGGGTGCCCTCACAGGAAGCCAACAGGGGACGGACCGTGAGACGTGCCACACAGACGGCTAATGGGCAGGACGATAGCCTGCTGGCCGAGGCATATGGTGAAATGGCACGGCTGTGAGTAATTCAAGGACTTGGAATTTGTGTTTGAAGTGATGGGATGTAGCAAATGCCGGAGATTCGCCACGTGATGTCCACGGGTGAGTTGGTCTGCAGACCAATCCGCGTGTCACTTGACGGTTGCAGACGGAGTGGGAGAGATGTTATAACCTTGTCCAACACACATGATTGCATTACATGGCTGCGGGGTGGCATCATTGGCTGATGACACAGCTGTGCTGCTGATGCAATGCCCTCTGCTGGTCAGGACAGGAATTTGGAATTTATTCAGGGGGCTGCAGATATCTCGCCTACTTTTTGCGGAGGACATTGTAGGGTCTTTAACGCCCACCAACTCATGCCGGCAGACGGCATGCCCATTTAACATGCGTCTGAGGAGCGGCACACATTGATGAATCACCCTGCCTGGGAAGCACTGGGATGACAGTTTATAGCTGGGTCCGGATTCAAATCCAGGCTAGACAGCTTAGCGGCAGGTGTGCGTACATCTAGGATTCTTGGCCATCCTGCCAGCCCATTATTTGACTAAACTTTATAGAATGCGTATAAAACAGTTTTTTTTTTCAAACTCCACACCCAAACATGGACTTCCAAGAAACGTCTCAACTATTTTCTTTGTGACCTTTAAGACAAAGTGTCCTTCAATGTTCTCCTGTGCTTTTTCCATGTTCCTTCTAGTGAAGAGGTGATCTCGAAACAACAAGAAGAGCTTGTCGAATTGCAGCGTGAGAGAGAAGAAGCATTGCTACGCAATCTCAGGCAGCAATCCAACGAGCATCGGTGTGTTTTACGAGCATCTCTGTGTTTTACGAGCATCGGTTTGTTTTACGAGCATCTCTGTGTTTTACGAGCATCTCTGTGTTTTACGAGCATCGGTGTGTTTTACGAGCATCTCTGTGTTTTGCGAGCATCTCTGTGTTTTACGAGCATCTCTGTGTTTTACGAGCATCTCTGTGTTTTACGAGCATCTCGGTGTTTTATGGGCATCTCTGTGTTTTACGAGCATCTCTGTGTTTTGCGAGCATCGGTGTGTTTTGCGAGCATCTCTGTGTTTTACGGGCATCTCTGTGTTTTACAAGCATCGGTGTGTTTTGTGAGCATCTCTGTTTTACGAGCATCTCTGTGTTTTACGAGCATCTCTGTGTTTTACGAGCATCTCTGTGTTTTACGAGCATCTCTGTGTTTTGCGAGCATCGGTGTGTTTTGTGAGTATCTCTGTGTTTTACGGGCATCTCTGTGATTTACAAGCATCGGTGTGTTTTGTGAGCATCTCTGTGTTTTACGGGCATCTCTGTGTTTTACGGGCATCTCTGTGATTTACAAGCATCGGTGTGTTTTGCGAGCATCTGTGTTTTACGGGCATCTCTGTGTTTTACAAGCATCGGTGTGTTTTGCGAGCATCTCTGTGTTTTGCGAGCATCTCTGTGTTTTACGGGCATCTCTGTGTTTTACGAGCATCTCTGTGTTTTGCGAGCATCGGTGTGTTTTGCGAGCATCTCTGTGTTTTACGGGCATCTCTGTGTTTTACCAGCATCGGTGTGTTTTGTGAGCATCTCTGTGTTTTACGAGCATCTCTGTGTTTTACGGGCATCTCTGTGATTTACAAGCATCGGTGTGTTTTGCGAGCATCTCTGTGTTTTACGGGCATCTCTGTGATTTTCAAGCATTGGTGTGTTTTGCGAGCATCTGTGTTTTACGGGCATCTCTGTTTTTCGAACATCTGTGTTTTGCGAGCATCTCTGTGTTTTACGAGCATCTCTGTGTTTTACGAGCATCGGTGTGTTTTACGAGCATCGGTGTGTTTTACGAGCATCGGTGTGTTTTACGAGCATCTCGGTGTTTTACGGGCATCTCTGTGTTTTACGAGCATCTCTGTGTTTTGTGAGCATCGGCGTGTTTTGCGAGCATCTCTGTGTTTTACGGGCATCTCTGTGTTTTACCAGCATCGGTGTGTTTTGTGAGCATCTCTGTGTTTTACGAGCATCTCTGTGTTTTACGAGCATCTCTGTGTTTTACGAGCATCTCTGTGTTTTGCGAGCATCGGTGTGTTTTGTGAGCATCTCTGTGTTTTACGGGCATCTCTGTGATTTACAAGCATTGGTGTGTTTTGCGAGCATCTCTGTGTTTTACGGGCATCTCTGTTTTTCGAACATCTCTGTGTTTTGCGAGCATCTCTGTGTTTTACGAGCATCTCTGTGTTTTGCGAGCATCTCTTGTGTTTTACGAGCATCGGTGTGTTTTACGAGCATCGGTGTGTTTCGCGAGCATCGGTGTGTTTCGCGAGCATCTCTGTGTTTTGCGAGCATCTCTGTGTTTTGCGAGCATCTCTGTGTTTTACGAGCATCGGTGTCTTTTACGAGCATCGGTGTCTTTTACGAGCATCGGTGTGTTTTACGAGCATCGGTGTGTTTCGCGAGCATTGGTGTGTTTTGCGAGCATCGGTGTGTTTCACGAGCATTGGTGTGTTTTGCGAGCATTGGTGTGTTTTACAAGCATCGGTGTGTTTTACAAGCATCGGTGTGTTTTACAAGCATCGGTGTGTTTTGCGAGCATCTCTGTGTTTTACGGGCATCTCTGTGTTTTTCGAACATCTCTGTGTTTTACGAGCATGTCTGTGTTTTACAAGCATCTCTGTGATTTGCGAGCATCTCTGTGTTTTACGAGCATCGGTGTGTTTTATGAGCATTTCTGTGTTTTACGAGCATCGGTGTGTTTTACGAGCATCTGTGTTTTACGAGCATCTGTGTTTTACGAGCATCTGTGTTTTACGAGCATCTCCGTGTCTTGCGAGCATCTCTATGTTTTACGAGCATCGGTGTGTTTTACGGGCATCTCTGTGTTTTACGGGCATCTCTGTGTTTTACGACCATCTCCATGTTTTGCGAGCATCTCTATATTTTACGAGCATCGGTGTGTTTCACGAGCATCGGTGTGTTTTAGAAGCATCGGTGTGTTTTGCGAGCATCTGTGTTTTACGGGCATCTCTGTGTTTTACAAGCATTGGTGTGTTTTGCGGGCATCTCTGTGTTTTACGGGCATCTCTGTGTTTTACGGGCATCTCTCTGTTTTACGGACCTCTTTTTTTTTTTCTTTTTTTTTTTGTATACAAGATCGAGGCTCGTGAAAGAGCTAACATTAATCACACAAAAAGACAAACCGACACACAAAACACAAAAAACAAGGGGAGCGGCAGACAAGATGGGGAGAGAGGGGGAAGGACACAAAAGAGAGGGGGAAGAGGGGGAAGGACACAAACACAACATTTGAGAGCAGGGACATCGGGAGGACTTGGGGGGAGGTGGGAGAGGAATAAAACATATGAACACTGCAAGGACTCTGGGGTGAATTACCGGGGGTAGAAAAGATCAAGGTTTTCGATGGGGGAAGATAAGAGATGGTGGTGAACAGCTGTTTTAAAGACGTGGAGGGAGGAGTGGGATTGAAGGGAGTGGGGGAGTTTGTTCCAGAGGCGGGAGAAAAGGGGAATGAAAGAGTGAAGGTGAGCAGAGAGCCTAGACTTTGGCAGTTTAACCATAAGAGGGTTGCAGGCAGATCTTGTGTGACCTGAAGGAATATTTGGGGGACAGAGCACAGAGAGAGCTGGGGGAGCAAGGCCGGATAGGAGTCGGTAGAAGACAGAAAGACCACCAACCTGCCTGCGGTGAGTGAGTGAAAGGCCCTCGGTGTTGACTACATCGCAGGAGATTCCAATGATTCTGAAAGCTTTGGCCTCAACAGCGTGAAGCCGAGCAAGGTGTGAGGCGGGAGCACCAGCCCAGAGGGGGGAACAGTATTCCATTGAGCTGCGGATGAAAGCTTTGTATGTGGTGAGGAGCTCAGGTGTGCCAAGGAAGGACTTCGCACGACGGAGGATGCCCATTCGGCGACTGGCTTTGGAGGCCAGCTTGGAAATGTGGTTTTCCCAAGAAAGATCACTCAGGTGGTCAGGATCTCTGTGTTTTTCGAACATCTCTGTGTTTTACGGGCATCTCTGTGTTTTACAAGCATCTCTGTGATTTGCGAGCATCTCTGTGTTTTACGAGCATCGGTGTGTTTTACGAGCATTCCTGTGTTTTACGAGCATTTCTGTGTTTTACGAGCATTTCTGTGTTTTACGAGCATCGGTGTGTTTTACGAGCATCTGTGTTTTACGAGCAGCTCTGTGTTTTACGACCATCTCCGTGTTTTGCGAGCATCTCTATGTTTTACGGGCATCTCTGTGTTTTGCGAGAATCTCTGTGTTTTACGAGCATCTCTGTGTTTTACGAGCATCTCTGTGTTTTACGAGCATCTCTGTGTTTTACGAGCGGTGTGTTTTAGGAGAATCTCTGTGTTTTGCGAGCATCTCTGTGTTTTACGAGCGGTGTGTTTTTCGAGCATCTCTGTGTTTTACGAGAGGTGTGTTTTACGAGCATCTTTGTGTTTTACGAGCATCTCTGTGTTTTATGAGCGGTGTGTTTTAGGAGATTCTTTGTGTTTTCTGAGCATCTCTGTGTTTTATGAGCATCTGTGTTTCATGGGCATCTCTGTGTTTTGCGAGCATCTCTGTGTTTTACGAGCGGTGTTTTACGAGCATCAGTGTGTTTTATGGGCATCTCTGTGTTTTACGGGCATCTCTGTGTTTTGCGCGCATCTCTGTGTTTTACGAGCATCTCTGTGTTTTACGGGCATCGTTGTGTTTTACGAGCATCGGTGTGATTTACGAGCATCTCTCTGTTTTACGAGCATCTCTGTGTTTTACGAACATCGGTGTGTTTTACGAGCATCGGTGTGTTTTTTGTGCATCGGTGTGTTTTACGAGCATCGGTGTGTTTTACGAGCATCGGTGTGTTTTACGAGCATCGGTGTGTTTTACGAGCATCGGTGTGTTTTACGAGCATCGGTGTGTTTTACGAGCATCTCTGTGTTTTACGAGCATCGGTGTGTTTTACGAGCACCGGTGTGTTTTACGAGCATCGGTGTGTTTTACGAGCATCGGTTTGTTTTACGAGCATCTCTGTGTTTTACGAGCATCTCTGTGTTTTACGGGCATCTCTGTGTTTTACGAGCATCTCTGTGTTTTGCGAGCATCGGTGTGTTTTGCGAGCATCTCTGTGTTTTACGAGCATCTCTGTGTTTTATGAGCATCTCTGTGTTTTACGAGCATCTCTGTGTTTTGCGAACATCTCTGTGTTTTACGAGCATCTCTGTGTTTTGCGAGCATCTCTGTGTTTTACGAGCATCGGTGTGTTTTACGAGCATCGGTGTGTTTCGCGAGCATCGGTGTGTTTTGCAAGCATCGGTGTGTTTTGCGAGCATCTCTGTGTTTTACGGGCATCTCTGTGTTTTACAAGCATCGGTGTGTTTTGCGGGCATCTCTGTATTTTACGGGCATCTTTGTGTTTTTCGAACATCTCTGTGTTTTATGGGCATCTCTGTGTTTTACGGGCATCTCTGTGTTTTACAAGCATCTCTGTGATTTGCGAGCATCTCTGTGTTTTACGAGCATCAGTGTGTTTTATGAGCATTTCTGTGTTTTACGAGGATTTCTGTGTTTTACGAGCATCGTTGTGTTTTACGAGCATCTGTGTTTTACGAGCATCTCAGTGTTTTGCGAGCATCTCTATGTTTTACAGGCATCTCTGTGTTTTGCGAGCATCTCTGTGTTTTACGTGCATCTGTGTTTTACGAGCATCGGTGTCTTTTCCGAGCATCTCTGTGTTTTACGAGCATCTCTGTGTTTTACGAGCATCTCTGTGTTGTTCGTGCATCTCTGTGTTTTACGAGCATCGGTGTGTTTTACGAGCATCGGTGTGTTTTACGAGCATCGGGTGTTTTACGAGCATCGGTGTGTTTTACGAGCATCGGGTGTTTTACGAGCATCGGGTGTTTTACGAGTATCGGTGTGTTTTACGAGCATCGGTGTGTTTTACGAGCATCGGTGTGTTTTACGAGCATCGGATGTTTTACGAGCATCGGGTGTTTTACGAGCATCGGTGTGTTTTACGAGCATCGGTGTGTTTTATGAGCATCGGTGTGTTTTATGAGCATCGGTGTGTTTTCAAGCATCTCTGTGTTTTACGAGCATCGGTGTGTTTTACGAGCATCGGTGTATTTTACGAGCATCGGTGTGTTTTACGAGCATCGGTGTGTTTTACGAGCATCGGTGTGTTTTACGAGCATCGGTGTGTTTTACGAGCATCTCTGTGTTTTACGAGCATCGGTTTGTTTTACGAGCATCTCTGTGTTTTACGAGCATCTCTGTGTTTTACGAGCATCGGTGTGTTTTACGAGCATCTCTGTGTTTTGCGAGCATCTCTGTGTTTTACGAGCATCTCTGTGTTTTACAAGCATCGGTGTGTTTTGTGAGCATCTCTGTTTTACGAGCATCTCTGTGTTTTACGAGCATCTCTGTGTTTTACGAGCATCTCTGTGTTTTACGAGCATCTCTGTGTTTTGCGAGCATCGGTGTGTTTTATGAGCATCTCTGTGTTTTACGGGCATCTCTGTGATTTACAAGCATCGGTGTGTTTTGTGAGCATCTCTGTGATTTACAAGCATCGGTGTGTTTTGCGAGCATCTCTGTGTTTTACGGGCATCTCTGTGTTTTACGAGCATCGGTGTGTTTTGCGAGCATCTCTGTGTTTTGCGAGCATCTCTGTGTTTTACGGGCATCTCTGTGTTTTACGAGCATCTCTGTGTTTTGCGAGCATCGGTGTGTTTTGCGAGCATCTCTGTGTTTTACGGGCATCTCTGTGTTTTACCAGCATCGGTGTGTTTTGTGAGCATCTCTGTGTTTTACGAGCATCTCTGTGTTTTACGAGCATCGCTGTGTTTTACGGGCATCTCTGTGATTTACAAGCATCGGTGTGTTTTGCGAGCATCTCTGTGTTTTACGGGCATCTCTGTGATTTACAAGCATTGGTGTGTTTTGCGAGCATCTCTGTGTTTTATGGGCATCTCTGTTTTTCGAACATCTCTGTGTTTTAATAATAATAATAATAATGCATTTATTTTATATAGCGCTTTTCAGGAAGCCCAAAGACGCTTTGACAGAGTGCAAAACATAATGCATAGCAAAACATAAAAACAATTGCAAAAAAAGAAGAATCAATAGGGAAATATTCAAAGCACAAAGGAGGGAGAAGGAGAGGAGATAGTCAAGGGTTAGATGCTGTGGGTTAAATGTTGAATGCAGTGTTGAACGGGTGGGTCTTGAGTGATGTTTTGAATGTGGTGAGTGAGGAGGAGTCTCTGATGGTGTGAGGTAGCGAGTTCCAGAGGGTGGGAGCAGCGATGGAGAAGGCCCTGTCCCCCCAGGATCTAAATTTGGTCCGGATGGGGGGGGGGGGGGGGGGGTCAGGAGGTTGGTACCAGCAGAGCGGAGGTTGTGGGTGGGAGTGTGTCTGGAGAGGAGGTCAGCCAGGTAGGATGGGGCCAGGTTATGGAGGGCTTTGTAGGTCAAGAGGAGGATTTTGTACTGGATTCTCTGGGAGATGGGGAGCCAGTGAAGCTTGTAAAGGACGGGGGTGATGTGGTCACGGGTCCGGGAATGGGTGAGTAGACGGGCAGCGGAGTTCTGAATGTATTGGAGTTTATTGGTGATTGTTGAGGGTGAACCAGAAAGGAGGCTATTGCAGTAGTCCAGACGGGAAGTGATGAAGGCGTGGATGAGGGTTTCTGCAGCCACGGAGGAGAGGGATGGTCGGAGACGGGCGATGTTTTTCAGGTGAAAGAAGGCTGTCTTTGTGATCTGTTTAGTGTATTTGTCGAAGGAGAGGGTTTGGTCCAAGATGATGCCAAGATTCCGGATGTGAGGGGAGGTGGATACTGGGAAACCGTCGATGTTGAGGGCAAAGTTATGGGTGGACTTGGTGAGCGTTTTTGGGCCAATGATGATTATTTCAGATTTATCACAGTTAAGTTTGAGGAAGTTGATTTGAAGCCAGGATTTTATTTCAGTGATGCAGTTTGTCAGGATAGAGTGGGTGGCGGTGGAGATGGACTTGGTGGAGATGAAAAGCTGGATGTCATCGGCGAAGCAGTGGAATTGGAGACCATGACGGCGGATTAAGTGACCGAGGGGGGACAGGTGAAGGATGAAGATGAGGGGGCCAAGAACTGAACCTTGGGGGACACCTTGGGGGAGGGGAGCAGTGGGGGATTTGCAGTTATTGATGGAGATGAACTGACGTCTGTCAGAGAGGTATGATTTAATCCAAGAGAGGGCAGTGCCGGTAATGTTAAAGGTGGTTTCAAGTCGGGTGAGGAGGATGGTGTGATCGATGGTGTCAAAGGCGGCACTGAGGTCGAGGAGGATGAGAATGTTGAGGTTGCCAGCGTCAGAGGAGAGGAGAAGGTTGTTGGTGATTTTGAGGAGAGCAGTTTCAGTACTGTGGTTGGAGCGGAATCCGGATTGGAATATTTCATACAGGTTATTGGCAGAGAGGTGATGTTTGAGTTGAGTGACTACAGCGCGTTCCAAAACCTTTGACAGAAAGGGTAGGTTGGAGATGGGTCTGAAGTTATTTAGGGTGTCAGGGTTTAGTCCAGGTTTTTTCAGAATGGGGGTAACAGCAGCAATTTTGAGGGATGGTGGGACGATGCCTGTAGACAGGGAGGAGTTTATTGTTGCAATGATAAGTGGAGATAGAGCAGGAAGTGAGGCCTTGACAAAGCTGGAGGGGATGGGGTCAAGAGTGCAGGTGGCAGTTTTCATTCCGATGAGTTCAGAGAGGTCAGTAGGGGAGACTGGGGAGAATTGAGACAGGGGATGGCAGGATAAGGGGGGGCAGGTGGTTTGAGGGGGAGCGGGTGCGGCGGTGGTCAAGCTGTTGTAGATGTTTTCAATTTTGCGTTGGGAGAATGAAAGGAAGGAGATGCAGTTGTCTATTGTGAATGACTGGGTGGTGGTGTTCAGGGGGCTGAGGAGTTTGTTTATTGTAGAGAAGAGTGCTTTTGGGTTTCCGGAGCCAGAGTGGATAATTTGAGAGTAGTAGGCGGAGTGGGCACGGGAGAGGGCATCTTTATAGTGTTGTATGTGGTCCTTGTAGGCCTGGGAGTGAACTGTGAGACCTGTTTTATTGCGGAGTCTTTCAAGTTGGCGAGCACGAGTTTTCATCAGGCGGAGTTCAGGGGTAAACCAGGGAGCAGAATGGGTGAAAGAAACTGTTTTGGTTTTTATAGGTGCAAGTTGGTCAAGGCAGGAGGCGAGAGTGTGGTTGTAGTAGTCAGTGAGGTCAGAAGGGGTGTGGAGGTCAACGAAGGGAGAAGTGGACATTTTTTCAGAGAGGGTCGATGAGAATGAGGGAGGTGAAAGAGCGTTTAGCTTACGGAAGTTAATAGTGCGATAATGCCTTGGTGCTGGGGTGGGGATGTTGATGGTCAGAGTGATGGCTAGGTGGTCAGAGAGAGTGAGGTCGGAGCCAGAGAGATGGTGCAAAATTAGTCCAGTAGAGCAGACAAGGTCCAAAATGTGACCACGGTTATGGGTAGGAAAGTTGACATGTTGAGTGAGGTTAAAGCAGGTGAGTAAATCAGTGAAGTCAGTGGTTAGCGTGGAGTCAGTGGAGTCCATGTGGATATTGAAATCACCAAGGAGGAGGATTGAGGGGGAGAGGGAACATAGCTGGGTCAGAAAGTAGGAGAAGTCAGACAGGAATGATGGGTGTGGTTTGGGAGGGCGGTAGACAACAGCCATGACTGACTGTGTGTGACCAGAGAGTTTAAAAGCCAGGTGTTCAAATGATGGAGCAGATGAGATGGAGATGAGGTTGGTCTTGATGTCTTGTCGGTGAATAACGGCAATTCCACCACCTCGGCCCTCCAAGCGTGGTTTATTGATGTAAGAGCGAGCATCTCTGTGTTTTACGAGCATCTCTGTGTTTTGTGAGCATCTCTGTGTTTTACGAGCATCGGTGTGTTTTACGAGCATCGGTGTGTTTTACGAGCATCGGTGTGTTTCACGAGCATTGGTGTGTTTTGCGAGCATCTCTGTGTTTTACGAGCATCGGTGTGTTTTACGAGCATCGGTGTGTTTTACGAGCATCGGTGTGTTTTACGAGCATCGGTGTGTTTTACGAGCATCGGTGTGTTTTACGAGTATCGGTTTGTTTTACGAGCATCTCTGTGTTTTACGAGCATCTCTGTGTTTTACGAGCATCGGTGTGTTTTACGAGCATCTCTGTGTTTTGCGAGCATCTCTGTGTTTTACGAGCATCTCTGTGTTTTACGAGCATCTCGGTGTTTTACGGGCATCTCTGTGTTTTACGAGCATCTCTGTGTTTTGCGAGCATCTCTGTTTTACGAGCATCTCTGTGTTTTACGGGCATCTCTGTGTTTTACAAGCATCGGTGTGTTTTGTGAGCATCTCTGTTTTACGAGCATCTCTGTGTTTTACGAGCATCTCTGTGTTTTACGAGCATCTCTGTGTTTTACGAGCATCTCTGTGTTTTGCGAGCATCGGTGTGTTTTGTGAGCATCTCTGTGTTTAACGGGCATCTCTGTGATTTACAAGCATCGGTGTGTTTTGTGAGCATCTCTGTGTTTTACGGGCATCTCTGTGATTTACAAGCATCGGTGTGTTTTGCGAGCATCTGTGTTTTACGGGCATCTCTGTGTTTTACAAGCATCGGTGTGTTTTGCGAGCATCTCTGTGTTTTGCGAGCATATCTGTGTTTTACGGGCATCTCTGTGTTTTGCGAGCATCTCTGTGTTTTACGGGCATCTCTGTGTTTTACCAGCATCGGTGTGTTTTGTGAGCATCTCTGTGTTTTACGGGCATCTCTGTGATTTACAAGCATCGGTGTGTTTTGCGAGCATCTCTGTGTTTTACGGGCATCTCTGTGATTTACAAGCATTGGTGTGTTTTGCGAGCATCTGTGTTTTACGGGCATCTCTGTTTTTCGAACATCTCTGTGTTTTGCGAGCATCTCTGTGTTTTACGAGCATCTCTGTGTTTTGCGAGCATCTCTGTGTTTTACGGGCATCTCTGTGATTTACAAGCATCGGTGTGTTTTGCAAGCATCTCTGTGTTTTACGGGCATCTCTGTGATTTACAAGCATTGGTGTGTTTTGCGAGCATCTGTGTTTTACGGGCATCTCTGTTTTTCGAACATCTCTGTGTTTTACGAGCATCTCTGTGTTTTGCGAGCATCTCTGTGTTTTACGAGCATCGGTGTGTTTTACGAGCATCGGTGTGTTTTACGAGCATCGGTGTGTTTCACGAGCATTGGTGTGTTTTGCGAGCATCGGTGTGTTTTACGAGCATCGGTGTGTTTTACGAGCATCGGTGTGTTTTACGAGCATCGGTGTGTTTTACGAGCATCGGTGTGTTTTGCGAGCATCGGTGTGTTTCACGAGCATTGGTGTGTTTTGCGAGCATCGGTGTGTTTTACAAGCATCGGTGTGTTTTACAAGCATCGGTGTGTTTTACAAGCATCGGTGTGTTTTGCGGGCATCTCTGTGTTTTACGGGCATCTCTGTGTTTTTCGAACATCTCTGTGTTTTACGAGCATGTCTGTGTTTTACAAGCATCTCTGTGATTTGCGAGCATCTCTGTGTTTTACGAGCATCGGTGTGTTTTATGAGCATTTCTGTGTTTTACGAGCATCTGTGTTTTACGAGCATCTGTGTTTTACGAGCATCTCTGTGTTTTACGACCATCTCCGTGTTTTGCGAGCATCTCTATGTTTTACGAGCATCGGTGTGTTTTACGGGCATCTGTGTTTTACGGGCATCTCTGTGTTTTACGACCATCTCCATGTTTTGCGAGCATCTCTATATTTTACGAGCATCGGTGTGTTTCACGAGCATCGGTGTGTTTCGCGAGCATCGGTGTGTTTTACAAGCATCGGTGTGTTTTGCGAGCATCTCTGTGTTTTACAAGCATTGGTGTGTTTTACGGGCATCTCTGTGTTTTACAAGCATTGGTGTGTTTTGCGGGCATCTCTGTGTTTTACGGGCATCTCTGTGTTTTACGGGCATCTCTGTGTTTTTCGAACATCTCTGTGTTTTACGGGCATCTCTGTGTTTTACAAGCATCTCTGTGATTTGCGAGCATCTCTGTGTTTTACGAGCATCGGTGTGTTTTACGAGCATTCCTGTGTTTTACGAGCATTTCTGTGTTTTACGAGCATTTCTGTGTTTTACGAGCATCGGTGTGTTTTCCGAGCATCTGTGTTTTACGAGCAGCTCTGTGTTTTACGACCATCTCCGTGTTTTGCGAGCATCTCTGTTTTTTTTTTTTTTTTTTTTTTTTTTTTTTTTTGTATACAAGATCGAGGCTCGTGAAAGAGCTAACATTAATCACACAAAAAGACAAACCGACACACAAAACACAAAAAACAAGGGGAGCGGCAGACAAGATGGGGAGGGAGGGGGAAGGACACAAACACAACATTTGAGAGCAGGGACATCGGGAGGACTTGGGGGGAGGTGGGAGAGGAATAAAACATATGAACACTGCAAGGACTCTGGGGTGAATTACCGGGGGTAGAAAAGATCAAGGTTTTCGATGGGGGAAGATAAGAGATGGTGGTGAACAGCTGTTTTAAAGTCCTGGAGGGAGGAGTGGGATTGAAGGGAGTGGGGGAGTTTGTTCCAGAGGCGGGAGAAAAGGGGAATGAAAGAGTGAAGGTGAGCAGAGAGCCTAGACTTTGGCAGTTTAACCATAAGAGGGTTGCAGGCAGATCTTGTGCGACCTGAAGGAATATTGGGGGGACAGAGCACAGAGAGAGCTGGGGGAGCAAGGCCGGAGAGGAGTCGGTAGAAGACAGAAAGACCACCAACCTGCCTGCGGTGAGTGAGTGAAAGGCCCTCGGAGTTGACTACATCGCAGGAGATTCCAATGATTCTGAAAGCTTTGGCCTCAACAGCGTGAAGCCGAGCAAGGTGTGAGGCAGGAGCACCAGCCCAGAGGGGGGAACAGTATTCCATTGAGCTGCGGTTGAAAGCCTTGTATGTGGTGAGGAGCTCAGGTGTGCCAAGGAAGGACTTCGCACGACGGAGGATGCCCAGTCAGCGACTGGCTTTGGAGGCAAGCTTGGAAATGTGGTTTTCCCAAGAAAGATCATGACAGATAGTGAGACCCAAAAGCTTGAGCGACAGAACTTCTTGGAGAGGATTGTTGAGAAAGTAGATGGGAGGGTTGTCCAGTCGGTCCTTTCGGAGAGACATTGTAAGAGTGTGAGATTTGTCAGGATTGAAAGACATGTTCCACTTGTTTGACCAGTCTGTGATTTTGTCCAGGTCTGCAGAGAGTGAGGACGCTGCAGACTGCCGATCTGAGGGATGAGGAATGGAGCGGCAGATAGTGGAGTCATCAGCAAAGAGATAGAGAGGATTTTCCAGAGAGTCGGAGAGATCATTGATGAAGACCAGAAATAGCACAGGGCCCAGAACACTACCTTGGGGAACTCCAGCCAGAACAGGAAGGGAAGATGAGAGAAATCCATTCAGGGCCACACGTTGCCTACGACCAGAGAGGAAATCCGCAAGCCATGAGTGGAGATTTCCCTGAATACCATAGGAGGTGAGTTTGGTGAGCAGAGCTGGGTGCCAGACCGTATCGAAGGCACGTGATATGTCAAGTGAGACAGCTCTGATTTCCTGTTTGGCATTGAGGACCTCCATCCATTGTTGAGACAGCAGAAGCAACATGTCCAGAGTAGAATGACCTGGTCTGAATCCAAATTGATGATCAGAGATCAAGCCATTGGAGAAGAGGAAGGATTTGATATCTGAAGCAATGATGGATTCCATGACTTTGCTGATAATTGGGAGCAGGCTGTTTTTGTAGTTGTCTTTGTCTGTCTGTCTTTGTTGATGTCTTTGTCTTTGTCTACAGACTTTGCTGTCTGTAGTTGCAAGGATCTGTTTTTGCACCTTTTTTGTGTAAAGCGGTAATGTTTGCTGATTTCCAAGATGCTGGCAGATGACCTTGAGCAAAAGAGAGGGTGAAAAGAACAGAGAGAGGGTGAGATAGAGCGGCAGAGCAGGATTTTAGGACCCGAGGGCTGATGCCATCTGGTCCAGTTGCAGAATCAGCGTCGAGGTTTGATAAAAACTTCTCCACCTTGTCAGGAGAGAAGGATACAGAGTCCAGGAGCAGTTGGGTTCGACTGGGAAAGGTGGGAACAGAGAGAGATGGGTTTGGGACACAAGATTTTGAGGCAAACACAGAGTTGAGGCATTCGGCTTTGTCACGTGCGGTGTCAACTGTGTAGCCATTTGAGGTAAGGGAGGGGATGGAGGGGGAACAAACACCAGAAACGGATTTGACCAGACGCCACCAGGATTTGGAGGAAGGAGACAGGTTTGAGAGTTCAATCTTGAGTGTGGAGAGATAGTGCTTCCTGGCACTCCTGAGGGTAGAAACACACTTGTTTCGAGCTTGGTGGAAGGAACTGAGATTGCCTTCAGTTGGATTTGCCTTCCAAGATGCAAAGGCAAGTTGTTTCAGGGCAACTGCCTCACCACAAGATTCAGTGTACCATGGACGGGAGGAAGGGTAAGACACCTGAAGACGAGATGGGATAAATCTGTGCATGAGAGAAAGCAGTTTGCTTTGGAAGAATTCCCAGGAAGAATTGATGTCAGAGGCATTAGAGATGGGAGACCAGTCCAGTTGATTGATGGCTGCTTGCAGACCGTGCCAGTCGGCCTGAGTGAAATGCCAGACTCGTCGACGCTGAGGAGGCTCTCTGAGAATGGCCAGAGAGATGTCCACTTTAACAAGCACATGATCAGAAGAACCGATTGGAGCAGAAGAAGAGCAGCAGACATTTGCAGGGAAGTTAGTCATAACCAAGTCCAGAAGAGAAGATACTCCATTGACTGAGATCCGGGTCGGGAAATTGACAGATTGTGTCAGTCCCAATGAGTCGCAGAAGTCCTTTGCTTAGGTGCCATGGCTGGTGAGAGATGAACCCACACCCAGCCAGCTGGCATGATGACAGTTGAAGTCGCCACATATGAGGAAGAGAGAGTTTGGATGAGTTGATAGAAGTTGGTCCATGTTGTCCGACAGAGAAATGTAAATGGAGTCATCACTGTTTGGAAGACGGTACAGAACACATATGAACAAAAGGTGGGAGCGGAGAGGAAGCCATAGCCAGAGGTACTCCTGTGGGTGGGGTGGAGAGAGGGCAGTGCAGGGAGAGTGAGGAAGAGAGTTTTTGATAAAGATAGCCACCCCACCACCAGGACGAGGCTCAGGTCTATCGTACCGGCGGAGGGAGTAACCAGGAAGAGATATTAAGGAATCAGAGACATCTTGAAGGAGGAAAGTTTCTGTTAAGCAGATCAAGTCTGGATTTTCAGAAGCAACCTGAATGGAGAGATCAATCAGGTTTGAGCGAAGGCCCCGGATGTTTGAGGTCCATACCATTAGTGAGGAGAGAGGGGGAGCATCGGGTGCAGGACAGGGGAGGGGAGGGGTAGGGTCAGATGAAGCGAGAGAGGGGGATGTAGGAAGAGCAGTTGATAGTGTGTCAGAGATTACAGAAGAGTTACAAGAAAGGGAAGGATGAGGAGGATGAAAGGTTTGATGGTGATGGAATGAGGCACAGTGAGAGTTTGTTTGAGGGGGGGCAGAGGAAAGTCGAAGGTTGGGGGAGGTGGAGGTATGACATAGAAGGGAGACGAAGTGGGGAGGAGGCAGCTTTGAGAAGGAGGTGGGAGGAGGGAGAATTTGGGATGGATGGTTGGGGGGGAGATTTGAAGGGGAGGGGCAAGGGGGGAGTTTAGAAAGTGGATGATTAATGAAAGATGAACATATATAACAAATTGGGTTTGTTGTGATTTTCAAGTTAGCGATTCGTTTAAGAACGATGGAGGAGGGATGGAATGAATGAGAATTTAGAGCATCGAGTGATTTGGAATCAAAAGAGATTGAATATTTTTTTGAAATGGAATGAGTTGAAGAGGAAATTGAAAGGAGCCTTTTAAATAAGAAGAAAAACAGCGTGTTGTAATAAACCACTGAATAAAACACTGAAGGGGATAGTTGAAACATATTTAAACAGAACTGTGAAGAACAATCTTATATTGACAAAAATACCAATAGGGAGAGGAAGCCTAGAGCGACGACCACGAGTCACTTGAACAGGGCAAAAGGTGGAAGGCAAGGGGAAAATGGGGGCGGGGCGAGACAGCGCACGTGGGCAGAGGTAAAAGCACACGAGGATAAAGGGAAATAAAAGTTTTTTTTTTGTTTGTTTTTTTGTTTGTTTTTTGGGGGGGGGGGGGGTGGGGGTTACAACGTTAGACAAATAGTAGATGTTTGGTGAAGCTTGGTGGAGAAGGGGAAATCAAAAAAGCTAGCAAAACAGCGAAGGAAGGAACAACCTTCGACGGGGGAAGCCTTCGGCTGCAAGGCCTTGCTCGTGCCGCGGCAAACAAACGATTAATATATGAAAGATAAACACCGAGAAACTTCCAAGGGGGACACTATAAGTTCACACACCGAACGATAAATGCAGTTTCGACAAAATACAATTGTGAACAGACTTAACTTTGAAAAACGTGGAGACCGTGTGGACCGTCGAAAACCCCTGCCACCGTCTCCAAGATCTCGCGAGATGTAAGTCTTGGAATCTCCTGACTTACGGGCATCTCTGTTTTACGGGCATCTCTGTGTTTTGCGAGCATCTCTGTGTTTTACAAGCATCGGTGTGTTTTGCGAGCATCTCTGTGTTTTACGGGCATCTCTGTGTTTTATGAGCATCTCTGTGTTTTGCGAGCATCGGTGTGTTTTGCGAGCATCTCTGTGTTTTACGGGCATCGGTGTGTTTTATGAGCATCGGTGTGTTTTACGAGCATCGGTGTGTTTTACGAGCATCGGTTTGTTTTACGAGCATCTCTGTGTTTTACGAGCATCTCTGTGTTTTACGAGCATCGGTGTGTTTTACGAGCATCTCTGTGTTTTGCGAGCATCTCTGTGTTTTACGAGCATCTCTGTGTTTTACGAGCATCTCTGTATTTTACGAGCATCTCGGTGTTTTACGGGCATCTCTGTGTTTTACGAGCATCTCTGTGTTTTGCGAGCATCGGTGTGTTTTGCGAGCATCTCTGTGTTTTACGGGCATCTCTGTGTTTTACAAGCATCGGTGTGTTTTGTGAGCGTCTCTGTTTTACGAGCATATCTGTGTTTTACGAGCATCTCTGTGTTTTACGAGCATCTCTGTGTTTTACGAGCATCTCTGTGTTTTGCGAGCACCGGTGTGTTTTGTGAGCATCTTTGTGTTTTACGGGCATCTCTGTGATTTACGAGCATCGGTGTGTTTTGTGAGCATCTCTGTGTTTTACGGTCATCTCTGTGATTTACAAGCATCGGTGTGTTTTGCGAGCATCTGTGTTTTACGGGCATCTCTGTGTTTTACAAGCATCGGTGTGTTTTGCGAGCATCTCTGTGTTTTGCGAGCATCTCTGTGTTTTACGGGCATCTCTGTGTTTTACGAGCATCTCTGTGTTTTGCGAGCATCGGTGTGTTTTGCGAGCATCTCTGTGTTTTACGGGCATCTCTGTGTTTTACCAGCATCGGTGTGTTTTACGGGCATCTCTGTGATTTACAAGCATCGGTGTGTTTTACGAGCATCTCTGTGTTTTACGGGCATCTCTGTGATTTACAAGCATTGGTGTGTTTTGCGAGCATCTGTGTTTTACGGGCATCTCTGTTTTTCGAACATCTCTGTGTTTTGCGAGCATCTCTGTGTTTTACGAGCATCTCTGTGTTTTGCGAGCATCTGTGTTTTACGAGTATCGGTGTGTTTTACGAGCATCGGTGTGTTTTACGAGCATCGGTGTGTTTTACGAGCATCGGGGTGTTTTACGAGCATCGGTGTGTTTTACGAGCATTGGTGTGTTTTGCGAGCATCTCTGTGTTTTGCGAGCATCTCTGTGTTTTACGAGCATCGGTGTGTTTTACGAGCATCGGTGTCTTTTACGAGCATCGGTGTGTTTCACGAGCATTGGTGTGTTTTGCGAGCATCGGTGTGTTTCACGAGCATCGGTGTGTTTTGCGAGCATCGGTGTGTTTTACAAGCATCGGTGTGTTTTACAAGCATCGGTGTGTTTTACAAGCATCGGTGTGTTTTGCGAGCATCTCTGTGTTTTACGGGCATCTCTGTGTTTTCCAAGCATCGGTGTGTTTTGCGGGCATCTCTGTGTTTTACGGGCATCTCTGTGTTTTTCGAACATCTCTGTGTTTTACGAGCATGTCTGTGTTTTACAAGCATCTCTGTGATTTGCGAGCATTTCTGTGTTTTACGAGCATCTGTGTTTTACGAGCATCTGTGTTTTACGAGCATCTCTGTGTTTTACGACCATCTCCGTGTTTTGCGAGCATCGGTGTGTTTTACAAGCATTGGTGTGTTTTGCGGGCATCTCTGTGTTTTACGGGCATCTCTGTGTTTTACGGGCATCTCTGTGTTTTTCGAACATCTCTGTGTTTTACGGGCATCTCTGTGTTTTACAAACATCTCTGTGATTTGCGAGCATCTCTGTGTTTTACGAGCATCGGTGTGTTTTACGAGCATTCCTGTGTTTTACGAGCATTTCTGTGTTTTACGAGCATTTCTGTGTTTTACGAGCATCGGTGTGTTTTACGAGCATCTGTGTTTTACGAGCAGCTCTGTGTTTTACGACCATCTCCGTGTTTTGCGAGCATCTTAATGTTTTGCGAGCATCTCTATGTTTTACGGGCATCTCTGTGTTTTGCGAGCATCTCTGTGTTTTACGAGCATCTCTGTGTTTTACGAGCATCTCTGTGTTTTACGAGCATCTCTGTGTTTTACGTGCATCTCTGTGTTTTACGAGCATCGGTGTCTTTTCCGAGCATCTCTGTGTTTTACGGGCATCTCTGTGTTTTACAAGCATCGGTGTGTTTTGCGAGCATCTCTGTGTTTTGCGAGCATCTCTGTGTTTTACGGGCATCTCTGTGTTTTACGAGCATCTCTGTGTTTTGCGAGCATCGGTGTGTTTTGCGAGCATCTCTGTGTTTTACGGGCATCTCTGTGTTTTACCAACATCGGTGTGTTTTACGAGCATCGGTGTGTTTTACGAGCATCGGTGTGTTTTACGAGCATCGGTGTGTTTTACGAGCATCGGTGTGTTTTACGAGCATCGGTGTGTTTTACGAGCATCGGTGTGTTTTACGAGCATCTCTGTGTTTTACGAGCATCGGTTTGTTTTACGAGCATCTCTGTGTTTTACGAGCATCTCTGTGTTTTACGAGCATCGGTGTGTTTTACGAGCATCTCTGTGTTTTGCGAGCATCTCTGTGTTTTACGAGCATCTCTGTGTTTTACGAGCATCTCTGTGTTTTACGAGCATCTCGGTGTTTTATGGGCATCTCTGTGTTTTACGAGCATCTCTGTGTTTTGCGAGCATCGGTGTGTTTTGCGAGCATCTCTGTGTTTTACGGGCATCTCTGTGTTTTACAAGCATCGGTGTGTTTTGTGAGCATCTCTGTTTTACGAGCATCTCTGTGTTTTACGAGCATCTCTGTGTTTTACGAGCATCTCTGTGTTTTACGAGCATCTCTGTGTTTTGCGAGCATCGGTGTGTTTTGTGAGCATCTCTGTGTTTTACGGGCATCTCTGTGATTTACAAGCATCGGTGTGTTTTGTGAGCATCTCTGTGTTTTACGGGCATCTCTGTGATTTACAAGCATCGGTGTGTTTTGCGAGCATCTGTGTTTTACGGGCATCTCTGTGTTTTACAAGCATCGGTGTGTTTTGCGAGCATCTCTGTGTTTTGCGAGCATCTCTGTGTTTTACGGGCATCTCTGTGTTTTACGAGCATCTCTGTGTTTTGCGAGCATCGGTGTGTTTTGCGAGCATCTCTGTGTTTTACGGGCATCTCTGTGTTTTACCAGCATCGGTGTGTTTTGTGAGCATCTCTGTGTTTTACGAGCATCTCTGTGTTTTACGGGCATCTCTGTGATTTACAAGCATCGGTGTGTTTTGCGAGCATCTCTGTGTTTTACGGGCATCTCTGTGATTTACAAGCATTGGTGTGTTTTGCGAGCATCTGTGTTTTACGGGCATCTCTGTTTTTCGAACATCTCTGTGTTTTGCGAGCATCTCTGTGTTTTGCGAGCATCTCTGTGTTTTACGAGCATCGGTGTGTTTTACGAGCATCGGTGTGTTTTACGAGCATCGGTGTGTTTTACGAGCATCGGTGTGTTTTACGAGCATCGGTGTGTTTTACGAGCATTGGTGTGTTTTGCGAGCATCTCTGTGTTTTGCGAGCATCTCTGTGTTTTACGAGCATCGGTGTGTTTTACGAGCATCGGTGTCTTTTACGAGCATCGGTGTGTTTTACGAGCATCGGTGTGTTTCACGAGCATTGGTGTGTTTTGCGAGCATCGGTGTGTTTTACAAGCATCGGTGTATTTTACAAGCATCGGTGTGTTTTGCGAGCATCTCTGTGTTTTACGGGCATCTCTGTGTTTTCCAAGCATCGGTGTGTTTTGCGGGCATCTCTGTGTTTTACGGGCATCTCTGTGTTTTTCGAACATCTCTGTGTTTTACGAGCATGTGTGTGTTTTACAAGCATCTCTGTGATTTGCGAGCATCTCTGTGTTTTACGAGCATCGGTGTGTTTTATGAGCATTTCTGTGTTTTACGAGCATCTGTGTTTTACGAGCATCTGTGTTTTACGAGCATCTCTGTGTTTTACGACCATCTCCGTGTTTTGCGAGCATCTCTATGTTTTACGAGCATCGGTGTGTTTTACGGGCATCTCTGTGTTTTACGGGCATCTCTGTGTTTTACGACCATCTCCATGTTTTGCGAGCATCTCTATATTTTACGAGCATCGGTGTGTTTCACGAGCATCGGTGTGTTTCGCGAGCATCGGTGTGTTTTACAAGCATCGGTGTGTTTTGCGAGCATCTCTGTGTTTTACGGGCATCTCTGTGTTTTACAAGCATTGGTGTGTTTTTCGAACATCTCTGTGTTTTACGGGCATCTCTGTGTTTTACAAGCATCTCTGTGATTTGCGAGCATCTCTGTGTTTTACGAGCATCGGTGTGTTTTACGAGCATTCCTGTGTTTTACGAGCATTTCTGTGTTTTACGAGCATTTCTGTGTTTTACGAGCATCGGTGTGTTTTACGAGCATCTGTGTTTTACGAGCAGCTCTGTGTTTTACGACCATCTCCGTGTTTTGCGAGCATCTTAATGTTTTGCGAGCATCTCTATGTTTTTCGGGCATCTCTGTGTTTTGCGAGCATCTCTGTGTTTTACGAGCATCTCTGTGTTTTACGAGCATCTCTGTGTTTTACGAGCATCTCTGTGTTTTACGTGCATCTCTGTGTTTTACGAGCATCGGTGTCTTTTCCGAGCATCTCTGTGTTTTACGGGCATCTCTGTGTTTTACAAGCATCGGTGTGTTTTGCGAGCATCTCTGTGTTTTGCGAGCATCTCTGTGTTTTACGGGCATCTCTGTGTTTTACGAGCATCTCTGTGTTTTGCGAGCATCTCTGTGTTTTGCGAGCATCGGTTTGTTTTGCGAGCATCTCTGTGTTTTACGGGCATCTCTGTGTTTTACCAGCATCGGTGTGTTTTGTGAGCATCTCTGTGTTTTACGAGCATCTCTGTGTTTTACGGGCATCTCTGTGATTTACAAGCATCGGTGTGTTTTGCGAGCATCTCTGTGTTTTACGGGCATCTCTGTGATTTACAAGCATTGGTGTGTTTTGCGAGCATCTCTGTGTTTTACGGGCATCTCTGTTTTTCGAACATCTCTGTGTTTTGCGAGCATCTCTGTGTTTTACGAGCATCTCTGTGTTTTGCGAGCATCTCTGTGTTTTACGAGCATCGGTGTGTTTTACGAGCATCGGTGTGTTTTACGAGCATCGGTGTGTTTTACGAGCATCGGTGTGTTTTATGAGCATCGGTGTGTTTTGCGAGCATCTCTGTGTTTTGCGAGCATCTCTGTGTTTTGCGAGCATCTCTGTGTTTTACGAGCATCGGTGTGTTTTACGAGCATCAGTCTCTTTTAGCATCGGTGTCTTTTAGCATTTTACGAGCATCGGTGTCTTTCACGAGCATTGGTGTGTTTTAAGAGCATCGGTGTGTTTCACGAGCATTGGTGTGTTTTGCGAGCATCGGTGTGTTTCATGAGCATTGGTGTGTTTTGCGAGCATCGGTGTGTTTTACAAGCATCGGTGTGTTTTACAAGCATCGGTGTCTTTTACGAGCATTGGTGTGTTTTACGAGCATCGGTGTGTTTCACGAGCATTGGTGTGTTGTGCGAGCATCGGTGTGTTTCACGAGCATTGGTGTGTTTTGCGAGCATCGGTGTGTTTTACAAGCATCGGTGTGTTTTACAAGCATCTCTGTGTTTTCCAAGCATCGGTGTGTTTTGCGGGCATCTCTGTGTTTTACGGGCATCTCTGTGTTTTTCGAACATCGGTGTGTTTTATGAGCATTTCTGTGTTTTACGAGCATCTGTGTTTTACGAGCATCTCCGTGTTTTGCGAGCATCTCCGTGTTTTGCGAGCATCTCTGTGTTTTACGGGCATGTCTGTGTTTTACGTGCATCTCTGTGTTTTACGAGCATCGGTGTCTTTTCCGAGCATTTCTGTGTTTTTCGAGCATCTCTGTGTTTTCTGAGCATCTGTGTGTTTTACGAGCATCTGTGTTTCATGGGCATCTCTGTGTTTTGCGAGCATCTCTGTGTTTTACGAGCGGTGTGTTTTTCGAGCATCTCTGTGTTTTACGAGAGGTGTGTTTTACGAGCATCTCTGTGTTTTACGAGCATCTCTGTGTTTTATGAGCGGTGTGTTTTAGGAGAATCTCTGTGTTTTCTGAGCATCTCTGTGTTTTACGAGCATCTGTGTTTCATGGGCATCTCTGTGTTTTGCGAGCATCTCTGTGTTTTACGAGCGGTGTTTTACGAGCATCAGTGTGTTTTATGGGCATCTCTGTGTTTTACGGGCATCTCTGTGTTTTGCGCGCATCTCTGTGTTTTACGAGCATCTCTGTGTTTTACGGGCATCGTTGTGTTTTACGAGCATCGGTGTGTTTTACGGGCATCGGTGTGTTTTACGAGCATCGGTGTGTTTTACGAGCATCGGTGTGTTTCACGAGCATCGGTGTGTTTCACGAGCATTGGTGTGTTTTGCGAGCATCTCTGTGTTTTACGAGCATCGGTGTGTTTTACGAGCATCGGTGTGTTTTACGAGCATCGGTGTGTTTTACGAGCATCTGTGTGTTTTACGAGCATCGGTGTGTTTTACGAGCATCTCTGTGTTTTACGAGCATCGGTTTGTTTTACGAGCATCTCTGTGTTTTACGAGCATGTGTGTTTTACGAGCATCTCTGTGTTTTGCGAGCATCTCTGTGTTTTACGAGCATCTCTGTGTTTTACGAGCATCTCTGTGTTTTACGAGCATCTCGGTGTTTTATGGGCATCTCTGTGTTTTACGAGCATCTCTGTGTTTTGCGAGCATCGGTGTGTTTTGTGAGCATCTCTGTGTTTTACGGGCATCTCTGTGATTTACGAGCATCGGTGTGTTTTGTGAGCATCTCTGTGTTTTACGGGCATCTCTGTGATTTACAAGCATCGGTGTGTTTTGCGAGCATCTGTGTTTTACGGGCATCTCTGTGTTTTACAAGCATCGGTGTGTTTTGCGAGCATCTCTGTGTTTTGCGAGCATCTCTGTGTTTTACGGGCATCTCTGTGTTTTACGAGCATCTCTGTGTTTTGCGAGCATCGGTGTGTTTTGCGAGCATCTCTGTGTTTTACGGGCATCTCTGTGTTTTACCAGCATCGGTGTGTTTTGTGAGCATATCTGTGTTTTACGAGCATCTCTGTGTTTTACGGGCATCTCTGTGATTTACAAGCATTGGTGTGTTTTGCGAGCATCTGTGTTTTATGGGCATCTCTGTTTTTCGAACATCTCTGTGTTTTGCGAGCATCTCTGTGTTTTACAAGCATCTCTGTGTTTTGCGAGCATCTCTGTGTTTTGCGAGCATCTCTGTGTTTTACGAGCATCGGTGTGTTTTACGAGCATCGGTGTGTTTTGCGAGCATCGGTGTGTTTTGCGAGCATTGGTGTGTTTTGCGAGCATCGGTGTGTTTTACAAGCATCGGTGTGTTTTACAAGCATCGGTGTGTTTTACAAGCATCGGTGTGTTTTGCGAGCATCTCTGTGTTTTACGGGCATCTCTGTGTTTTCCAAGCATCGGTGTGTTTTGCGGGCATCTCTGTGTTTTACGGGCATCTCTGTGTTTTTCGAACATCTCTGTGTTTTACGAGCATGTCTGTGTTTTACAAGCATCTCTGTGATTTGCGAGCATCTCTGTGTTTTACGAGCATCGGTGTGTTTTATGAGCATTTCTGTGTTTTACGAGCATCTGTGTTTTACGAGCATCTGTGTTTTACGAGCATCTCTGTGTTTTACGACCATCTCCGTGTTTTGCGAGCATCTCTATGTTTTACGAGCATCGGTGTGTTTTACGGGCATCTCTGTGTTTTCGGGCATCTCTGTGTTTTACGACCATCTCCATGTTTTGCGAGCATCTCTATATTTTACGAGCATCGGTGTGTTTCGCGAGCATCGGTGTGTTTTACAAGCATCGGTGTGTTTTGCGAGCATCTCTGTGTTTTACGGGCATCTCTGTATTTTACCAGCATTGGTGTGTTTTGCGGGCATCTCTGTGTTTTACGGGCATCTCTGTGTTTTACGGGCATCTCTGTGTTTTTCGAACATCTCTGTGTTTTACGGGCATCTCTGTGTTTTACAAGCATCTCTGTGATTTGCGAGCATCTCTGTGTTTTACGAGCATCGGTGTGTTTTACGAGCATTCCTGTGTTTTACGAGCATTTCTGTGTTTTACGAGCATTTCTGTGTTTTACGAGCATCGGTGTGTTTTACGAGCATCTGTGTTTTACGAGCAGCTCTGTGTTTTACGACCATCTCCGTGTTTTGCGAGCATCTTAATGTTTTGCGAGCATCTCTATGTTTTACGGGCATCTCTGTGTTTTACGAGCATCTCTGTGTTTTACGAGCATCTCTGTGTTTTACGAGCATCTCTGTGTTTTACGTGTATCTCTGTGTTTTACGAGAATCGGTGTCTTTTCCGAGCATCTCTGTGTTTTACGGGCATCTCTGTGTTTTACAAGCATCGGTGTGTTTTGCGAGCATCTCTGTGTTTTGCGAGCATCTCTGTGTTTTGCGAGCATCTCTGTGTTTTACGGGCATCTCTGTGTTTTACGAGCATCTCTGTGTTTTGCGAGCATCGGTGTGTTTTGCGAGCATCTCTGTGTTTTACGGGCATCTCTGTGTTTTACGTGCATCTCTGTGTTTTACGAGCATCGGTGTCTTTTCCGAGCATTTCTGTGTTTTTCGAGCATCTCTGTGTTTTCTGAGCATCTGTGTGTTTTACGAGCATCTGTGTTTCATGGGCATCTCTGTGTTTTGCGAGCATCTCTGTGTTTTACGAGCGGTGTGTTTTTCGAGCATCTCTGTGTTTTACGAGAGGTGTGTTTTATGAGCATCTCTGTGTTTTATGAGCGGTGTGTTTTAGGAGAATCTCTGTGTTTTCTGAGCATCTCTGTTTTACGAGCATCTGTGTTTCATGGGCATCTCTGTGTTTTGCGAGCATCTCTGTGTTTTACGAGCGGTGTTTTCCGAGCATCAGTGTGTTTTATGGGCATCTCTGTGTTTTACGGGCATCTCTGTGTTTTGCGAGCATCTCTGTGTTTTACGGGCATCTCTGTGATTTACAAGCATTGGTGTGTTTTGCGAGCATCTGTGTTTTACGGGCATCTCTGTTTTTCGAACATCTCTGTGTTTTGCGAGCATCTCTGTGTTTTGCGAGCATCTCTGTGTTTTACGAGCATCGGTGTGTTTTACGAGCATCGGTGTGTTTTACGAGCATCGGTGTGTTTTACGAGCATCGGTGTGTTTTACGAGCATCGGTGTCTTTTACGAGCATCGGTGTGTTTTACGAGCATCGGTGTGTTTCACGAGCATTGGTGTGTTTTGCGAGCATCGGTGTGTTTTACAAGCATCGGTGTGTTTTACAAGCATCGGTGTGTTTTGCGAGCATCTCTGTGTTTTACGGGCATCTCTGTGTTTTCCAAGCATCGGTGTGTTTTGCGGGCATCTCTGTGTTTTACGGGCATCTCTGTGTTTTTCGAACATCTCTGTGTTTTACGAGCATGTGTGTGTTTTACAAGCATCTCTGTGATTTGCGAGCATCTCTGTGTTTTACGAGCATCGGTGTGTTTTATGAGCATTTCTGTGTTTTACGAGCATCTGTGTTTTACGAGCATCTGTGTTTTACGAGCATCTCTGTGTTTTACGACCATCTCCGTGTTTTGCGAGCATCTCTATGTTTTACGAGCATCGGTGTGTTTTACGGGCATCTCTGTGTTTTACGGGCATCTCTGTGTTTTACGACCATCTCCATGTTTTGCGAGCATCTCTATATTTTACGAGCATCGGTGTGTTTCACGAGCATCGGTGTGTTTCGCGAGCATCGGTGTGTTTTACAAGCATCGGTGTGTTTTGCGAGCATCTCTGTGTTTTACGGGCATCTCTGTGTTTTACAAGCATTGGTGTGTTTTACGGGCATCTCTGTGTTTTACGGGCATCTCTGTGTATTACGGGCATCTCTGTGTTTTTCGAACATCTCTGTGTTTTACGGGCATCTCTGTGTTTTACAAGCATCTCTGTGATTTGCGAGCATCTCTGTGTTTTACGAGCATCGGTGTGTTTTACGAGCATTCCTGTGTTTTACGAGCATTTCTGTGTTTTACGAGCATTTCTGTGTTTTACGAGCATCGGTGTGTTTTACGAGCATCTGTGTTTTACGAGCAGCTCTGTGTTTTACGACCATCTCCGTGTTTTGCGAGCATCTTAATGTTTTGCGAGCATCTCTATGTTTTTCGGGCATCTCTGTGTTTTGCGAGCATCTCTGTGTTTTACGAGCATCTCTGTGTTTTACGAGCATCTCTGTGTTTTACGAGCATCTCTGTGTTTTACGTGCATCTCTGTGTTTTACGAGCATCGGTGTCTTTTCCGAGCATCTCTGTGTTTTACGGGCATCTCTGTGTTTTACAAGCATCGGTGTGTTTTGCGAGCATCTCTGTGTTTTGCGAGCATCTCTGTGTTTTACGGGCATCTCTGTGTTTTACGAGCATCTCTGTGTTTTGCGAGCATCTCTGTGTTTTGCGAGCATCGGTTTGTTTTGCGAGCATCTCTGTGTTTTACGGGCATCTCTGTGTTTTACCAGCATCGGTGTGTTTTGTGAGCATCTCTGTGTTTTACGAGCATCTCTGTGTTTTACGGGCATCTCTGTGATTTACAAGCATCGGTGTGTTTTGCGAGCATCTCTGTGTTTTACGGGCATCTCTGTGATTTACAAGCATTGGTGTGTTTTGCGAGCATCTCTGTGTTTTACGGGCATCTCTGTTTTTCGAACATCTCTGTGTTTTGCGAGCATCTCTGTGTTTTACGAGCATCTCTGTGTTTTGCGAGCATCTCTGTGTTTTACGAGCATCGGTGTGTTTTACGAGCATCGGTGTGTTTTACGAGCATCGGTGTGTTTTACGAGCATCGGTGTGTTTTATGAGCATCGGTGTGTTTTGCGAGCATCTCTGTGTTTTGCGAGCATCTCTGTGTTTTGCGAGCATCTCTGTGTTTTACGAGCATCGGTGTGTTTTACGAGCATCGGTCTCTTTTAGCATCGGTGTCTTTTAGCATTTTACGAGCATCGGTGTCTTTCACGAGCATTGGTGTGTTTTAAGAGCATCGGTGTGTTTCACGAGCATTGGTGTGTTTTGCGAGCATCGGTGTGTTTCACGAGCATTGGTGTGTTTTGCGAGCATTGGTGTGTTTTGCGAGCATCGGTGTGTTTTACAAGCATCGGTGTGTTTTACAAGCATCGGTGTCTTTTACGAGCATTGGTGTGTTTTACGAGCATCGGTGTGTTTCACGAGCATTGGTGTGTTGTGCGAGCATCGGTGTGTTTCACGAGCATTGGTGTGTTTTGCGAGCATCGGTGTGTTTTACAAGCATCGGTGTGTTTTACAAGCATCTCTGTGTTTTCCAAGCATCGGTGTGTTTTGCGGGCATCTCTGTGTTTTACGGGCATCTCTGTGTTTTTCGAACATCGGTGTGTTTTATGAGCATTTCTGTGTTTTACGAGCATCTGTGTTTGACGAGCATCTCCGTGTTTTGCGAGCATCTCCGTGTTTTGCGAGCATCTCTGTGTTTTACGGGCATCTCTGTGTTTTACGTGCATCTCTGTGTTTTACGAGCATCGGTGTCTTTTCCGAGCATTTCTGTGTTTTTCGAGCATCTCTGTGTTTTCTGAGCATCTGTGTGTTTTACGAGCATCTGTGTTTCATGGGCATCTCTGTGTTTTGCGAGCATCTCTGTGTTTTACGAGCGGTGTGTTTTTCGAGCATCTCTGTGTTTTACGAGAGGTGTGTTTTACGAGCATCTCTGTGTTTTACGAGCATCTCTGTGTTTTATGAGCGGTGTGTTTTAGGAGAATCTCTGTGTTTTCTGAGCATCTCTGTGTTTTATGAGCATCTGTGTTTCATGGGCATCTCTGTGTTTTGCGAGCATCTCTGTGTTTTACGAGCGGTGTTTTACGAGCATCAGTGTGTTTTATGGGCATCTCTGTGTTTTACGGGCATCTCTGTGTTTTGCGCGCATCTCTGTGTTTTACGAGCATCTCTGTGTTTTACGGGCATCATTGTGTTTTACGAGCATCGGTGTGTTTTACGGGCATCGGTGTGTTTTACGAGCATCGGTGTGTTTTACGAGCATCGGTGTGTTTCACGAGCATCGGTGTGTTTCACGAGCATTGGTGTGTTTTGCGAGCATCTCTGTGTTTTACGAGCATCGGTGTGTTTTACGAGCATCGGTGTGTTTTACGAGCATCGGTGTGTTTTACGAGCATCTCTGTGTTTTACGAGCATCGGTTTGTTTTACGAGCATCTCTGTGTTTTACGAGCATGTGTGTTTTACGAGCATCTCTGTGTTTTGCGAGCATCTCTGTGTTTTACGAGCATCTCTGTGTTTTACGAGCATCTCTGTGTTTTACGAGCATCTCGGTGTTTTACGGGCATCTCTGTGTTTTACGAGCATCTCTGTGTTTTGCGAGCATCGGTGTGTTTTGTGAGCATCTCTGTGTTTTACGGGCATCTCTGTGATTTACAAGCATCGGTGTGTTTTGTGAGCATCTCTGTGTTTTACGGGCATCTCTGTGATTTACAAGCATCGGTGTGTTTTGCGAGCATCTGTGTTTTACGGGCATCTCTGTGTTTTACAAGCATCGGTGTGTTTTGCGAGCATCTCTGTGTTTTGCGAGCATCTCTGTGTTTTACGGGCATCTCTGTGTTTTACGAGCATCTCTGTGTTTTGCGAGCATCGGTGTGTTTTGCGAGCATCTCTGTGTTTTACGGGCATCTCTGTGTTTTACCAGCATCGGTGTGTTTTGTGAGCATATCTGTGTTTTACGAGCATCTCTGTGTTTTACGGGCATCTCTGTGATTTACAAGCATTGGTGTGTTTTGCGGGCATCTCTGTGTTTTACGGGCATCTCTGTGTTTTTCGAACATCTCTGTGTTTTACGAGCATGTCTGTGTTTTACGAGCATGTCTGTGTTTTACAAGCATCTCTGTGATTTGCGAGCATCTCTGTGTTTTACGAGCATCGGTGTGTTTTATGAGCATTTCTGTGTTTTACGAGCATCTGTGTTTTACGAGCATCTGTGTTTTACGAGCATCTCTGTGTTTTACGACCATCTCCGTGTTTTGCGAGCATCGGTGTGTTTTACAAGCATTGGTGTGTTTTGCGGGCATCTCTGTGTTTTACGGGCATCTCTGTGTTTTACGGGCATCTCTGTGTTTTTCGAACATCTCTGTGTTTTACGGGCATCTCTGTGTTTTACAAACATCTCTGTGATTTGCGAGCATCTCTGTGTTTTACGAGCATCGGTGTGTTTTACGAGCATTCCTGTGTTTTACGAGCATTTCTGTGTTTTACGAGCATTTCTGTGTTTTACGAGCATCGGTGTGTTTTACGAGCATCTGTGTTTTACGAGCAGCTCTGTGTTTTACGACCATCTCCGTGTTTTGCGAGCATCTTAATGTTTTGCGAGCATCTCTATGTTTTACGGGCATCTCTGTGTTTTGCGAGCATCTCTGTGTTTTACGAGCATCTCTGTGTTTTACGAGCATCTCTGTGTTTTACGAGCATCTCTGTGTTTTACGTGCATCTCTGTGTTTTACGAGCATCGGTGTCTTTTCCGAGCATCTCTGTGTTTTACGGGCATCTCTGTGTTTTACAAGCATCGGTGTGTTTTGCGAGCATCTCTGTGTTTTGCGAGCATCTCTGTGTTTTACGGGCATCTCTGTGTTTTACGAGCATCTCTGTGTTTTGCGAGCATCGGTGTGTTTTGCGAGCATCTCTGTGTTTTACGGGCATCTCTGTGTTTTACCAACATCGGTGTGTTTTACGAGCATCGGTGTGTTTTACGAGCATCGGTGTGTTTTACGAGCATCGGTGTGTTTTACGAGCATCGGTGTGTTTTACGAGCATCGGTGTGTTTTACGAGCATCGGTGTGTTTTACGAGCATCTCTGTGTTTTACGAGCATCGGTTTGTTTTACGAGCATCTCTGTGTTTTACGAGCATCTCTGTGTTTTACGAGCATCGGTGTGTTTTACGAGCATCTCTGTGTTTTGCGAGCATCTCTGTGTTTTACGAGCATCTCTGTGTTTTACGAGCATCTCTGTGTTTTACGAGCATCTCGGTGTTTTATGGGCATCTCTGTGTTTTACGAGCATCTCTGTGTTTTGCGAGCATCGGTGTGTTTTGCGAGCATCTCTGTGTTTTACGGGCATCTCTGTGTTTTACAAGCATCGGTGTGTTTTGTGAGCATCTCTGTTTTACGAGCATCTCTGTGTTTTACGAGCATCTCTGTGTTTTACGAGCATCTCTGTGTTTTACGAGCATCTCTGTGTTTTGCGAGCATCGGTGTGTTTTGTGAGCATCTCTGTGTTTTACGGGCATCTCTGTGATTTACAAGCATCGGTGTGTTTTGTGAGCATCTCTGTGTTTTACGGGCATCTCTGTGATTTACAAGCATCGGTGTGTTTTGCGAGCATCTGTGTTTTACGGGCATCTCTGTGTTTTACAAGCATCGGTGTGTTTTGCGAGCATCTCTGTGTTTTGCGAGCATCTCTGTGTTTTACGGGCATCTCTGTGTTTTACGAGCATCTCTGTGTTTTGCGAGCATCGGTGTGTTTTGCGAGCATCTCTGTGTTTTACGGGCATCTCTGTGTTTTACGGGCATCTCTGTGATTTACAAGCATCGGTGTGTTTTGCGAGCATCTCTGTGTTTTACGGGCATCTCTGTGATTTACAAGCATTGGTGTGTTTTGCGAGCATCTGTGTTTTACGGGCATCTCTGTTTTTCGAACATCTCTGTGTTTTGCGAGCATCTCTGTGTTTTGCGAGCATCTCTGTGTTTTACGAGCATCGGTGTGTTTTACGAGCATCGGTGTGTTTTACGAGCATCGGTGTGTTTTACGAGCATCGGTGTGTTTTACGAGCATCGGTGTGTTTTACGAGCATTGGTGTGTTTTGCGAGCATCTCTGTGTTTTGCGAGCATCTCTGTGTTTTACGAGCATCGGTGTGTTTTACGAGCATCGGTGTGTTTTACGAGCATCGGTGTGTTTCACGAGCATTGGTGTGTTTTGCGAGCATCGGTGTGTTTTACAAGCATCGGTGTATTTTACAAGCATCGGTGTGTTTTGCGAGCATCTCTGTGTTTTACGGGCATCTCTGTGTTTTCCAAGCATCGGTGTGTTTTGCGGGCATCTCTGTGTTTTACGGGCATCTCTGTGTTTTTCGAACATCTCTGTGTTTTACGAGCATGTGTGTGTTTTACAAGCATCTCTGTGATTTGCGAGCATCTCTGTGTTTTACGAGCATCGGTGTGTTTTATGAGCATTTCTGTGTTTTACGAGCATCTGTGTTTTACGAGCATCTGTGTTTTACGAGCATCTCTGTGTTTTACGACCATCTCCGTGTTTTGCGAGCATCTCTATGTTTTACGAGCATCGGTGTGTTTTACGGGCATCTCTGTGTTTTACGGGCATCTCTGTGTTTTACGACCATCTCCATGTTTTGCGAGCATCTCTATATTTTACGAGCATCGGTGTGTTTCACGAGCATCGGTGTGTTTCGCGAGCATCGGTGTGTTTTACAAGCATCGGTGTGTTTTGCGAGCATCTCTGTGTTTTACGGGCATCTCTGTGTTTTACAAGCATTGGTGTGTTTTTCGAACATCTCTGTGTTTTACGGGCATCTCTGTGTTTTACAAGCATCTCTGTGATTTGCGAGCATCTCTGTGTTTTACGAGCATCGGTGTGTTTTACGAGCATTCCTGTGTTTTACGAGCATTTCTGTGTTTTACGAGCATTTCTGTGTTTTACGAGCATCGGTGTGTTTTACGAGCATCTGTGTTTTACGAGCAGCTCTGTGTTTTACGACCATCTCCGTGTTTTGCGAGCATCTTAATGTTTTGCGAGCATCTCTATGTTTTTCGGGCATCTCTGTGTTTTGCGAGCATCTCTGTGTTTTACGAGCATCTCTGTGTTTTACGAGCATCTCTGTGTTTTACGAGCATCTCTGTGTTTTACGTGCATCTCTGTGTTTTACGAGCATCGGTGTCTTTTCCGAGCATCTCTGTGTTTTGCGAGCATTTCTGTGTTTTACGAGCATCGGTGTGTTTTACGAGCATCTGTGTTTTACGAGCAGCTCTGTGTTTTACGACCATCTCCGTGTTTTGCGAGCATCTTAATGTTTTGCGAGCATCTCTATGTTTTTCGGGCATCTCTGTGTTTTACAAGCATCGGTGTGTTTTGCGAGCATCTCTGTGTTTTGCGAGCATCTCTGTGTTTTACGGGCATCTCTGTGTTTTACGAGCATCTCTGTGTTTTGCGAGCATCTCTGTGTTTTGCGAGCATCGGTTTGTTTTGCGAGCATCTCTGTGTTTTACGGGCATCTCTGTGTTTTACCAGCATCGGTGTGTTTTGTGAGCATCTCTGTGTTTTACGAGCATCTCTGTGTTTTACGGGCATCTCTGTGATTTACAAGCATCGGTGTGTTTTGCGAGCATCTCTGTGTTTTACGGGCATCTCTGTGATTTACAAGCATTGGTGTGTTTTGCGAGCATCTCTGTGTTTTACGGGCATCTCTGTTTTTCGAACATCTCTGTGTTTTGCGAGCATCTCTGTGTTTTACGAGCATCTCTGTGTTTTGCGAGCATCTCTGTGTTTTACGAGCATCGGTGTGTTTTACGAGCATCGGTGTGTTTTACGAGCATCGGTGTGTTTTACGAGCATCGGTGTGTTTTATGAGCATCGGTGTGTTTTGCGAGCATCTCTGTGTTTTGCGAGCATCTCTGTGTTTTGCGAGCATCTCTGTGTTTTACGAGCATCGGTGTGTTTTACGAGCATCGGTCTCTTTTAGCATCGGTGTCTTTTAGCATTTTACGAGCATCGGTGTCTTTCACGAGCATTGGTGTGTTTTAAGAGCATCGGTGTGTTTCACGAGCATTGGTGTGTTTTGCGAGCATCGGTGTGTTTCATGAGCATTGGTGTGTTTTGCGAGCATCGGTGTGTTTTACAAGCATCGGTGTGTTTTACAAGCATCGGTGTCTTTTACGAGCATTGGTGTGTTTTACGAGCATCGGTGTGTTTCACGAGCATTGGTGTGTTGTGCGAGCATCGGTGTGTTTCACGAGCATTGGTGTGTTTTGCGAGCATCGGTGTGTTTTACAAGCATCGGTGTGTTTTACAAGCATCGGTGTGTTTTACAAGCATCTCTGTGTTTTCCAAGCATCGGTGTGTTTTGCGGGCATCTCTGTGTTTTACGGGCATCTCTGTGTTTTTCGAACATCGGTGTGTTTTATGAGCATTTCTGTGTTTTACGAGCATCTGTGTTTTACGAGCATCTCCGTGTTTTGCGAGCATCTCCGTGTTTTGCGAGCATCTCTGTGTTTTACGGGCATGTCTGTGTTTTACGTGCATCTCTGTGTTTTACGAGCATCGGTGTCTTTTCCGAGCATTTCTGTGTTTTTCGAGCATCTCTGTGTTTTCTGAGCATCTGTGTGTTTTACGAGCATCTGTGTTTCATGGGCATCTCTGTGTTTTGCGAGCATCTCTGTGTTTTACGAGCGGTGTGTTTTTCGAGCATCTCTGTGTTTTACGAGAGGTGTGTTTTACGAGCATCTCTGTGTTTTACGAGCATCTCTGTGTTTTATGAGCGGTGTGTTTTAGGAGAATCTCTGTGTTTTCTGAGCATCTCTGTGTTTTACGAGCATCTGTGTTTCATGGGCATCTCTGTGTTTTGCGAGCATCTCTGTGTTTTACGAGCGGTGTTTTACGAGCATCAGTGTGTTTTATGGGCATCTCTGTGTTTTACGGGCATCTCTGTGTTTTGCGCGCATCTCTGTGTTTTACGAGCATCTCTGTGTTTTACGGGCATCGTTGTGTTTTACGAGCATCGGTGTGTTTCACGAGCATCGGTGTGTTTCACGAGCATTGGTGTGTTTTGCGAGCATCTCTGTGTTTTACGAGCATCGGTGTGTTTTACGAGCATCGGTGTGTTTTACGAGCATCGGTGTGTTTTACGAGCATCGGTGTGTTTTACGAGCATCGGTGTGTTTTACGAGCATCGGTGTGTTTTACGAGCATCTCTGTGTTTTACGAGCATCGGTTTGTTTTACGAGCATCTCTGTGTTTTACGAGCATGTGTGTTTTACGAGCATCTCTGTGTTTTGCGAGCATCTCTGTGTTTTACGAGCATCTCTGTGTTTTACGAGCATCTCTGTGTTTTACGAGCATCTCGGTGTTTTATGGGCATCTCTGTGTTTTACGAGCATCTCTGTGTTTTGCGAGCATCGGTGTGTTTTGTGAGCATCTCTGTGTTTTACGGGCATCTCTGTGATTTACGAGCATCGGTGTGTTTTGTGAGCATCTCTGTGTTTTACGGGCATCTCTGTGATTTACAAGCATCGGTGTGTTTTGCGAGCATCTGTGTTTTACGGGCATCTCTGTGTTTTACAAGCATCGGTGTGTTTTGCGAGCATCTCTGTGTTTTGCGAGCATCTCTGTGTTTTACGGGCATCTCTGTGTTTTACGAGCATCTCTGTGTTTTGCGAGCATCGGTGTGTTTTGCGAGCATCTCTGTGTTTTACGGGCATCTCTGTGTTTTACCAGCATCGGTGTGTTTTGTGAGCATATCTGTGTTTTACGAGCATCTCTGTGTTTTACGGGCATCTCTGTGATTTACAAGCATTGGTGTGTTTTGCGAGCATCTGTGTTTTATGGGCATCTCTGTTTTTCGAACATCTCTGTGTTTTGCGAGCATCTCTGTGTTTTACAAGCATCTCTGTGTTTTGCGAGCATCTCTGTGTTTTACGAGCATCGGTGTGTTTTACGAGCATCGGTGTGTTTTACGAGCATCGGTGTGTTTTGCGAGCATCGGTGTGTTTCACGAGCATTGGTGTGTTTTGCGAGCATCGGTGTGTTTTACAAGCATCGGTGTGTTTTACAAGCATCGGTGTGTTTTGCGGGCATCTCTGTGTTTTACGGGCATCTCTGTGTTTTTCGAACATCTCTGTGTTTTACGAGCATGTCTGTGTTTTACAAGCATCTCTGTGATTTGCGAGCATCTCTGTGTTTTACGAGCATCGGTGTGTTTTATGAGCATTTCTGTGTTTTACGAGCATCTGTGTTTTACGAGCATCTGTGTTTTACGAGCATCTCTGTGTTTTACGACCATCTCCGTGTTTTGCGAGCATCTCTATGTTTTACGAGCATCGGTGTGTTTTACGGGCATCTCTGTGTTTTCGGGCATCTCTGTGTTTTACGACCATCTCCATGTTTTGCGAGCATCTCTATATTTTACGAGCATCGGTGTGTTTCGCGAGCATCGGTGTGTTTTACAAGCATCGGTGTGTTTTGCGAGCATCTCTGTGTTTTACGGGCATCTCTGTGTTTTACCAGCATTGGTGTGTTTTGCGGGCATCTCTGTGTTTTACGGGCATCTCTGTGTTTTACGGGCATCTCTGTGTTTTTCGAACATCTCTGTGTTTTACGGGCATCTCTGTGTTTTACAAGCATCTCTGTGATTTGCGAGCATCTCTGTGTTTTACGAGCATCGGTGTGTTTTACGAGCATTCCTGTGTTTTACGAGCATTTCTGTGTTTTACGAGCATTTCTGTGTTTTACGAGCATCGGTGTGTTTTACGAGCATCTGTGTTTTACGAGCAGCTCTGTGTTTTACGACCATCTCCGTGTTTTGCGAGCATCTTAATGTTTTGCGAGCATCTCTATGTTTTACGGGCATCTCTGTGTTTTACGAGCATCTCTGTGTTTTACGAGCATCTCTGTGTTTTACGTGTATCTCTGTGTTTTACGAGAATCGGTGTCTTTTCCGAGCATCTCTGTGTTTTACGGGCATCTCTGTGTTTTACAAGCATCGGTGTGTTTTGCGAGCATCTCTGTGTTTTGCGAGCATCTCTGTGTTTTGCGAGCATCTCTGTGTTTTACGGGCATCTCTGTGTTTTACGAGCATCTCTGTGTTTTGCGAGCATCGGTGTGTTTTACGAGCATTCCTGTGTATTACGAGCATTTCTGTGTTTTACGAGCATTTCTGTGTTTTACGAGCATCGGTGTGTTTTACGAGCATCTGTGTTTTACGAGCAGCTCTGTGTTTTACGACCATCTCCGTGTTTTGCGAGCATCTTAATGTTTTGCGAGCATCTCTATGTTTTACGGGCATCTCTGTGTTTTACGAGCATCTCTGTGTTTTACGAGCATCTCTGTGTTTTACGTGTATCTCTGTGTTTTACGAGAATCGGTGTCTTTTCCGAGCATCTCTGTGTTTTACGGGCATCTCTGTGTTTTACAAGCATCGGTGTGTTTTGCGAGCATCTCTGTGTTTTGCGAGCATCTCTGTGTTTTGCGAGCATCTCTGTGTTTTACGGGCATCTCTGTGTTTTACGAGCATCTCTGTGTTTTGCGAGCATCGGTGTGTTTTGCGAGCATCTCTGTGTTTTACGGGCATCTCTGTGTTTTACGTGCATCTCTGTGTTTTACGAGCATCGGTGTCTTTTCCGAGCATTTCTGTGTTTTTCGAGCATCTCTGTGTTTTCTGAGCATCTGTGTGTTTTACGAGCATCTGTGTTTCATGGGCATCTCTGTGTTTTGCGAGCATCTCTGTGTTTTACGAGCGGTGTGTTTTTCGAGCATCTCTGTGTTTTACGAGAGGTGTGTTTTACGAGCATCTCTGTGTTTTATGAGCATCTCTGTGTTTTATGAGCGGTGTGTTTTAGGAGAATCTCTGTGTTTTCTGAGCATCTCTGTATTACGAGCATCTGTGTTTCATGGGCATCTCTGTGTTTTGCGAGCATCTCTGTGTTTTACGAGCGGTGTTTTCCGAGCATCAGTGTGTTTTATGGGCATCTCTGTGTTTTACGGGCATCTCTGTGTTTTGCGAGCATCTCTGTGTTTTACGGGCATCTCTGTGATTTACAAGCATTGGTGTGTTTTGCGAGCATCTGTGTTTTACGGGCATCTCTGTTTTTCGAACATCTCTGTGTTTTGCGAGCATCTCTGTGTTTTGCGAGCATCTCTGTGTTTTACGAGCATCGGTGTGTTTTACGAGTATCGGTGTGTTTTACGAGCATCGGTGTGTTTTACGAGCATCGGTGTGTTTTACGAGCATCGGTGTCTTTTACGAGCATCGGTGTGTTTTACGAGCATCGGTGTGTTTCACGAGCATTGGTGTGTTTTGCGAGCATCGGTGTGTTTTACAAGCATCGGTGTGTTTTACAAGCATCGGTGTGTTTTGCGAGCATCTCTGTGTTTTACGGGCATCTCTGTGTTTTCCAAGCATCGGTGTGTTTTGCGGGCATCTCTGTGTTTTACGGGCATCTCTGTGTTTTTCGAACATCTCTGTGTTTTACGAGCATGTGTGTGTTTTACAAGCATCTCTGTGATTTGCGAGCATCTCTGTGTTTTACGAGCATCGGTGTGTTTTATGAGCATTTCTGTGTTTTACGAGCATCTGTGTTTTACGAGCATCTGTGTTTTACGAGCATCTCTGTGTTTTACGACCATCTCCGTGTTTTGCGAGCATCTCTATGTTTTACGAGCATCGGTGTGTTTTACGGGCATCTCTGTGTTTTACGGGCATCTCTGTGTTTTACGACCATCTCCATGTTTTGCGAGCATCTCTATATTTTACGAGCATCGGTGTGTTTCACGAGCATCGGTGTGTTTCGCGAGCATCGGTGTGTTTTACAAGCATCGGTGTGTTATGCGAGCATCTCTGTGTTTTACGGGCATCTCTGTGTTTTACAAGCATTGGTGTGTTTTACGGGCATCTCTGTGTTTTACGGGCATCTCTGTGTATTACGGGCATCTCTGTGTTTTTCGAACATCTCTGTGTTTTACGGGCATCTCTGTGTTTTACAAGCATCTCTGTGATTTGCGAGCATCTCTGTGTTTTACGAGCATCGGTGTGTTTTACGAGCATTCCTGTGTTTTACGAGCATTTCTGTGTTTTACGAGCATTTCTGTGTTTTACGAGCATCGGTGTGTTTTACGAGCATCTGTGTTTTACGAGCAGCTCTGTGTTTTACGACCATCTCCGTGTTTTGCGAGCATCTTAATGTTTTGCGAGCATCTCTATGTTTTTCGGGCATCTCTGTGTTTTGCGAGCATCTCTGTGTTTTACGAGCATCTCTGTGTTTTACGAGCATCTCTGTGTTTTACGAGCATCTCTGTGTTTTACGTGCATCTCTGTGTTTTACGAGCATCGGTGTCTTTTCCGAGCATCTCTGTGTTTTACGGGCATCTCTGTGTTTTACAAGCATCGGTGTGTTTTGCGAGCATCTCTGTGTTTTGCGAGCATCTCTGTGTTTTACGGGCATCTCTGTGTTTTACGAGCATCTCTGTGTTTTGCGAGCATCTCTGTGTTTTGCGAGCATCGGTTTGTTTTGCGAGCATCTCTGTGTTTTACGGGCATCTCTGTGTTTTACCAGCATCGGTGTGTTTTGTGAGCATCTCTGTGTTTTACGAGCATCTCTGTGTTTTACGGGCATCTCTGTGATTTACAAGCATCGGTGTGTTTTGCGAGCATCTCTGTGTTTTACGGGCATCTCTGTGATTTACAAGCATTGGTGTGTTTTGCTAGCATCTCTGTGTTTTACGGGCATCTCTGTTTTTCGAACATCTCTGTGTTTTGCGAGCATCTCTGTGTTTTACGAGCATCTCTGTGTTTTGCGAGCATCTCTGTGTTTTACGAGCATCGGTGTGTTTTACGAGCATCGGTGTGTTTTACGAGCATCGGTGTGTTTTACGAGCATCGGTGTGTTTTATGAGCATCGGTGTGTTTTGCGAGCATCTCTGTGTTTTGCGAGCATCTCTGTGTTTTGCGAGCATCTCTGTGTTTTACGAGCATCGGTGTGTTTTACGAGCATCGGTCTCTTTTAGCATCGGTGTCTTTTAGCATTTTACGAGCATCGGTGTCTTTCACGAGCATTGGTGTGTTTTAAGAGCATCGGTGTGTTTCACGAGCATTGGTGTGTTTTGCGAGCATCGGTGTGTTTCACGAGCATTGGTGTGTTTTGCGAGCATTGGTGTGTTTTGCGAGCATCGGTGTGTTTTACAAGCATCGGTGTGTTTTACAAGCATCGGTGTCTTTTACGAGCATTGGTGTGTTTTACGAGCATCGGTGTGTTTCACGAGCATTGGTGTGTTGTGCGAGCATCGGTGTGTTTCACGAGCATTGGTGTGTTTTGCGAGCATCGGTGTGTTTTACAAGCATCGGTGTGTTTTACAAGCATCTCTGTGTTTTCCAAGCATCGGTGTGTTTTGCGGGCATCTCTGTGTTTTACGGGCATCTCTGTGTTTTTCGAACATCGGTGTGTTTTATGAGCATTTCTGTGTTTTACGAGCATCTGTGTTTGACGAGCATCTCCGTGTTTTGCGAGCATCTCCGTGTTTTGCGAGCATCTCTGTGTTTTACGGGCATCTCTGTGTTTTACGTGCATCTCTGTGTTTTACGAGCATCGGTGTCTTTTCCGAGCATTTCTGTGTTTTTCGAGCATCTCTGTGTTTTCTGAGCATCTGTGTGTTTTACGAGCATCTGTGTTTCATGGGCATCTCTGTGTTTTGCGAGCATCTCTGTGTTTTACGAGCGGTGTGTTTTTCGAGCATCTCTGTGTTTTACGAGAGGTGTGTTTTACGAGCATCTCTGTGTTTTACGAGCATCTCTGTGTTTTATGAGCGGTGTGTTTTAGGAGAATCTCTGTGTTTTCTGAGCATCTCTGTGTTTTATGAGCATCTGTGTTTCATGGGCATCTCTGTGTTTTGCGAGCATCTCTGTGTTTTACGAGCGGTGTTTTACGAGCATCAGTGTGTTTTATGGGCATCTCTGTGTTTTACGGGCATCTCTGTGTTTTGCGCGCATCTCTGTGTTTTACGAGCATCTATGTGTTTTACGGGCATCGTTGTGTTTTACGAGCATCGGTGTGTTTTACGGGCATCGGTGTGTTTTACGAGCATCGGTGTGTTTTACGAGCATCGGTGTGTTTCACGAGCATCGGTGTGTTTCACGAGCATTGGTGTGTTTTGCGAGCATCTCTGTGTTTTACGAGCATCGGTGTGTTTTACGAGCATCGGTGTGTTTTACGAGCATCGGTGTGTTTTACGAGCATCGGTGTGTTTTACGAGCATCGGTGTGTTTTACGAGCATCTCTGTGTTTTACGAGCATCGGTTTGTTTTACGAGCATCTCTGTGTTTTACGAGCATGTGTGTTTTACGAGCATCTCTGTGTTTTGCGAGCATCTCTGTGTTTTACGAGCATCTCTGTGTTTTACGAGCATCTCTGTGTTTTACGAGCATCTCGGTGTTTTACGGGCATCTCTGTGTTTTACGAGCATCTCTGTGTTTTGCGAGCATCGGTGTGTTTTGTGAGCATCTCTGTGTTTTACGGGCATCTCTGTGATTTACAAGCATCGGTGTGTTTTGTGAGCATCTCTGTGTTTTACGGGCATCTCTGTGATTTACAAGCATCGGTGTGTTTTGCGAGCATCTGTGTTTTACGGGCATCTCTGTGTTTTACAAGCATCGCTGTGTTTTGCGAGCATCTCTGTGTTTTGCGAGCATCTCTGTGTTTTACGGGCATCTCTGTGTTTTACGAGCATCTCTGTGTTTTGCGAGCATCGGTGTGTTTTGCGAGCATCTCTGTGTTTTACGGGCATCTCTGTGTTTTACCAGCATCGGTGTGTTTTGTGAGCATATCTGTGTTTTACGAGCATCTCTGTGTTTTACGGGCATCTCTGTGATTTACAAGCATTGGTGTGTTTTGCGAGCATCTGTGTTTTACGGGCATCTCTGTTTTTCGAACATCTCTGTGTTTTGCGAGCATCTCTGTGTTTTACAAGCATCTCTGTGTTTTGCGAGCATCTCTGTGTTTTACGAGCATCGGTGTGTTTTACGAGCATCGGTGTGTTTTACGAGCATCAGTGTGTTTTGCGAGCATCGGTGTGTTTCACGAGCATTGGTGTGTTTTGCGAGCATCGGTGTGTTTTACAAGCATCGGTGTGTTTTACAAGCATCGGTGTGTTTTACAAGCATCGGTGTGTTTTGCGAGCATCTCTGTGTTTTACGGGCATCTCTGTGTTTTCCAAGCATCGGTGTGTTTTGCGGGCATCTCTGTGTTTTACGGGCATCTCTGTGTTTTTCGAACATCTCTGTGTTTTACGAGCATGTCTGTGTTTTACAAGCATCTCTGTGATTTGCGAGCATCTCTGTGTTTTACGAGCATCGGTGTGTTTTATGAGCATTTCTGTGTTTTACGAGCATCTGTGTTTTACGAGCATCTGTGTTTTACGAGCATCTCTGTGTTTTACGACCATCTCCGTGTTTTGCGAGCATCTCTATGTTTTACGAGCATCGGTGTGTTTTACGGGCATCTCTGTGTTTTCGGGCATCTCTGTGTTTTACGACCATCTCCATGTTTTGCGAGCATCTCTATATTTTACGAGCATCGGTGTGTTTCACGAGCATCGGTGTGTTTCGCGAGCATCGGTGTGTTTTACAAGCATCGGTGTGTTTTGCGAACATCTCTGTGTTTTACGGGCATCTCTGTGTTTTACAAGCATTGGTGTGTTTTGCGGGCATCTCTGTGTTTTACGGGCATCTCTGTGTTTTACGGGCATCTCTGTGTTTTTCGAACATCTCTGTGATTTGCGAGCATCTCTGTGTTTTACGAGCATCGGTGTGTTTTATGAGCATTCCTGTGTTTTACGAGCATTTCTGTGTTTTACGAGCATTTCTGTGTTTTACGAGCATCGGTGTGTTTTACGAGCATCTGTGTTTTACGAGCAGCTCTGTGTTTTACGACCATCTCCGTGTTTTGCGAGCATCTTAATGTTTTGCGAGCATCTCTATGTTTTACGGGCATCTCTGTGTTTTACGAGCATCTCTGTGTTTTACGAGCATCTCTGTGTTTTACGAGCATCTCTGTGTTTTACGTGTATCTCTGTGTTTTACGAGAATCGGTGTCTTTTCCGAGCATCTTTTTTTTTTTTTTTTTTTTGTTTTGTTTTGTATACAATATCGAGGCTCGTGAAAGAGCGAACATTAATCACATGAACACACAGAAAGACAAACCGACACATAAAACATATAACATAGGGAGCGGTAGACAAGATGGGGAGAGAGGGGGAAGGACACAAACACAACATTTGAGAGCAGGGACCGAGAGACATGGAGAGATCTGAGAGAGGGCGAGGGCTTTGGGGGGGGGGGGGGCGTGGGAAGGGGGCAGTGGGAGAGGTATAAAACATATGGACACTGCCAGGACTTCCAGGAAAGAAGTTGGAATTTCAAACAAGGTGGATCTGGGGTGAATTAGCGGGGGTAGAAAAGATCAAGGTTTTGGATGGGGGAAGATAAGAGATGGTGGTGAACAGCTGTTTTAAAGACCTGGAGGGAGGAGTGGGATTGAAGGGAGTGAGGGAGTTTGTTCCAGAGGCGGGAGAAAAGAGGAATGAAAGAGTGAAGGTGAGCGGAGAGCCGAGATTTCGGCAGTTTAACCATCAGAGGGTTGCTGGCAGATCTTGTGCGACCTGTAGGAATATTTGGGGGACAGAGCACAGAGAGAGCTGGGGGTGCAAGGCCGGAGAGGAGTCGGTAGAAGACAGAAAGACCACCTACCTGCCTGCGGTGAGTGAGTGAAAGGCCCTCAGAGATAGCTTCATCGCGGGAGATTCCAATAATTCTGAAAGCTTTGGTTTCAACAGCGTGAAGCCGAGCTAGGTGTGAGGCAGGAGCACCGGCCCATAGGGGAGAACAGTATTCCATTGAGCTGCGGATGAAAGCCTTGTATGTGGTGAGGAGCTCAGGTGTGCCGAGGAAGGACTTCGCACGACGGAGGATGCCCAGTCGGCGACTGGCTTTGGAGGCCAGCTTGGAAATGTGGTTTTCCCAAGAAAGATCATGGCAGATAGTGAGACCCAAAATCTTGAGCGACAGAACTTCTTGGAGAGGATTGTTGAGAAAGTAGATGGGAGGGTTGTCCAGTCGATCTTTTCGGAGAGACATAGTAAGAGTGTGAGATTTGTCAGGATTGAAAGACATGTTCCACTTGTTTGACCAGTCTGTGATTTTGTCCAGGTCTTCAGAGAGTGAGGAGGCAGCAGACTGCCGATCTGAGGGAAGAGGAATGGAGCGGCAGAGAGTGGAGTCATCAGCAAAGAGATAGAGAGGATTTTCGAGAGAGTCAGAGAGATCATTGATGAAGACCAGAAAAAGCACGGGGCCCAGAACACTGCCTTGGGGAACTCCAGCCTGAACAGGAAGAGGAGATGAGAGAAACCCATTCAGGGCCACACGTTGACGACGACTAGAGAGGAAGTCCGCCAGCCATGCGTGGAGATTTCCATGGATACCAAAGGAGGAGAGTTTGGTGAGCAGAGCGGGGTGCCAGACCGTGTCGAAGGCACGTGATATGTCGAGGGAGACAGCTCTAATTTCCTGTTTGGCATTGAGGACCTCCATCCATTGTTGAGACAGCAGAAGCAGCATGTCCAGAGTAGAGTGACCTGGTCTGAAACCAAATTGATGATCAGAGATCAAGCCATTGGAGAAGAGGAAAGATTTCATATCAGAAGCAATGATGGATTCCATGACTTTGCTGACAATTGGGAGAAGGCTGATTGGTCTGTAGTTGCTAGGATCTGTTTTTGCACCTTTTTTGTGCAAAGCGGTGATGTTGGCTGATTTCCAAGCAGATGGCAGTTGACCTTGAGCAAAAGAGAGGGTGAAGAGAACAGAGAGAGGGTGAGATAGAGCAGCAGAGCAGGATTTTAGGACCCGTGGGCTGATGCCGTCGGGTCCAGTTGCAGAATCAGAGTCGAGGGTTGACAGAAACTTTTCCACCTTGTCAGGAGGAAAGGACACGGAGTCCAGGAGCAGCAGGGTACGACTGGGTATGGTGGGTACAGAGAGGGATGGGTTTGGGACACAAGATTTAGAGGCAAACACAGAGTTGAGGCATTCAGCTTTTTCACGTGCGGAGTCAGCTGTGTAGCCGTTTGAGGTAAGGGAGGGGATGGAGGGGGAACAAACACCAGAAACGGATTTGACCAGACGCCACCAGGATTTGGAAGAGGGAGACAGATAAGAGAGTTCGGTCTTGAGAACGGAGAGATATTGTTTCCTGGCTCTCCTGAGGGTGGACACACACTTGTTTCGGGCTTTGTGAAAGGAAATGAGATTTCCTTCCGTTGGATTTGCTTTCCAGGAGACGAAGGCAAGTTGTTTCTGGGCAACAGCCTCACCACAAGATTCCGTGTACCATGGACGGGAGGAAGGGTATGACAACTGAAGACGAGATGGGATAAATCTGTGCATGAGAGAGAGCAATTTACTTTGGAAGAATTCCCAGGATGAGTTGATGTCAGAGGTGGTAGAGATGGGAGACCAGTCCAGATGATTGATGGCTGCTTGAAGACCGTGCCAGTTGGCCTGAGTGAAATGCCAGACTCGTCGACGCTGAGCAGGCTCCCTGAGGATGGTCAGAGAGATGTCCACTTTAACAAGGACATGATCAGATGATCCGATCGGAGCAGAAGAAGAGCAGCAGACATTTTCAGGGAAGTTAGTCATAACCAAGTCCAGAAGAGAAGATGTTCCGTTGACTGAGATCCGGGTCGGGAAATTGACAGATTGTGTCAGTCCCAGTGAGTCGCAGAAGTCCTTTGCTGAGGAGCCATGGCTGGTGAGAGAGGTACCCACACCCAGCCAACTGGCATGATGACAGTTGAAATCACCACATATGAGGAAGAGAGAGTTGGGATGAGTAGATAGAAGTTGGTCCATATCATCAGACAGCGAGATGTAGATGGAGTCATCACTGTTTGGTGGACGGTACAACACACATATGAACAAGAGGTGGGAGCGAAGGGGAAGCCGTAGCCAGAGGTATTCCTGGGGGTGAGGTGGAGAGAGTGCAGTGCAGGGCGAGTGAGGAAGAGAGTTTTTGATAAAGATAGCAACCCCGCCTCCAGGACGAGGCTCAGGTCTATCATACCGGAGGAGGGAGTAGCCCGGGAGAGATACTATGGAATCAGAGACATCATAAAGGAGGAAAGTTTCTGTTAAGCAGATCACGTCTGGTTTGACAGAAGCAACCTGTATGGAGAGATCAGTTAAGTTTGAACGAAGGCCCCGGATGTTTGAGGTCCATACCGTTAATGAAGAGGAAGGGGGAGCATCAGATACAGAACAGGGGGGAGGAGGGGGAGGTTAAGATGTGGAAGAGGTGGAAGAGGTAGGGAGAGCTGTTGAAGGTGTGTCAGAGATTTCAGAATAGCTCGGAGAAAGGGAAGGATGGGGCGGACAAAAGGTTTGATGGTGATTGGGTGAGCCACAATGAGGTGTTGTTTGAGGAGGGGGAAGAGCGAGGCAGAAGGTTGGGGGAGATGGAGGTGAGAGTTTGAAGGGGGAAGAAGCGGGGAGGACGCTTTGAGGAGGGGGAGTGAGCGGGGGGAAATTGAGAAGCAATGAGGGTGGGGAGATTTGAAGGGGAGGGGTGAGGGGGGAGTTTGGGAGGGAAGGGACAAGGGGAGGGATTTGAAAGGGATGGGATATGGGGGAGATTTGGAGGGGAGGGGTGAGGCAGGAGTCTAGGAGGGGAGGGGCGAGGGGGCGTCTTGGCGGGGAGGGGTGAGGGAGTAGTTTAGGAGGGAGGGGGCAAGGGGGGAGATTTGAAAGGGATGGGTGATGGGGAAGATTTGGAGGGGAGGGGTGATGGGGAAGATTTGGAGGGGAGGGGTGATGGGGAAGATTTGGAGGGGAGGGGTTATGGGGAAGATTTGGAGGGGAGGGGTGAGATTGGATTTTTGAAAGTGTACGATTTATGGGAAACGAACATTTATTGCAAAATGAGTTTCTTGTGACCTTCGAGTTAAAAATACGTTTAAGGACGCTGGATGGAGGATGGAGTGCAGGAGAGTTTAGGGAATGTAGAACAAAGGCACTATAGGAGATGGATATTTTTTTTGGGATGAATTGATTTGGTGAGCAAGTCGAAAGCAGCCTTTTAAAGAAGAAGAAGAAAAAGGTGTTATAAAATATGACGGAATACATAACTTGAGAGGAAAGTGTAAACATTGAAGGTTAATGAGTGAAAACTATCTGGGGAAATGGGGGAGAAACACGTGGTCGAAGAACGAACGAACGAATAAGAATGAATAAACGAATGAGAACAGAGAAGGAAATGTTTTTTTTTTTTTTTTTTTTTTTTTTTTTTTTTGAGTTGAGATTTACACAAGGAAGTAGGCTATGGGTGAAAAGCCTGGGAATACAGAGAACGAAAGTTATTGGATCACAAACGACGGACCACTGAGAGAAAAACAAAGCCTCAAGGTTGTACAGTGCACACTGTACAAGGCCTTGCTCGCGACACGGCAAACAGACGATCAATTTATGAAAGATAAACACCGAGAAACAACCAAAGTTGCACACAATAACTTCACACACCGAAAGATAAATACAGTTTCGACAAAATACAATTGTGAACAGACTTAACTTCGAAAAACGTGGAGACCGTGTGGAGCTTCGAAAATCCCTGCCGCCGTCTCCAAGATCTCGCGAGATCTCTGTGTTTTACGGGCATCTCTGTGTTTTACAAGCATCGGTGTGTTTTGCGAGCATCTCTGTGTTTTGCGAGCATCTCTGTGTTTTACGGGCATCTCTGTGTTTTACGAGCATCTCTGTGTTTTGCGAGCATCGGTGTGTTTTGCGAGCATCTCTGTGTTTTACGGGCATCTCTGTGTTTTACGTGCATCTCTGTGTTTTACGAGCATCGGTGTCTTTTCCGAGCATTTCTGTGTTTTTCGAGCATCTCTGTGTTTTCTGAGCATCTGTGTGTTTTACGAGCATCTGTGTTTCATGGGCATCTCTGTGTTTTACGAGCGGTGTGTTTTTCGAGCAACTCTGTGTTTTACGAGAGGTGTGTTTTACGAGCATCTCTGTGTTTTATGAGCATCTCTGTGTTTTATGAGCGGTGTGTTTTAGGAGAATCTCTGTGTTTTCTGAGCATCTCTGTGTTTTACGAGCATCTGTGTTTCATGGGCATCTCTGTGTTTTGCGAGCATCTCTGTGTTTTACGAGCGGTGTTTTCCGAGCATCAGTGTGTTTTATGGGCATCTCTGTGTTTTACGGGCATCTCTGTGTTTTGCGCGCATCTCTGTGTTTTACGAGCATCTCTGTGTTTTACGGGCATCGTTGTGTTTTACGGGCATCGGTGTGTTTTACGAGCATCGGTGTGATTTACGAGCATCTCTCTGTTTTACGAGCATCGGTGTGTTTTACGAGCATCTCTGTGTTTTACGAACATCGGTGTGTTTTACGAGCATCAGTGTGTTTTTTGTGCATCAGTGTGTTTTACGAGCATCTCTGTGTTTTACGAGCATCGGTGTGTTTTACGAGCATCGGTGTGTTTTACGAGCATCTCTTTGTTTTACGAGCATCGGTGTGTTTTACGAGCATCGGTTTGTTTTACGAGCATCTCTGTGTTTTACCAGCATCTCTGTGTTTTACGGGCATCTCTGTGTTTTACGAGCATCTCTGTGTTTTGCGAGCATCGGTGTGTTTTGCGAGCATCTCTGTGTTTTACAGGCATCTCTGTGTTTTACAAGCATCGGTGTGTTTTGCGAGTATCTCTGTGTTTTACGAGCATCTCTGTGTTTTATGAGCATCTCTGTGTTTTACGAGCATCTCTGTGTTTTGCGAGCATCGGTGTGTTTTGCGAGCATCTCTGTGTTTTACGGGCATCTCTGTGATTTACAAGCATCGGTGTGTTTTGCGAGCATCTCTGTGTTTTATGGGCATCTCTGTGTTTTACGAGCATCTCTGTGTTTTATGAGCATCTCTGTGTTTTACGAGCATCTCTGTGTTTTGCGAGCATCGGTGTGTTTTGCGAGCATCTCTGTGTTTTACGGGCATCTCTGTGATTTACAAGCATCGGTGTGTTTTGCGAGCATCTCTGTGTTTTACAGGCATCTCTGTGTTTTACAAGCATCGGTGTGTTTTGCGAGCATCTCTGTGTTTTACGAGCATCTCTGTGTTTTATGAGCATCTCTGTGTTTTACGAGCATCTCTGTGTTTTGCGAGCATCGGTGTGTTTTGCGAGCATCTCTGTGTTTTACGGGCATCTCTGTGATTTACAAGCATCGGTGTGTTTTGCGAGCATCTCTGTGTTTTATGGGCATCTCTGTGTTTTACGAGCATCGGTGTGTTTTGCGAGCATCTCTGTGTTTTACGGGCATCTCTGTGTTTTACAAGCATCGGTGTGTTTTGCGAGCATCTCTGTTTTACGGGCATCTCTGTGTTTTTCGAACATCTCTGTGTTTTGCGAGCATCTCTGTGTTTTGCGAGCATCTCTGTGTTTTACGAGCATCGGTGTGTTTTACGAGCATCGGTGTGTTTCACGAGCATCGGTGTGTTTTGCGAGCATCGGTGTGTTTCATGAGCATCGGTGTGTTTTGCGAGCATCGGTGAGTTTTACAAGCATCGGTGTGTTTTGCGAGCATCTCTGTGTTTTACGGGCATCTCTGTGTTTTACAAGCATCGGTGTGTTTTGCGGGCATCTCTGTATTTTACGGGCATCTGTGTTTTTCGAACATCTCTGTGTTTTACGAGCATGTCTGTGTTTTACAAGCATCTCTGTGATTTGCGAGCATCTCTATGTTTTACGAGCATCGGTGTGTTTCACGAGCATTGGTGTGTTTTGCGAGCATCGGTGTGTTTTACAAGCATCGGTGTGTTTTACAAGCATCGGTGTGTTTTACAAGCATCGGTGTGTTTTGCGGGCATCTCTGTATTTTACGGGCATCTCTGTGTTTTACGGGCATCTCTGTGTTTTACAAGCATCTCTGTGATTTGCGAGCATCTCTGTGTTTTACGAGCATCGGTGTGTTTTACGAGCATTTCTGTGTTTTACGAGCATTTCTGTGTTTTACGAGCATCGGTGTGTTTTCCGAGCATCTGTGTTTTACGAGCATCTCAGTGTTTTGCGAGCATCTCTATGTTTTACGGGCATCTCTGTGTTTTGCGAGCATCTCTGTGTTTTACGTGCATCTGTGTTTTACGAGCATCGGTGTCTTTTCCGAGCATCTCTGTGTTTTACGAGCATCTCTGTGTTTTACGAGCATCTCTGTGTTGTTCGTGCATCTCTACGGTGTTTTATGAGCATCGGTGTGTTTTACGAGCATCGGTGTGTTTTACGAGCATCGGGTGTTTTACGAGCATCGGGTGTTTTACGAGCATCGGTGTGTTTTACGAGCATCGGGTGTTTTACGAGCATCGGTGTGTTTTACGAGCATCGGGTGTTTTACGAGCATCGGGTGTTTTACGAGCATCGGGTGTTTTACGAGCATCGGTGTGTTTTACGAGCATCGGTGTGTTTTATGAGCATCGGTGTGTTTTACGAGCATCGGTGTGTTTTACGAGCATCGGGTGTTTTACGAGCATCGGGTGTTTTACGAGCATCGGGTGTTTTACGAGCATCGGTGTGTTTTACGAGCATCGGTGTGTTTTACGAGCATCGGTGTGTTTTCAAGCATCTCTGTCGGTGTGTTTTACGAGCATCGGTGTGTTTTACGAGCATCGGTGTGTTTTACGAGCATCGCTGTGTTTTACGAGCATCGGTTTGTTTTACGAGCATCTCTGTGTTTTACGAGCATCTCTGTGTTTTACGAGCATCGGTGTGTTTTACGAGCATCTCTGTGTTTTGCGAGCATCTCTGTGTTTTACGAGCATCTCTGTGTTTTACGGGCATCTCTGTGTTTTACGAGCATCTCTGTGTTTTGCGAGCATTGGTGTGTTTTGCGAGCATCTCTGTGTTTTACGGGCATCTCTGTGTTTTACAAGCATCGGTGTGTTTTGTGAGCATCTCTGTTTTACGAGCATCTCTGTGTTTTACGAGCATCTCTGTGTTTTACGAGCATCTCTGTGTTTTACGAGCATCTCTGTGTTTTGCGAGCATCGGTGTGTTTTGTGAGCATCTCTGTGTTTTACGGGCATCGGTGTGTTTCACGAGCATTGGTGTGTTTTGCGAGCATCGGTGTGTTTTGCGAGCATCTCTGTGTTTTACGAGCATCGGTGTGTTTTACGAGCATCGGTGTGTTTTACGAGCATCGGTGTGTTTCACGAGCATTGGTGTGTTTTGCGAGCATCTCTGTGTTTTGCGAGCATCTCTGTGTTTTACGAGCATCGGTGTGTTTTACGAGCATCGGTGTGTTTTCCGAGCATCGGTGTGTTTTCGGAGCATCGGTGTGTTTTGCGAGCATCTCTGTGTTTTACGGGCATCTCTGTGTTTTACGGGCATCTCTGTGTTTTCCAAGCATCGGTGTGTTTTGCGGGCATCTCTGTGTTTTACGGGCATCTCTGTGTTTTTCGAACATCTCTGTGTTTTACGCATCGGTGTCTTTTCCGAGCATCTCTGTGTTTTACGAGCATCTCTGTGTTTTACGAGAGGTGTGTTTTACGAGCATCTCTGTGTTTGACGAGCATCTCTGTGTTTGACGAGCATCTCTGTGTTTTACGAGCATCTCTGTGTTTTACGAGCATCTCTGTGTTTTACGAGCATCTCTGTGTTTCATGGGCATCTCTGTGTTTTGCGAGCATCTCTGTGTTTTACGAGCGGTGTGTTTTACGAGCATCGGTGTGTTTTACGGGCATCTCTGGGTTTTACGGGCATCTCTGTGTTTTACGAGCATCTCTGTGTTTTACGGGCATCGGTGTGTTTTACGGGCATCGGTGTGTTTTGCGAGCATCGGTGTGTTTTTACAAGCATCGGTGTGTTTTGCGAGCATGTCTGTGTTTTACCGGCATCTCTGTGTTTTACAAGCATCGGTGTATTTTGCGGGCATCTCTGTGTTTTACGGGCATCTCTGTGTTTTTCGAACATCTCTGTGTTTTACGGGCATCTCTGTGTTTTTCGAACATCTCTGTGTTTTACGGGAATCTCTGTGTTTTACGAGCATCTCTGTGATTTGCGAGCATCTCTGTGTTTTACGAGCATCGGTGTGTTTTACGAGCATTCCTGTGTTTTACGAGCATTTCTGTGTTTTACGAGCATTTCTGTGTTTTACGAGCATCGGTGTTTTTCGAGCATCTCTGTGTTTTACGACCATGTCCGTGTTTTGCGAGCATCTTTATGTTTTGCGAGCATCTCTATGTTTTACGGGCATCTCTGTGTTTTGCGAGCATCTCTGTGTTTTTCGAGCATCGGTGTGTTTTACGAGCATCTCTGTGTTTTACGAGCATCTCTGTGTTTTACGAGCATCTCTGTGTTTTACGAGCATCTCTGTGTTTTACGTGCATCTCTGTGTTTTACGAGCATCGGTGTCTTTTCCGAGCATCTCTGTGTTTTTCGAGCATCTCTGTGTTTTATGAGCTGTGTGTTTTAGGAGAATCTCTGTGTTTTCTGAGCATCTCTGTGTTTTACGAGCATCTGTGTTTCATGGGCATCTCTGTGTTTTGCGAGCATCTCTGTGTTTTACGAGCGGTGTGTTTTTCGAGCATCTGTGTTTTACGAGAGGTGTGTTTTACGAGCATCTCTGTGTTTTATGAGCGGTGTGTTTTAGGAGAATCTCTGTGTTTTCTGAGCATCTCTGTGTTTTACGAGCATCTGTGTTTCATGGGCATCTCTGTGTTTTGCGAGCATCTCTGTGTTTTATGAGCGGTGTGTTTTACGAGCATCGTTGTGTTTTACGGGCATCGGTGTGTTTTACGGGCATCGGTGTGTTTTACGAGCATCGGTGTGATTTACGAGCATCTCTCTGTTTTACGAGCATCGGTGTGTTTTACGAGCATCTCTGTGTTTTACGAACATCGGTGTGTTTTACGAGCATCGGTGTGTTTTACGAGAATCGGTGTGTTTTACGAGCATCTCTGTGTTTTACGAGCATCGGTGTGTTTTACGAGCATCGGTTTGTTTTACGAGCATCTCTGTGTTTTACGAGCATCTCTGTGTTTTACGAGCATCTCTGTGTTTTACGAGCATCTCTGTGTTTTGCGAGCATCGGTGTGTTTTGCGAGCATCGGTGTGTTTTGCGAGCATCGGTGTGTTTTGCGAGCATCTCTGTGTTTTACGGGCATCTCTGTGTTTTACGAGCATCGGTGTGTTTTGCGAGCATCTCTGTGTTTTACGAGCATCTCTGTGTTTTGCGAGCATCGGTGTGTTTTGCGAGCATCTCTATGTTTTACGAGCATCTCTGTGTTTTCCAAGCATCGGTGTGTTTTGCGGGTATCGGTGTGTTTTGCGAGCATCTCTGTGTTTTACGGGCATCTCTGTGTTTTACAAGCATCGGTGTGTTTTGCGAGCATCTCTGTGTTTTACGAGCATCTCTGTGTTTTGCGAGCATCGGTGTGTTTTGCGAGCATCTCTATGTTTTACGAGCATCTCTGTGATTTACAAGCATCGGTGTGTTTTGTGAGCATCTCTGTGTTTTACGGGCATCTCTGTGTTTTACAAGCATCTCTGTGATTTGTGAGCATCTCTGTGTTTTACGATTATCGGTGTGTTTTACGAGCATTTCTGTGTTTTACGAGCATTTCTGTTTTACGAGCATTTCTGTGTTTTACGAGCATCGGTGTGTTTTACGAGCATCTGTGTTTTGCGAGCATCTCTATGTTTTACGGGCATCTCTGTGTTTTGCGAGCATCTCTGTGTTTTACGTGCATCTGTGTTTTACGAGCATCGGTGTGATTTACGAGCATCTCCGTGTTTTACGAGCATCGGTGTGTTTTACGAGCATCTCTGTGTTTTACGAGCATCGGTGTGTTTTACGAGCATCTGTGTTTTACGAGCATCGGTGTGTTTTACGAGCATCGGTGTGTTTTACGAGCATCGGTGTGTTTTACGAGCATCTCGGTGTTTTACGGGCATTGGTGTGTTTTACGAGCATCTCTGTGTTTTACGAGCATCGGTGTGTTTTATGAGCATTGGTGTGTTTTACGAGCATCGGTGTGTTTTACGAGCATCGGTGTGTTTTACGAGCATCGGTGTGTTTTACGAGCATGTCTGTGTTTTACGTGCATCGGTGTGTTTTACGAGCATCGGTGTGTTGTACGAGCATATCTGTGTTTTACGAGCATATCTGTGTTTTACGTGCATCGGTGTGTTTTGCGAGCATCGTGTATTTTACGAGCATCGGTGTATTTTCCGAGCATCGGTGTATTTTACGAGCATCGGTATGTTTTGCGTGCATCGGTGTGTTTTCCGAGCATCGGTGTGTTTTACGGGCATCGGTGTGTTTTACGAGCATGGGGGTGTTTTACGAGCATGGGGGTGTTTTACGGGAGTGTTTTTCACGAAATTGTTGTTGTTTGTGTGCTCGTGCTGTTTCCCTTTCCATATTTTCTATTCCTTCAATAAATATTACTATGATATATGATTTTGTGTGCTCCTCCCATGTCCTTCAAAGGGGTTCATGCTGTCATAGAATATAAACATTACCGTTGGAACCGCTGCATTAATACTAACAGGCCAACCTAAACTTTGATAATATTCAGCTCTCCAATGAGCTTCCATTCTGTGAAAAATATAATTTTTGATTTTTAGCATAGAGTAGTTCCGTGTCCATTTTCCAGTCTGAAATGCTGGCGTTTTGGGTTGGCCTGTTGGTCTCCCCATTTGAACCCCTGGCTCTTAGCAGTCTTGTGTCGGATTGACCACTTTGGCTTGTTGAACTCATTCTTCGTGTATTATCTCCACAGCAGCCCAATCAGGTTTCATTCGGATATTAGATCGGGTCGTTGGTGTGCTGTGAAACTTACGAAAAAACGTTGTTTTTTTTTTGTTTTTTTTGAAAACTTTTTCAACAATATACACATTTATTTATGAAATTATGAAACAAGATTGACTTTTCAACACACATCATCAAGTAGTTTGAGTCATTAAGAGTCTGTTGAGTTCTGCTTGGTAATCCATCCAAGGGTCGAGACGTGAACCCGAGGCATGGCCAGCAAACCAAAGTTTAAATCTTCTGCAGAGCATCAATGAAAGAAAATTTGGAGCTAATTCGCCTACGAAGAGAGGCGGCGGACAAGCAGTCAGCTTTAGCGGAGATACAGGCAAAGTTCTCCAAACTACACCAGGTAAGTGCATTCCGCTGCACATTTCACTTTATGACTGCTGTGTCGGTGTGTGGTAACAATGGTGTTTCCTACCCTCGCATACCTATTGAACAACGTTTTCCTGGATGTTGTCCTTTGATTAACGTTGCCAGGAGAGTGTGGTGCTGCGTGCTGCTCACGACGAGGTACTCTCCCGTCTGGAGGAAATGCGCAACGAGTTGAGAAATGAACGTTCAAGGAAGGCAGAACTTGAAGTGCAGCTTTGCACAGCAGCGACTACACAGCGTTCTGCCAATGAGGTCCCAAACGATGTTTGCTTATTTACCAGTAAGCTTTGCGTGGCTTCATCGTCTGTCTCTGTTCGTTGTCTGTACCGCTCCCCCTGTCTATTTCAGATGCGGGAGACAATGGCCGACCTGAAGAAGGAGCGAGATCTATTAAAAGATAACTACGATCGTCTTTTGCAGAGGTCCGCCTGGTACTGCCTTGCCATAACTAAATATTCTCAGGTGTCTTTTTATCACTTCAGAACCTCGTTATAAAGATGACAAATGCTGGTAATCATCTGCTGTAGTAGGTGGGGAGAGTGGGTTCCACTACAATAATTTGTACGTGGATTAGTAGGCAATATTGTCCTTCCCACTCGGCAGCTAGGGTTGCTCCCTCTTCCTTTTGATTTCGTTGGGTCTATCGGAGCCATGGGGCAAACCAATCCGGACTTGAAAGGATATAAGGGATACCTTTGGCTGATTTAGTCTTTTTCTTTTTTATTCGAATTGTTGCTTCTATGTGAGCCTTTTTATTAATAAATTAACAAAATAAATTAATCGAATCTCAGTACTGTAATTGCATATCCTATAAAAAGACGAGACATATCATGTTTTATCAGATTTTGCATTGGGGTGCAGAGCGGTACTTCGTTTAATTGTGTTCCAGCCTTAGAATACCAGCCAATAATAGGGCCCATACTAAATTGACTGTTATAGTCTTTGCCGTCAAGGAGGGCTAACCTTCATCTTCCATGGCTGACAGTGTGTTTGAGTCAGGTCGGGAACAGTCGTGGCGGGAGAACGAACGCCAACTAAAACTGCAAGTAACCCAGCTCGAGGCGACCATGCGCTCTGATCTGGCCGAGAAGAACCGTCTCCTGGACACGCTGCGTGTGGAGCGAGGTCAGTAGTACGCGTGGGGCAGGTATGGAGGGAACACTGTACTGTATTTGCGCAGGATCCTCATGTCTACAAACAAACGGAACTTGGACCCCGGGAACTTCTGATCCGACAACCTCCTCCTCCCCCCCCCCCCTCTTCCCCTTCCCATATAGCATATTTCCAGCCTTTCTTCATTCCAACCTCTTTTCCCACCAACCTTCTGGGTTGAACAGAATCAAACGAGCGAACACAGAAAGAGCTGCAGCAGCTGCAACTGAAGTTCTCACAACAAAAGCAAGAGTTGGAACAGTTGCAAGAAAGAGTAAACTTTTTCACTCGCGTGAGTTTCCTTTGCTCGAGGATCTACTGTTGTTGAGTTAAATGCTTTGCTGCACCTGCACCTGCACTGCACGAATATTTTGTCATAACTGAGCTTTTTTGCATGTTTGGTATCACCGTCCACTACTCATCCTCCAACATGTCTCGAGATGTTTAGGCTTACAGGCATCTTCCTCAGAAAATGGGTAATTATTTACAACTGTATGTACTTGTCTTCTTTCCCTTGTTCTTCGGGATATTTTAGTGTACTGGAACGTTATGGCAACATTGTAACTAAATGTATATGTACGTAGTTTTGTTTCCTGTCTTCACATTATGAGGTTGGATTGAATGAAAGGTTCCTTATGAGAAACTTCAACACATGAGGCCGATCAAAGCCATTCAACCATGAGGCCCAGCAAAGCTTGTGCTATTATTACCAAGCTATGGCTGTTTGTCCATGCTCTATCCTCATAAATGCTGAGCGTCAAGCAAGGAAGCAGCACGTGCCATTTTAAAAAGTCGTTGGAGTGACTCGGCCGGGGTTACAACCACCGATCACTCAGACCCAGAGCGGACACTCTAACCATTACGCTACTGAGTCTGGTAAAAAGTTAAAAACCTGTCTGCTTCACAATAAGTACCGGAAGTTAGTTTGGCGAACCTGGAAAAACAGGAAAAAAAAAAATGTGGTCAAAATATGTAGGAAATTGTGCTTTTTAAATGATTTTCATAAACGAAGAAAAGCTACAGCCTCATGTGTTTTTTTTTGTTTGTTTTTTTTTTTTGTATACTGAATCGAGGCTCGTGAAAGAGCTAACATTTATTTCACAAACAAATCAACCAGACAAACAAAATATACAAAAAGAGGGAGCGGAAGACAAGATGGGGAGAGAAGGGGAAGCACACAACCACAACATTTGAGAGCAGGGAGAAGTGTGGGAGGGAGAGGGCTTGGGGGGAGGAGGCGTGGGAAGGGGGGGGGGGGGGGAGAGGTATAAAACACAAGGGGACCGAAATTAGCGGGGGTAGAAAAGATCAAGGTTTTAGATGGGGGAGGATAAGAGATGGTGGTGAACAGCTGTTTTAACGTTTATGGCGTTTATGGATGTTGACGTTTATGGATGCTTCACTGCCCACACAAAATGTCGCAGACCGATATGGCGAGTGAAACTTTGATTCCTGTGGAGGACTCCAGCAAACGTCCGGGGAGATTGACTGAAGTGGAGCTGCAAGCTGTACATGCTGAGATACTGCAGGAGTTGGAGAAAACGCGCAGCTTGCTGTTCGTACAACATCGCATTAACAAGGACTACCAGGTGGGGTTTGCTCCATCATTCCCATAAGTGAGATACGCGCTCCTCCAAGGAGTCAACCGTCCTTTCCACCAACTCTGCTTTTAATTCCCATGTGATGCATTGCAACAATTCGTTCATCTCATCTAGGCCACAACTCAAAATATTAGCCAATTGATAGCACTTGAAATTCTCCCTCATAATGAAAAAAAAATTGGAAAAATCAAATACCGTAAAGTTTCGAGTATAAAGCGCACTCGAGTATTTAGGTGCACCCCCATTTTTGACCCTCAAAAAAATATGGACATATTTCCCGATCATCTTCACATCTCCCACGAAAAATGAAAGAAGACGGAAATAGACAAAAGATAGTGGAGGGGTTTTCTTCTTCTTCATTTCAAGACACATTCTTTCTTGTTATTTGGTAGTCCTGAAAAGGGCTGTTGGGTGGGTAAAGCAGTTAATCTAAAACCTTAGGAACTGCTCGTCGTCGGTCTCATCGAATACTACGCAAAGTTCCTCGTCTGAACCCACGTACAGGAGGTTGGCGTCGCTGTCATTGCTCTCTTGAGGTGCTTCCTCCCACAGCACATCGTCTTCTGTGCCATCCAAGCTGTTGGATTTGCACTTCAGGAAGGCGTGACAGATGATCTCTGCCGGAAGCTCGTCCCAGACTTTCAGGATCCACGAACAGATGGTAGGCAAATATACCTTCCGCATCCCTCCTCCCTCAGTGTATGACTTCTCTCCACCATCGTCGAGACAGCCCAGCACCCTGCAGGCCGTCCTTAAAAGATTGTTGACCAAGACATCAAGAGGCTGGAGAAGCGATGTCATCCCGTCGGGAAGCATCATGAGATCGGTGTTGGATCGTCACAAGGTCGCCTTCGTGCGGTCCGTCTTATGACAGCGGAATGCGTCTAGGACGAGAAGACTTCTACGCCGTGCAAGACCTCCTACTCTCCTCTCCGAAACGCGATGTAGCTAGTCGCTGACGAGGTCGTCGTCCATCCAGTCCTCGGGGTGGACCCTCACGATGATGCCGAGCAGGAACTTCTCTTTTGGAAGAGTCTTCCGCTTGAAGATGACGTACGACGGCAGCTTTCCTCAATCAGCGGTGCAGCCCAGCATAACCGTGAAGCAGTCCTTGTCGTGCCCAGTCATCATGACGCTTACACTCTTGGAACCATTAGCCACCATAGTGACGCTCCAAGGGATGTCAAAGGTAAGAGATGTTTGGTCCGCGTTGCCAATCCTGGAGAGATGGTACTTGTACAGGCGGCGCAGCATGATAAAATACTGCTGAATCTTCGTAGTCTCCTCCAAGTCATCGGGTAATTGAAAATTGAAAAAAACAAAAGTAAAAAAAAAAAAAAAACGTTAATATTAAATAATAATAAAATTGAAATAATTGAAAAAAATTAAAATTGAAAACAAAATCAAATAATTGAAGAATTTGGAAATTAATTTTTAAAATATGAAAACTGAAAAAATATTAGAAATTTAGAAAACAAAACTCAAAAATTGAAAAAGCAAGTGATCAAATAATTAAATTATTCTTCAAAAAGTGGTGCACCAAGCCAAAACCATTAGGGCCGAATTTACGAAAGGCATTTAAGAGTTGGTCGTGTATAGATTCGCTAATTGTGCGATGATCATCCATTCATAGTTAGTCGCCAATCGCCGGAGAGTGACTATCTAATGCGCAATCAAAACCTAATTACAAGTGTGTAAATCCTCCTGATATTTCCTCCGGTCACGCTGATATATTCGAAAGCCAGTCGCCGACTGGGCATCCTCCGTCGTGCGAAGTCCTTCCTTGGCACACCTGAGCTCCTCACCACATACAAGGCTTTCATCCGCAGCTCAATGGAATACTGTTCCCCCCTCTGGGCTGGCGCTCCTGCCTCACACCTTGCTCGGCTTCACGCTGTTGAGGCCAAAGCTTTCAGAATCATTGGAATCTCCTGCGATGTAGTCAACGCCGAGGGCCTTTCACTCACTCACCGCAGGCAGGTTGGTGGTCTTTCTGTCTTCTACCGACTCCTCTCCGGCCTTGCTCCCCCAGCTCTCTCTGTGCTCTGTCCCCCCAATATTCCTTCAGGTCGCACAAGATCTGCCTGCAACCCTCTTATGGTTAAACTGCCAAAGTCTAGGCTCTCTGCTCACCTTCACTCTTTCATTCCCCTTTTCTCCCGCCTCTGGAACAAACTCCCCCACTCCCTTCAATCCCACTCCTCCCTCCAGGTCTTTAAAACAGTTGTTCACCACCATCTCTTATCTTCCCCCATCGAAAACCTTGATCTTTTCTACCCCCGGTAATTCACCCCAGAGTCCTTGCAGTGTTCATATGTTTTAATCCTCTCCCACCTCCCCCCAAGTCCTCCCGATGTCCCTGCTCTCAAATGTTGTGTTTGTGTCCTTCCCCCTCTTCCCCCTCTCTTTTGTGTCCTTCCCCCTCTCTCCCCATCTTGGCTGCCACTCCCCTTGTTTTTTGTGTTTTGTGTGTCGGTTTGTCTTTTTGTGTGATTAATGTTAGCTCTTTCACGAGCCTCGATCTTGTATACAAAAAACAAAAAACAAAAAAAAAAAAAAAAAAAATCTATGCATATAAAACAGAGATGGCTGTCCGTTTGTCCTTTTGCGGTTATGCTGATTGGCTGGTGTGAGGCGAGGTGGAAGGTGATTGGCTCCTGACAAGATTGAATAATGCATAGTATAGGCTTTATTAAAAGCTGATATATTCGAAATCTGATTCCATATCTCACGATTCGAACTCATGGCCTAAATAATTATGTCGAAATCGAGAGTGAAATCGAAACAAAATTATGAAAAAGCGACTTTCATTAAATAATTAAATAATAGGTTCCACGAGACGTGAGGTAAAATGGCTCCAAAACTCATTGTTTCACTCTTTTAAAGGTAATTACTAATTATTGTACGTCTGATTTTACTTTACACCGTCCAGGGACATCGGTCGCGATCTTTTTTTAGGTTTGGTTGAGAGAACTGTCCGGGGCTATACAACAACAACAACAACAACATCGAATCGTAGTTTGTTTATTAACAATATGTTAAGAGACAACCTCGGCTGATAGGATGACCTTGAGGTACGCACACTCTCTTCTCAGCAGCCTAGCCAAAGTTTGAATCCTGACCCAGCTATAAATTATCATCCTGGTGTTTCACAAACTGGGTGAATCGTCAATGTGTGTGCCATCCCGCCGACGGACGTTAAACTGGGCGTTCTGTCTTCCGACATTAGTTGGTGGACATGAAAGATCTCCACGGTGTCTAGGTGAGCTATCACTGGCACCCTGAAGAAATTACAAATTCCTACCTGAACTACTGCTGGGAAGGCAATGGCAAACCACCTCTCTAACCCTTGCTCAGGAAGCTGGTTTACAGGCACAGATGCTCTGCAACGAGTATGATACATCAGATATCAAATATAAATAACAACTGAATAGCGAAAGCGAAAAGAAAAACCTGAAAAGGAAATTAAAGCTATTTAAAAAGGAGAGAGTACAGACATGTGGAGAGAAGGGAGAGGGGGGAAGGGGAGCAATAAGTGAGAGGAGGGAGAGGGGTGGGGAGAGTCAGTGGAGTGGGGGAGGAAGCGAGATGTGAACAGAAAGACAGAGAGGAGTGGGGAGAGATAGGGAGTGGGGGAAACAGGGGATTGGGGGACACAAGGGAGTGGCGGAGAGGGGAGTGAGAGAGCAACAAAGGAGTGGGGTAGTGGGGAGACAGAGGAGTGGTAGAGACAGTAGACAGGGGGGAGTGGGGAGGAGATTGGGAAGTGGGGAGGAGGGGGGAAAGGGGAGGCACAGGGAGTGGGGAGGGTGGATAGAGGGAAGGGACAATGGAGTGGGGGATGAATGATTGAGGGGGATGGACAGAAGGGGAGGAAGCGAGAGGAGGGGGATACTTTTGCTAGCTTTTCCCATCACTTGGGACGAGCACTGCATTCAACATTCAACCCACAGCATTTAACCCCTGACTATCACTTCTCCTTCTCCCTCCTTTTGCTTTAAATATTTCCCTATTGATTCTTGTCTTTTTGCAATTGTTGTTTTCATGTTTTGTTATGCATTATGTTTTGCACTCTGTCAAAGCGCCTTTGGGCTTCTGGAAAAGCGCTATACAAAAGAAATGAATTATTATTATTATTATTACTCTTCCTCGTAACAAATATACTTTTACGTGTTGGTGAGGGCTTGTTTAAGAGTATGTTTTTAAGGCCTTGAAGGATGCGTTGCATGGCTTATAAATTGGTACGTTACATTGGACGTTCGGTTGAATTAGCTCAAGAGGAAGAAAAAGAGGACAGGAATAGGGCAGTTTGCCAGCGTGCATTTGGATAGATGCATTCCGATGGAGAAGTATGACAATATCAAATTTGTCCGGAGCTACAGAATCTCGAAGGAATCATTTTGTTGGCTGCTGAGTCCAGTGTAAGGTGACCTCGATCAACCTACGATGAGGAGCAATGTGCTGAATAACTTGTCACAGTTGTTCGTGGCGCTGCGATTCTATGCGATTGCATCATTTTGATTGGATGTTGGAGATACAGTATGTGCGATGTTTTTGTCTACGTTTAAGGGTTAGTTAGGCGTGTGTTAGTAAGACGCTCACTAAATGCCTTACGTACATTCGGCCCTTAATGTCTCCTTCCAGAAACCATAAATATTTTACCAAGATGGTTAGAGTCTACCGTGATTTGGTTGTGATGGTTTGGTCCCTTGATGAGACGATGCTGAGTCATACAATGACGCTGTTATCACAGTGGACAGCATGACCTTTCAATGTGTCCTCTTCTTACCTCCGTTTTGTTTTAAGCATGGTCCCCTTAATAATGGTGTTCACAGGTGGAGGTAGAGTCTTTGAGCCGACAAATTGAGGATGTTCAGCGGGAGCACAAGGGACAATTTAAAGAATACGCACGGTTGCTGGATGGACGTACACTCCGCATACGGAAACTCGAAGGTACGAGTACCATACAAGAGTAAATTTTTTGGTATAAAAAGGGCCGGTTTATACTGTCAAATGATCGTGTATTTGTAACTGGTACCAAAAATGGACGATGATAATAGGGGGCCCAATTTGATACAGCAGCTCACAAGTTCTTTACGACTTGCTAACAAACAATGGCCATGCGAAGCAACTGATTGCCCGGCGCAAGGTTGCTCATAATGGAATATAGCGTGTACACAAAAATGAAAAACATGTCCTTTCATCCAGCTCAGATCAAAGATGCGGCTTACGGAGTCCGGCCTAGCAAAATACGTGCCTCTGGAGCATCCACCAATGACCATGATGATGATGATGACGATGATGTCGACCCTACGGCATACCTTTCACGAGGGGAGAATCTTTTTGAAATACACCTGGAGCGTATGACACTCACGGATGAGGGGGCCCGTGCGTTAAAATCTCCGGGATCCTTGCTATTCTGTACCTACGCCTTCTATGACTTCGAACTGCAGGCTACGCCTGTGATGTACGGCCCGAACCCAGCCTTCCAATTTACTGCTCGCTTCTCTGTGCAACCTGTCGAGGCCTTTCTAGACTACATACAGTGCCGAGCAGTCACCTTGGAGCTGCACACCGCCGAGGGTGCCCGTTGGCGCACTGTCGCCGATGGAACATTGTGTTTCAATGAGGCAATTCGACGCCATGGGCGGATCTCTCGTGTGGCCACACTTGCAGGTGAGAGACCACCGCTCGTGCTCTTTATTACAGGACAAACACTCGACCCTAAACTCTCAAAATGTAATCGATTTGCTCAGAAGAAGCATTGCATTTAACTCCAATGCTACGCATGTACCTGCACATTGGGCCATGGTCAAGTGGATTACAGTACAGTAATATTGTCCAGAGCAGTAACTGTGCCATCCCTTGAAGGGACACAATCACGGATAATATTGTTGCGGATATGAGGATTGCATTTTTTTGATTGTGTGTATTGTATTGTGGTAAATTGCTGTGTAACATTGTTGATTATGGCCCCTCCTGCCTCCGGAGTTGTGTAAAGGTAAAAAGGGCGTCCTGGTAGTTAATTCCATGAAACACCACATTGAAGGACACGATAAAACCCTTGTTCAGTAGTTTATATCCTTATTATGTGTTTTAGAGTAAGGCCTTGTCTTCCATTAACATGACACTCCATTGCACCGAGTAAAAGAGATAGATTCCCTTCATTCCCATTCCCCAAAACCTCCATTTCCCCTTTCGTAATGGCCAAGCCTCAATTTGGCAATTACATCCCCTCCAAAGCCGCCATTGACCACGAGGCAGGGTTGGGGAAGAAAGGCGGGTCTCCACCTCGTCATAGAGGGGAGGAGTAAGTCGGCTCCGCTCATCCAACCCAGAACGAGGGGTTTGGCTTGAGAGGGCGGAGAGAGAATGCTTGGGGGAGGTTCGCAAAGGGTGAAGGGCGGGGCCTATATAATCCGCCGCGGGACGCTCCCCAAGCAGACAAGCAGATGAGTCCAAGAGATGAGCTGAAAGGCTGAGCTGAGCTGCGTGGTGAGGTGGAAAGGAAAGAGCTGGGTCGTCAGAGCAGGGCTGAGTTGTGAGGTCCAAAAGCAGATCATCCAGGGAAGCACAAAGCCTGCTATTCGTCACCTTGCTCGCCAGCAGCAGCGTCTACAGCAGCAACAAGACTCGACAGCCGTTTGGGGCCTGGACGGCAGTTTGGAGCAGGGCCGCGAAGGGACGGCGGCTGCCGAACGCGCCGATCGTGCTACCAGCTCCGGACCTTCCTCTCCTTCCAGCCATTCCTGCCTGCAAGTTCCCCATTTGCGTACGTGAGTTTGTTTTGTTTGTTCTGTCCTGGGTAGGTAATTAAGTCTGTATAAGCTAGTATTTTCCCTGTGTCTCTAAAAGCTTCTGTATATTATTTTATTATCTTTCCTTCTCCTTGGTTATTTTGAGCCTGTAAATAGTAAATAAATTTAGTAGTATTTTCAACCTTTTTCTCGTCTTTTTTATTCCTTTTCTTCACATCCGTCGTCTTTGTCTTTTCCCTGATTGAATAGCTGTGGCGCGATACGGCCAACGTCTGGGTGAATCGGGGGAACTGTTAGGTCGCGGAGCCTCCGCTCGGCAAATATACCATCCTTAACCGCGGACCGTAACAATATTATGGTCACCACCGTAGATGGTCATGATTGGGTAAATGTGTAGGATTTGTGGCTGAAAAGTGTCGGTACGGCATCGTGTTTCAGCAATTTCCGAGGCAGTGAGCCTGCCTCGGATCAAACAAACACGATCAAACAAACCTTGATCAAACACGAATGCAGACGGCTCGAAGTGTTCTTCACAAGCAACACGATATTTTGAATGAACATACTGTTACGTTTGTGGGGGTAGACGATGACATACCAGAGTGGAGGCAGGATTGTATAGGTGTAGCATGGACCGTGGACGCATAGGAGACATCTCGATGTATTAAGTATGGAAACTGGAACTTAAGGTTGTTTATGTGTCTTCACACGGTGGGTGGAGCTATGCTAACTTGGCAGGGATTAAGGGTAGTTCTCTGTTTGTGATTGCCTCCTGTGGCTTTTCCCTACATTTTTTACAACTACAACAAGGTCGGCCATAAAAACCTCAGTTACAACAACCGTCCATTAACCCACCATGAACAGCAGAATTGCTGACAGAAGCCGAACATTCTCGATCGATGGCTAAACTCCACCTCAAAGGGATCATAACCGGGAGGCCACACCCCGAGCTTCGTCATTGGTCGAGAGGACATGGGGTGTTTCGACGGAGCTTGGCCACTGGTTGGGTAACGTCGGAGAGCAGGGAAGGTTCGAGCAAAAAAAGAAGAATAATCGCTGAATCTCTCTCTCTTGGTCTTTTGTCTCTCGGGTTGCTCTTCTGATAGTGGCCCACGTGCGCTTGTGAAGATAGTTTTTGGAGCCTTTGTGGAACTTTTGTTGCTGGTCTGTGGTGCTCTTTGGGGGACCTGAGGGCTGTGTTGTGCTGGCTGGGCCGGGATTGAGCGGGAGACGTTTGGCTGCCTTGGATTGACCGGCGCCAAAATAAAGGATTGACCGGCGCCATTTTTGGACGCTTCGACGCGCGGTCCTCTCGTCGACCGATCCCACCAATGTGCTCGTCGAGACCAGAGCTGAGTGGTGGCTGACTAGAAAGAGCATTTATTTTATTTTCTCTTTCCCGTCGTCTGTATTTGTGTCTGAGTGGAGACGTCTCGAAGTAGGACTTATTTTACCTCAACCTTTATTTTGCCATGCTTGACTTTTATCAAACCATTATTGTGTTGCATTTTATGTGTCGTGTTTCTTTGTTGTGGGTTTCGGTAATCAACTCGTGTGTTTCGGTAATCAACCCAGGTAAGCACCTGGTTTCCTTCACCCGCACACGACGGACCAACCGCCAGTTTCGGCAACGCGCCTCGGAATTAAAACCGTTACAGCTACCCGTCACCCGGTCAGCGGTGTTAATCGTGGGGCTGACAGGACAATACGTTTTGATGTTGAATTTGGTTGTTCCTATATTTTTCCACCACAAAGCACAACGTTGACAATCTGTGTGGGTCAGGAATGCAAAAAACGACATTTGAGTTCTGCGTGCAAATTTCTCAACGATTAGAACAGTGAAAAGCTTGGCACATCGGCATCTTGAATGCTAGAATATCTCGTGATGAAATGCAGACGTACGTGTCCGTCAATGAGTTGTGCACCAATCGTCATCGAATGGACGGAAGAGAAAATAGTCCGATTTTGAAACACAATTATCCAACTTAATTATTCTACCCCCCCCCCCCCCCCAATTTTTTTTTGTGTTATTGGGTCAGAGATATCATCCTCAAAAACATATGTCTTCAAAAAATGTAATGCTTGTGTCCCTTTAACTAAGGCATTGTCATCACTGATAATAAACGCAATGGCATTTGAGACAGAACTCGTGCTGTATCCGTGAAGGCGCTCATGGACCCGGTGATTGTACTGCACCTGATTAAGGTTATAATCATAGCCATATTGATAGCCATCTGTGATTAATAATGTTGGACAACTATTTTTTCATCTGAATCCCATTTGCCGTTTGGTTTGCAGGCACAGATGAGTCTGTTCCTGCATTTGCGACCCTCGAATACTGGTTTGGCCTCCGGTTCCCAATGGAACAAGTTCTGATGCAGTTCCATCAACGACAAAGAGCCCTTGGGTACCTGTCTACCCCAAGAGACGAGGTATGTGTTGTTTGGAGGGAATGGCATAATGTAAGCCCTCACCTGATTGGGTTTCCTTAACTCTTCTCAGTGTTCACAGCATGCTCACTTTACAGCACTTTACTTACATTTACCTTGTTTAAAGGCATCCTGCTTCTTCGCATCCCACAGACATCATCAGCTACCCAATGCGAACTCCCGATAGATGAAAGTTCTTCTCGCAACGAGCTTGTCATCACACTGCTCCGCTGCTCTGATTTATCCCCCGGGACGCCCCCTCCACGCGCCTATGCTGTGCACCGGTTTTACGACTTCCCAGATCGCGATACGGCCGTCTCGCCACCTGGAAAATCTCCGTCTTTCAATGCACGCGCTACGTATCCCATATACGTTTCCCCGAGCCTGGACTCGTACCTCCGCCGGCACACTTTGGATGTGTACATATTTGATGATGATGACGACGATGAGCTGACAGAACGTGGCAGCAGTTGCGATGCTGGGAGCTATCTTGGAAAAGCTGAAATACCTTTGCTTCCTTTGGCTCATGGAAAGGACGTAACAGGTGGATGTGGACCTCGTGTTCTCATGACGAAGTCGTGAAGACATGATGGTTACTTTTACGTTCATCTATAAGTCTCATGTTCTTTAATTGCCTATCATCATATTGCTCTGTGAAAAGTGGAAAGAATGGCTTGTTTGTACCTTTTTGTTGTTGCACCTGCTTGTTGTGAATTGTCTGTCAGGCTGGTTTGAGCTGCATAATTCATCCAGGCAATTAGCTGGCTCGTTGGAGGCGTCTCTGTGCTGGACCAAACCGTATCGACCACCCATTCGACCCCGAACCATAACACCCCCCCTGGATAAGGCTCCACTTGCTCAAGAGCCTACCACTCCTTCATCACCGGTAAAACGTTGCATTTTCCTCGTTGGATTTCTCATTTGCGTGTCATGGTCTTTTCCGCATCATAATGTGCATCTTGTTCTCACCTTGCGTTGAGAGCTGCCTGCGGCACTTGGGAATATTTTACGAGTTTGAATCCGTCCTTTCCACAATATTCATTAAAATGACTAAAATGTCACAAACCTTGTCTCAAGGTGCTGCCCAGCTCAAAGACGAAGCGTGTAGAAAAGAATACCAGTGTCCCCATCGCCTCCCCACGCAAGTCGGTGACTTTTGCAAACTCGCCGCAGGTGAGGTCATGTCTTCCTGTTTCTCACTTTTTGAGTGTATATGTGTTTTTGGTGGGTAGGGAGGGGGGGGGGTGGGGTGGCGCACACACACACATAGCTCACCCATGTGGAGATACAAAAATACATGAGACTCAACACAGGCCTGTTATATGAGACAAAGATGACGACTGAGCTTAGGGGGAGTACTATCACTTCCTGAGACACACTGGGTACCAGCGAAATCAAGACAATGGTGCCACCATTCTCACCGCACCCAGTGGAGCATTGCCAAAGGAAGAATTCCCTCCTCCCCATGGGGATTTTCCATGCTCTTACCTTTTAAATGCTGAATCAAGTAAAGAAACAGGACGTACAATTTTTAGTCCGGTATGACTCGGCCAGGGTTTGAATTGCCGACCTCACAGGCTGGGAGCGGACGCTCTAACCATTACACCATTGAGTCTGGTATCATAGGTATTACCCTATTTTTTTTGTCATCATATATATATATATATATATATATATATCAGGCATATATATGGTCAGGTCAGGCATATATATATATATATATATCTGTATATATATATATATATATACTACATGGCCAAAAGTATGTGGACACCCGAACATCACACCCGTATGTGTTCGTCAAACATCTCATTCCAAAATCATGGGCATTAATATGAAGTTGGTCCCCCCCTCACCCCCCCCCCCCCCTTTGCTGCTATAACAGCCTCCACTCTTCTGGGAAAGCTTTCCACGAGATGTTGGAACATTGCTGCGGGTATTTGCTTCCATTCAGCCACAAGAGCATTAGTGAGGTCAGGCACTGATGTTGGGCGATTCGGCCTGGCTCGCAGTCGGCATTCCATTTCATCACAAAAGTGTTCGATGGGGTTGAGGTCAGGGCTCTGTGCAGGCCAGTCAAGTTCTTCCACACCGATCTTGACAAACCATTTCTGTATGGACTTCGTTTTGTGCACTGGGCCACTGTCATGCTGAAACAGGAGAGGGCCTTCCCCAAACTGTTGCCACAAAGTTGGAAGCACAAAATGAACTAGAATGTCATTGTATGCTGTAGCGTTAAGATTTCCCTTCACTGAAACTAAGGGATCGAGCCCGAACAACGAAAAACAGCCCCAGACCATTATTCCTCCTCCACCAAACTTTTCAGTTGGCACTATGCATTCGGGCAGGCACGTTCTCCTGGCATCCGCCAAACCCAGATTAATCCGTCGGACTGCCAGATGGTGAAGCGTGATTCATCACTCCAGAGAACGCATTTCCACTGCTCCAGAGTCCATTGGCGGCGAGCTTTACACCACTCCAGCCAACGCTTGGCGATCTTAGGCTTGTATGCGGCTGCTCAGCCATGGAAACCCATTTCATGAAGCTCCTGACAAACAGTTGTTGTACTGACGTTGCTTCCAGAGGCAGTTTGGAACTTGGTAGTGAGTGCTGCAACCGAGGACAGACAATTTTTACGCGCTACAGCACTCGGCGGTCCTGTTCTGTGAGCTTGTGTGGCCTACCACTTCGCAGCTGAGCTGATGTTCCTTCTAGACGTTTCCACTTCACAATAACAGCACTTACAGTTGACCGGGGCAGCTCTAAACTGGCAGAAATTTGATGAACTGACTTGTTGTAAAGGTGGCATCCTATGACGGTGCCACGTTGAAAGTCACTGAGCTCTTCAGTATGGCCCATTCTGCAGCCAATGTTTGTCTATGGAGATTGCATGGCTGTGTGGTTGATTATATATACCTGTCAGCAATGGGTGTGGCTGAAACAGCCAAATCCACTAATTAGAATGGGTGCCCGCATACTTTTGGCTATGTAGTGTATATACAGTCACGTGAAAAAGTAAGTACACCCCATGTAAAGTTTTGACTTTTTCAACATATTTCAACATACAGCGATTTGATCTTCATTTCAACAATATTGATTGACAAAGGTGATATAACATAACAAATATCATGAAACATTTACATTTTGTAGTCCAATGTATAATTTAAATAAACATCAATGCAAATTTCGCATGTGGAAAAAGTAAGTACACCCCTACATTGATCACCACTTCAAATACCTAAAATTAGAATCGGGTGCACCAGCTCAGGTGCAAATGCTTAGAGCATCGTTAGAGAGCATCTTGGAGGAACCTGTCTTATTTAAACCTCAGACATTTAGTTTGGTTTGCTCTTTGTTGTTGAAGTGTGCGGCGTCACCATGCCTAGATCAAAAGAGCTCTCTGAGGCCTTCAGAAAGAAGGTGATAGATGCCTCCGAGTCTGGGAAGGGATTTAAAAATCTCCAAACAATTTGAAATCGATCATTCGACTGTCCGGAAGATCATCTACAAGTGGAGAAGATTCCAAACAACTGCCAACTTGTTCAGGCCAGGCCGCCCCAGCAAGTTCAGCCCGAGAGCAGACCGCAAGATGCTGAAAGAAGTCTCTAAGAACCCCAGAATGTCATCACGGGACCTACAGGTAGCTCTTGCCACTGTTGATGTCAAAGTGCACGAGTCTACCATTAGAAAGAGGCTGCACAAATTTGATCTACATCGGAGGTGTGCCAGGAGGAAACCTTTGCTGTCCAGAAAGAACATCAGGGCAAGACTAAAGTTTGCCAATGAACACCTCGGCAAAGACCAGCACTTCTGGAACAATGTGCTCTGGACAGATGAGTCATAGGTCGAGCTATTTGGCCACAGTACCAGAAGACATGTTTGGCGAAAACCAAAGACAGCATTTGACCACAAAAACCTGATACCAACTTTAAAGCATGGTGGTGGAAATATTATGGTTTGGGGCAGCTTTGCTGCATCGGGGCCTGTGCAGCTCACCATCATAGAATCCACTATGAATTCTTCATTGTACCAGAGGGTGCTTGAGGATAATGTGAGGCCATCTGTCGGAAAGTTGAAGCTCAACCGAAGGTGGACCTTGCAACATGACAATGACCCTAAACATATCAGTAAATCCACCAAGGAATGGCTGAAAAGAAAGAAATGGAGGGTTCTGGAATGGCCAAGTCAAAGCCCTGATCTAAATCCCATCGAGATCTTGTGGGGGGATTTGAAACGAGCTGTGCATGCAAGAAACCCCTCAAACATCGCACAGCTGAGAGAATTCTGCATGGAGGAGTGGGCAAAAATTTCTCCCAGTCGATGTCGGAGACTGGTAGACAGTTATAAGAAATGCCTACTTGAGGTTGTTTCTGCCAAAGGGGGCAATACCACCTATTAGAGCCAAGGGTGTACTTACTTTTTCCACATGCGAAATTTGCATCTACGAGGTGTGTTCAAAAAGTATCCGACCTTTGTTCATAAAAAATACTCGTATCCAGATACAACAAACTTACACTAATCTCCTTCAAAGTAGTCCCCTTGGGCTGCCACACACTTCTCCCAACGGTTCTGCCACTGTCGGAAGCAGCGCTGGAACTCCTCTTTTGGGATGGCGCGCAGCTGGTCCGTCGCATTCCGCATGGTCTTCTCTGGAATGAAATCTGGTCCCTTTCAGGGGCATTTTCAGCTTGGAGAAAAGCCAGAAGTCACACGGAGCCATGTCGGGAGAGTAGGGAGCCTGACGAAGCACAGGTGTGTTGTGTTTGGCCAAGAAACTCTGTATCAAATGTGAAGAAAGGGCGGGTGCGTTATCGTGATGGAGCTGCCAATTGCCCGCTGCCCACAGGTCCGGCCGTTTGCGTCGCACAGCGTCACGAAGGCGATGCAGAACCTCTTAGTAATACTCCTTGGTGATGGTTGTGCTGTGTGGTGCGTACTCGTGATGAACCACGCCACTGGAGTCGAAGAAGACGGTCAGCATGACTTTGACATTGTTGCGGACCTGCCTTGCTTTTTTTGGCCTCGGGGATGTTGGATGCTTCCATTGTGATGACTGCAACTTGGTTTCTGGGTCGTACCCATAAACCCAGGACTCATCGCCAGTGATCACTGTGTTGAGGAAGCTGGGATCGCTGTTCACAGTCTCCAGCATGTCCTGTGCGATCTCCAAACGGAGTTGCTTCTGCTCAATCATTAGCAGCTTTGGTACGAACTTCGCTGAGATTCTCCTGAAGCCCAAATCCTCCTTCATAATGGAATGAACGGATCCAATGCTGACGCCCACCTCGTCTACAAGTTCTCTGATCATGATTCGACGATCCTGCATCACCAGGGTCCTCAATTGGTCAATGACGATCTCATTTCGGGATGTTGAGGGCCTACCCGAACGTGCTTCACTCTCCACTGATGTGCGGCCATCTTTGAAGTGGTTGTACCACTCCTTTATCTGTGTGGTGCTCATTGCTTCGTCCCCGAAGGCCTGTTGAATCTTGCGGATCGTTTCCACTTGGGAATCGCCAAGCTTTACACAAAATTTGATGCAGTAGCGTTGTTCAGGTTTTTCCGTCATTTTGTCAAAAACGAAAATCCGACGGCGCTCACTTACACTTCCTCACTCATCGGCGGTCTGCCGTCGAATGACAGCTTCTGCAGGTGGGAAAAAATTCATGCGTGCGCATTAGGATCGCCTACATACGTGCACACATACAAGGCTTTCATCCGCAGCTCAATGGAATACTGTTCTCCCCTATGGGCTGGTGCTCCTGCCTCACACCTGGCTCGGCTTCACGCTGTTGAATCCAAAGCTTTCAAAATCATTGGAATCTCCCGCGATGAAGCTATCTCTGAGGGCCTTTCACTCACTCACCGCAGGCAGGTAGGTGGCCTTTCTGTCTTCTACCGACTCCTCTCCGGCCTTGCTCCCCCAGCTCTCTCTGTGCTCTGTCCCCCAAATATTCCTACAGGTCGCACAAGATCTGCCAGCAACCCTCTGATGGTTAAACTGCCGAAATCTCGGCTCTCTGCTCACCTTCACTCTTTCATTCCTCTTTTCTCCCGCCTGTGGAACAAACTCCCACACTCCCTTCAATCCCTCTCCTCCCTCCAGGTCTTTAAAACAGCTGTTCACCACCATCTCTTATCTTCCCCCATCCATAACCTTGATCTTTTCTACCCCCACTAATTCACCACAGATCCACCTTGTTTGAAATTCCAACTTCTTTCCTGGAAATCCTGGCAGTGTCCATATGTTTATACCTCTCCCACCCCCCCCCCCCCCCTTCACATGCCTTCTCCCCTTCACATGCCTCCCCCCCAAAGCCCTCTCCCTCCCACAGATCTCTCGATGTCTCCATGTCTCTCGGTCCCTGCTCTCAAATGTTGTGTTTGTGTCCTTCCCCCTCTCTCCCCATCTTGTCTACCGCTCCCGATGTTATTTGTTTTATGTGTCTGTTTGTCTTTCTGTGTGATTAATGTTCGCTCTTTCACGAGCCTCGATCTTGTATACAAAAAAACAAAAAAAAAAAAAATCAACGCCTCCATAGCTTCATTTGTTTACGCACGACAAATTAAGGTCGCATACTTTTTGAACACACCTCGTATGTTTATTTAAATTATACAATGGACTACAAAATGTAAATGTTTCATGATATTTGTTATATTATATCACCTTTATCTATCAATATTGTTGAAATGAAGATCAAATAGCTGTATGTTGAAATATGTTGAAAAAGTCAGAACTTTACACGGGGTGTACTTACTTTTTCACGTGACTGTATATATATACACAAAGAATTAAGTTAAGCACCCCCCCCGTTTTTTTACAACCTCGCACATTACAAGTTTGTTGTCGTCAAAACAGTGTAATATACCCATGATATTGCTATATTTTCTGGAGAAGTGATATTATGGTCACATAAAAACATAACAATCATGCCGTTTTCAATATTTTATTCTGAATAATTTAAGGTGAAATTTTTTGGGAATTTTAGGCATATTTTCACCTCAATTTAAGTATGGAGCTATAGGTCCATCACGGACAGTGTGGATGACGTTTATGTTTTCTAACGTACAGTCATTGTTCTGAGAAGACCTCTAGCGATCTTTGCGTCAATAACGTGTGTAGGACCCACGTGATCGGATCACTGACTCAACCAATCACTTTTTTTCACTTTGATCACTCAATTTCATCAATGGATAATTGCTAATGTCATACCAATCATTATTTGATCTCACATACCTTAGAATATATGCCAATGTATACATATACACAAAGAATATATATTAGGGGGTGCTTACCTTAATTCGTTGTGTAGGGGTGCTTAACTTAATTCTTTGTGTATATATATGTTGTTTTTTTTTGTATTATAGTATAATATGTAATAGGATACAGACATCAACTCATTTTAAAGGTGGACAAGCTTGGTGTGCAGGTTCTTGGCACTGTCTTGTCTTCCCCGCGATGTCATGTGAATGGGGTGGGGAGTGTGGGCATGGTAGATGTGGGGAATGAGGCAACCTCTGTCCTGAGCAAAGGGACAAAGCTATGCTACTTAAAATCCCCTCATATAGGCCGAACCATTGTTCTTTATCATAATGGATGTATTTCAGGCTCCGTTGTCTCCAATCGCATCATCACAACCTGCGCCGAATTCCCCATCAACTGATCCTGACGCCACAGCGTCCAACCTCCTCATCGCTCCTCCGTCACAGCAGTCCACGTCTGTTATTACGGTATAATGTCATTGTCTTCACAGATAGAGCGGTACTCGGTCTCCTCTTCTCACATCTGCTCCTTTTGCCATCCTGATTTTTACTCCCTTTCGCATTAGGTATCTTCTTGAACCTGTAATTCATTCACGTTCTTTCAGAGTACAGTTGCTCCAATACAAAAATGCTTCCTTTTATATTGTGACATTAATTATAAGTATAATGTTGGAGTGATTTATCAATCGACTTTAAATGACACATCCGTCTTTCTTTTGCAACTATGACATGTTGATTGAATAAGTTAAAAGTACTTTAAGTGTACAGTCTCTCGAAGACAACTTCAACCTTCATTCATTTCTCCATTTTATATACTTTCGTATCCCAGGATCCAACTTCAGAAGACCAGGATCCAAGAAAACATCCGTCCGCAGGTTATGGAGAGTCTGAGATGGATTTGGAAATGGAAGAGCAGCTGAAAAATACCGTTGGAGATGCTAAAAGGGAAAATGAAGGGACATGTGATGAGGTCTCGTTGTTGTCCAGCGGAGAAGTTCTGACCATGGAGACCACGGATGAGTTGAGCGAAGGTAGGTACACGAATCCTTCTGGGAATTCCGGTGCATTCTGTGTAGGGACGGCTCACAAAAAGGTTGGCTTGTAAAGTGGCGTAAAGGAAACGTATCTTTCTTAATTTTGATGTCGCTGGGCCTAACGAACCTACGTCTTGATGTGTACCAAATTAGGTTTGTGAAAACGTTTTGACCTGTAAGATTACTATCATGGAAAAACTTTGGTCTGCCCTTCGGGCTGGCAGGATAGCTTAAAGGGATGCACACTTGTGTTTGAGCTGTGTCGTCAGGGTTTGATTTTGCACCTAGCAGCTATCAGCTGTCAGATTGGTATTTCACTCATGGGAGGTTCATCACAAAGCACACCGCCCATAGGATGGACGTTAAACTGAAGGGCCTTCCTGCCCTTATTGGTCTTTGGTGGATCTTAAAGATGCGTCTTTTGTGAAGAGTGGGCAAGTTATCTATGGCACTCCAAACAAATTACAAATTGCTGCCTAAATCACCTTCAGAGGAACACCAGGCTTAGCCAGGTGCTTCGTGAAATAATTGGGCTAAAAACCTTCCCCTGCTGACCCCACAACCTGAAAATAATTGAGGTAGTTGTGCTAGTAGTCGTTTTCATTTTTTTTCCTTGCATGGCTGCTGGTTGCATCATTGCTGGGAGCATGACTGTGCCATATACAGTGGGGAGAACAAGTATTTGATACACTGCCGATTTTGCAGGTTTTCCCACTTACAAAGCACGTCAAGGTCTGTAATTTTTATCATAGGTACACTTCAACTGTGGAAGACGGAATCTAAAACAAAAATCCTGAAAATCACATTGTATGATTTTTAAGTAATTAATTTGCATTTTATTGCATGAAATAAGTATTTGATCACCTACCAACCAGTAAGAATTCCGGCTCTCACAGACCTGTTAGTTTTTTCTTTAAGAAGCCCTCCCATTCTCCACTCATTACCTGTATTAACTGCACCTGTTTGAACTCGTTATCTGCATAAAAGACGTCTCCAGACCGTCTCCGACCACAAAGACTGCAAAGACCGACCGCAAAGCCGTCTCCAGACCTGTCCACACTCAATCAATCAGACTCCAACCTCTCCACAATGGGCAAGACCAGAGAGCTGTCTAAGGACATCAGGGACAAATTTGTAGACTTGCACAAGGCTGGGATGGGCTACAGGACAATAGGCAAGCAGCTTGGTGAGAAGGCAACAACTGTTGGCGCAATTATTAGAAAATGGAAGAAGTTCAAGATGACAGTCAATCTCCCTCGGTCTGGGGCTCCATGCAAGATCTCACCTCGTGGAGCCTCAATGATCATGAGAAAGGTGAGGGATCAGCCCAGAACTACACGGCAGGACCTGGTCAATGACCTGAAGAGAGCTGGGACCACAGTATCAAAGAAAACCATAAGTAACACACTACGCCGTCATGGATTAAAATCCTGCAGCGCACGCAAGGTCCCTCTGCTCAAGCCAGCGCATGTCCAGGCCCGTCTGAAGTTTGCCAATGACCATCTGGATGATCCAGAGGAGGAATGGGAGAAGGTCATGTGGTCTGATGAGACCAAAATAGAGCTTTTTGGTTTAAACTCCACTCGCCGTGTTTGGAGGAAGAAGAAGGATGAGTACAACCCCAAGAACACCATCCCAACCGTGAAGCATGGAGGTGGAAACATCATTCTTTGGGGATGCTTTTCTGCAAAGGGGACAGGACGACTGCACCGTATTGAGGGGAGGATGGATGGGGCCATGTATCGCGAGATCTTGGCCAACAATCTCCTTCCCTCAATAAGAGCATTGAAGATGGGGCATGGCTGGGTCTTCCAGCATGACAACGACCCGAAACACACAGCCAGGGCAACTAAGGAGTGGCTCCGTACGAAGCATCTCAAGGTCCTGGAGTGGCCTAGCCAGTCTCCAGACCTGAACCCAATAGAAAATCTTTGGAGGGAGCTGAAAGTCTGTGTTGCGCAGCGACAGCCCCGAAACCTGAAGGATCTGGTGAAGATCTGTATGGAGGAGTGGGCCAAAATCCCTGCTGCAGTGTGTGCAAACCTGGTTAAGAACTACAGGAAACGTCTGATCTCTGTAATTGCAAACAAAGGTTTCTGTACCAAATATTAAGTTCTGTTTTTCTGATGTATCAAATACTTATTTCATGCAATAAAATGCAAATTAATTACTTAAAAATCATACAATGTGATTTTCAGGATTTTTGTTTTAGATTCCGTCTTCCACAGTTGAAGTGTACCTATGATAAAAATTACAGACCTTGACGTGCTTTGTAAGTGGGAAAACCTGCAAAATCGGCAGTGTATCAAATACTTGTTCTCCCCACTGTATATATATATATACATATATATATATATATAAAATGTGTGTGTATATAGTGTGTATATTGTCCTGTCCATGCCGATGAAAACCGGTCTCGGACGGATTGCCGATCGAGGTTACACTCCGAGGCGTTCAGTCAAAAATGACGGTGTTCTTTGAACAGAGGCAATTACATACAGGGGATTCATTACCCATAATCCCTAACTAATTAACATAACCCCGCCCCTCTCATGGGGACACTTGCACACTTAGGCCGATAAAAATATATTTCCGGTCTGTGGTCAGCACGCGCATCAATTTTGACCCTGCGCGTCAACAATTTTTTTTTTTCTAATTTCCAACGGTACCTACAACACCGCGTGCCTGTTGTTGCCGGGCCGGCGCGCTATCTCGGGAAATACGGGTCTGTGAGGGTCTCCATTGGTATCGACGTTCGCACACGGTTCTCCCCTATAAAACTACGTTTAGCTTGTCCAAATCCAACCAGCCGTTCCAAAGATGAGTAGTTTTGTGTGCCGTGACGTCATGCATCCAATCGGCTGGATATTGTCATTTATTGAAACGAAGACGTTCTTTGTCGGGTTCGTGTGAAGGAACCAGAAGGCCTAGAGAGCTGCCGGTGGCCTTGTTAGTTAGGGCTGGATCCTATCTCGTGTGTCATGAAGTTGTAAGTGTCTGTGATAATCTGGTGGACTGGGAGAAGAGATCGTGGGAGACCATCGGCCTGTTAGACCACTTGCGCATGCGCAGTGTTGACGCGATAGACGCATTGGAATGTTTAACGGTACGGCGAGGCGAACTCGAGATCGAAATGGCAGTCTATAATATGCTTGAAGAACTTAATGATTTTCAGAATAAATACATTTTAAAATAACTTTAGCTTGTGTTCATTATTTACAAAAAGGCCTACCAGTCCTATTGGCTGTTATAATTTCTCTCTGGACGGCGCCACGGCAGATGAGGAGGACCGCAAGGCATGAGGACACAAAAAACCTCTATATGTGCAATCCATGCTTTTCAAAAAAAAAAAAAAAAAAAAAAAAACAGCATCGCCGCATCAATTCTGGAACTTTGGTCTGACCATAGACCAGCAATATATTTTTTTCGGCCTTACACGACATACGGTCTACCAGATCCCTACTTATGTACATGGGGGTTCTTCTTCATCACGCCATACAGAGTGTTGTGGAAAACCATTCAGGTCCGCACAACTTTTAGTCCAACGGTTTGGTTTAATTGCATTTAGATCATCAGATCATTCCTGTAAGTAGAAATACACAATAAGCATACGATGCGACATCTCATAAAGCCATTCATATCAGTCAATGCAAGCAAGCTAGATATTCTATAAAGGCGTACCATTAACGAGGCTACCGATGTAACATGTCACAAGGGAGAAGTCTCGGAGCACTGACACAGCAACGGGTCTTATAGTCACGCCCCTAGTGGGGACAACAATGACAGCGAGCAGCGAGCATCCCCACCCGGGTTCAGTACGGATACGATTTCACTACATTCACCCCCCGTCAGAATTATACGGCCGCGTGGCTAAAAGCGAGTGAGCGTCAGCATGGGCGCGGAGTATTAGTCGGCCCAACCGTAGCGGGCCGGGCGGCGAATTTCTCTGCCAGCACGCGTTCGAAATTCCCCGGGTACGGCGTCTCGTAACCCTGTATCCCCGGTGTCAGAGGCGTCAACAGGGTCGGGTGATGAAGGGGGTAACGCCAAGTCGTCGGACCCGGGCAGTCTCGACGGGGGGAGGGTCGGTGGACTGTCGGCGATGGGAGCGTCGGGAGAGGTCATAGTCTCATAGACGGGTTCGACTGGTTCGTCCGATTCCCTACTAAGGTCGTCGACCCCGCAAGGGGCAAGATGACGAACGGAGACAGTAGTCTCACGACCATCAGACGTCATCACACGAGCATGCTCAGGATTAGCCTGGAGAATCTGCACTTTGTCCACAAGGGGGTCGTACTTGCTCGCGCGAACTGCCAGTTTAAGGTAGGCCGGCCCGGGCCCAGCGAGCAAACTGGGCAAAGACCGTATACACCCCGAGCTCCTGGGGTGGTGGAAAAGACGCTCGTGGGGAGTTTGGTTAGTTGCCGTACTCAGGAGTGCCCGGATTGAGTTCAACGCCGCAGGTAGCGACCAAGCCCATTTATCGAGGCCCCGGCCGTGGGTCCGGAGATGGAGCATGACGGCCCTCCAGATAATCCCGTTGAAGCGTTCGATCTGCCCATTAGCCTGGGGTCTATACGGCGTGGTGTAACTAGACGCAACGTTGTTTTGGAGCAGATAGCCGCGCACCTCCTGAGACAAGAAGACTGCACCCCGGTCGGTATGGACATAGGCCGGGTAACCGAACATTGAGAACAAGTTCTGTAAGCAACGCATCACCGTGGCAGCAGTCATGTCCGCGCACATATAAGCAAAGGGGAATCGTGAGTACTCATCAACGATAGTGAGCAGATAGCGAGAGCCGCTCGACACCGGCAAAGGGCCCTTGAAATCCATCGCCAAGCGTTCCCACGGGCGTGTAGCCTTCACCAGAGTCCCCATAGGGGGGTTATAGAAACGCGGTTTGATTTCCGCGCAGATAGCGCAGTCGCGACAGATACGGCGGATATCGTCAATCGAGTAAGGGAGATTCCCACTCCGCACGAAATGAGCGAAACGCGTTACGCCGGGATGGCCCGCAGTAGCATGCAGCACCCGTAGGCCCTCCAACGAGGTGATACCAGCACATGTAGTGGGGCGCGATAAGGCATCGGCGGCCTGGTTGTCCTTCCCTGGGCGATATTTGATGGTGTAACAGAAGTCGGCGAGTTCGATACGCCAGCGAGTGATTTTCTCGTTCTTAATGCGCTGGGCGTGTAAGGTGTCGTACATGAACGCAACGCTTTGCTGGTCCGTGATGATTTGGAAGCTCCGCCCGAGTAGGTACGGGCGCCATCGCCGAATAGACTCGACGATCGCATACGCTTCCTTTTCAACGGACGAGTGCCGCCGCTCAGCGGAGGTAAGAGTCCGTGAAAAGAAAGCCACGGGACGTCCCCCTTGGGAGAGGGTCGCCGCGATGGCCTGATCCGAGGCGTCACTTTCGAGGACGAACGAGCCGCTCTCGTCAATGGTTGCTACGGCGGCTCGGGCGATGTCGGTCTTAAGTCCTTCAAAGGCCGTCAATGCGGCCGAACTCAGGGGAAAGGTGTCGCAGGCCACAAGGGGGCGAAGTTTCGCGGAGAAATTTTGCACCCATTTGGAGTAATGGGCGAACAGCCCAAGGGCGCGTTTCAGGGAAGCCCGATCGCAGGGAGGGGCCATGTCGAGCAAAGGTCGCAGACGTTCCTTATCCGGAGAGACAGAGCCATGGGTCACGGTGTACCCCAGAAGATCTATGGTGCGTAGGGAGTATCGGCACTTATCCTCGTTCATAGTTAAGTGATACCGTTGCGCGACCTCAAGGAAGCGCTTCAGATTAGCGTCATGGTGCCCTTGGTCATATCCACAAACCGTAAGGTTATCGAGGTAGACGAAAACATCGGTTAAGTGCTCCCGCGCAACGAGGTCATCCATGGCCCTCTGGAAACAAGCGACCCCGTTCGTCACCCCAAAGGGCAATCGTGTAAATTGGTACAACCGCTGCCCCGACTCGAAAGCGGTATAGATACGATCCGCCCTAGAGATAGGGATCTGGTGGTACGCACTACGGAGATCGAGAGTACTATAGACCGAATACTGGGACACCTGTTGCACTAGCGCGTCCATCCCCGGAAGGGGGTAGGCATCCAGCTGTGTAAAGCGGTTAATCGTTTGGGAATAGTCGATTACCATGCGTTTGCGATGGGCCTCACTGCGCACCACTAAGACCTGGGCACGCCACGGCGACCTACTAGGTTCTATGATGCCGTCTTTCAAGAGCTGAGTCGTTTCGTCCGCAATGAATTGCATGTCCGCGCGGGAGTAGCGTCTCGATTTTACCGCGACAGGGGTACAGTCGGAGGTTAGATTGGGGAACAGCGAAAGCGGACGGACGTCCATTTGCGCTAGGGCGCACACCGTTAGCGCGTCGTCCGCCCCCACAACAAGAGTGTCAGGCCCACCGAACTCCATTACCAGACGTCCATGCAGCTTAAGAAAATCATGTCCTAGCAGAATATCAGCACATAATGCGGGTAAAACCATAAGGTGTACATCAGGGAAAACCCGTCCCTTTAGCACTAGTTTCAATCGGCATTCCCCTTTTGTGCTAAGCCGGAGTCCCTGGGATGCCATGAAGATCCGTCGTGTAGACCGCCCGATCCGCCATCCATGCCTGAGCACAAGTCGCTGGTCGATAAAACTATCCGTAGATCCGGTGTCCACCAAGGCCTGAACACAATGGCCCTCAACCATAAGGGGAATAAGGGCTTGAGCCAGGCCAGACGAGGCAGCTGGGAGCGGGACTGAGCCCCCCGAATGGGTCGGACCAGCCTCGCGGGTGGATCCTACACCAGCAGCAGTTTTGCGATCGTGGCCGGAGTCTGCGTTGACCATGGGGAATCCATTATCGTCATCAGAGGGCTTTCCCCAGCATTCCGGTGTTTCGCGATTCAAAATCCGATGAGAAAAGGCCTCAGTAGTATTTGACATCGCCTTTTGACACTCCTGGCAGATAAAGGCTTCCGTTGTAGCCGAAATCGCCTTTTTCGTTTGGTCGCTTTGACAAAAGGCTTCCGTAGTATTCGAAATCGCCTTTTGACATTTTTGGCCGCTTTGACAAAAGGCTTCCGTAGTAGTATTCGAAATCGCCTTTTTCGTTTGGTCGCTTTGACAAAAGGCTTCCGTAGTATTCGAAAGCTGTTTCTTCCCTTGCGTGGCTCGAGGTTTGGCCAAGGACGCGGCCTTTGTCCCCGATGGAGAATGAGACGGTGGTGGCTTTCCGGTGGCGCCAGTCAAGGTTGTCTGAGCGCCCAGCGGGCCGCAGCGAGGGGCCCTCCCCTTCGAAGACGGGTAAGGCGCTGGGCTCGTGGGTTCTGCTACAAGCCCGTTCAAGGTTGCCGCGCCTGCGCGACCGCGGCTGCGCGAGTCGAAGGGCCGCGAGCCGCGTGCCGATTTCTTGCACACTTTCGCGTAATGTCCCTTTAGCGAGCACAAATGGCAAATAGCGTCACGTGCCGGACACACGACTCGGGCATGACGAGGCCCTCCACAAAAAAAACATGCGGCCCCGCGCAAGGCCTTGGGTCTGCTGGTCGTAACGGCAGCTGTCAGGGTAGGGTCATCCTCCGGAGCATCCCGGAGTTCAGCAGGCGGATCCACGTCCTCGTCAGTGGTCCTCTCCGGCCGGGCGTGTAGTGAGGTGCCCGCCAAAAGGCGCGTGCGATCATAGGCGTTCGATTGCATCCGCGCTTCGGTATACACCGTCGCTTGCTCAACCGCCGTAGCGAAGGTCAGGTCGGTCTTCTCCAAGAGTTTGAGACGTAGTTCCTGAGAGGAGACCCCTGCTATGAAGGCATCTAAAAGTCGATCATCTTTAGCCTGCTCGGGAGTCCGTGGCTGGGCGCTGTCCAGCATGAGCTGCCGGAGCTCCTGGGCGTAATGATCCATAGGCTCGTTGGGTTGCTGCCGTCGCGTCTGCAGCAAATAACGCGCATACACAGGGCTTTTTTCTTTTATATAAAGCCGCTTGAGCTCCGCGACGGTAAGATCATACGTCGTGCATTGAGCGACCGCGTGGTAGACCCGGTAGTCGATTTTTGAGTGTAATATTGCCAGCTTCGCGGCAGGCGTCGGAGCGGTATCAGGCTCATTAAAGAGATGCTCCAGTTGCTTGAGCCAGTGCTTGAGTTGCAAGCCTCCGTCCGTGGCTTGTGGGTCGGCGCTGAAAATGGACACCGTCAACGTCTTGTTGCCAGCCATGTCAGCAGATCATAAATGCAATTAAGTGTTGTGGAAAACCATTCAGGTCCGCACAACTTTTAGTCCAACGGTTTGGTTTAATTGCATTTAGATCATCAGATCATTCCTGTAAGTAGAAATACACAATAAGCATACGATGCGACATCTCATAAAGCCATTCCTATCAGTCAATGCAAGCAAGCTAGATATTCTATAAAGGCGTACCATTAACGAGGCTACCGATGTAACATGTCACAAGGGAGAAGTCTCGGAGCACTGACACAGCAACGGGTCTTATAGTCACGCCCCTAGTGGGGACAACAATGACAGCGAGCAGCGAGCATCCCCACCCGGGTTCAGTACGGATACGATTTCACTACACAGAGCATGGTAATCTGTTCACTCTACCTGGACTAAGGTAATCATTGCCTATCCCCCACAAACGTAACTATACATACAGAGCCTATAGGAAGTGTCGTGGTTAAATTTAATTACAATTATTTAAATCTATGGATTGTCGGATTTGGCTGCACGTGGGACCATATTGAGGGGTCATGCCAACGTCTCTGAAGCAGACAGGCTGTATGGGATGTGGTGGATATGTTATGTGCTAAAATTGGGTGTTGACTTCGTCATGATGCAAAGGTCCCCTTTGGCATAAATGTTCCTTGTTGCCCTAGGAACAAAATTATCCAGACACAAGTTGTATCTTAAAATCCAAGATGGCCACTGTCAGCCATCTTGGAAAACATGGCCAACCCATAGCCCAGGAAGCATTTGTCATATAAACTATTATGATACATGTTCCCAGATAATCTGAGGTCACCTAACTCATTTCTGGAATCACTTCTGCATTTCGGATGTATTTAAAGGTCAAAGTGGGGAAAAAATTCAAATTACAACTATTTATTGGTTTCATAACATTATTTATTGATTTTCACATACAGAACACAATGTTTGGTCAGGTAATTTGAGCCTTCTTCAATTATGCTAGTGGGAGAGCGCGAAGCTGGAAAAGGATGACTATTGGTCCTTAGGGCAGGAACGTGCAGCACTTCATCGTTCGGCAGCGAGACGTCCATATCCATCCATGGTCTTTTAGATAGATGGCAAGGGCCTCAGTCCTCTGCCCCATTTCAGCTGGATTGAGGATGTCGTGGAGATTCTCCACTAGTTGTGTTTCTGAAGAGAAGTGCTGTTGAATGCTGATGCGTTCCATGGAGGGCTGATTTTGCCGTCGTAGAGGATGTGTTGTGATCAATGTTGTCAAAACCGCCTGTGGTGAAAACATGCTTGACAGCCTGAGGAGGCACCACCACACCAACCTGCTCCCAGTGAGCAATGACTGAATTTGCGATTAATTTTGATTTTGTCAAAAATTAATTAATTTGTCATTAATTAATTGTCATTTTTGTCATTAATTTTATAAAAATGTTGAATTTATGTTTCATTAACCTGACTTTACCTTTAAATGCATCCACAATGCAGAAGTGATGCCAGAAATTAGTTATGCGACTTCAAATTTCCTGGGAAACATGTATCGTAATAGTTTATACTCGCCGAAACCCGTGGAACATCCACGGAAGGGAGGATGTGGTGTATGGATAGAGTGTACCATTATGGATGGCATCGGGGATTTGCTTGTCCGAGTAAGAGTTAGGAAGAAAGATGAGAATGAACAGTGCGTATATGAACAACGATCGCCGACACCGGCACAAATGCATGCTCTGGATTGTCCACTCAGTGGACGGCTTGCTTTCGCCTTCGCCTGTCCAATCAGCGGACGGCTTGCTTCGCCTTCGCCCAGCAGACGCCAATACGATGGCGTCGTAAGATGGCGTCGTATCGGCAGTTAATCGGATGCTTTTGGCCCCCAACGTCGGCTAATTCAGATTTTTCGAGTATGGCTGTACGTGATAAACAAAGAGTGCGGTTCGTAGATCGTAAATCCATTAGTGCCGTGGGCATCGGGTCACTGGGTGCGGCGTAAAAGGGATAACAAAGTCGAGTCCTTCCGCTATTATTATATAGATGACAAATGCTGTTGGCAGCCATCTTGGATTTTAAGATACAACTCATGTCTTTGGATAATTTTGTTCATAATTTTGTTCATATGGCCCTAAGGAACTTCCATGCCAAAGGGGACCTTTGCATCATGACTTGAAGTCATAAAGCACTTGGCATGTCACCTAATGGGCCCTCCCTTCCCTGCACACCAGAGGCCATTTGTCTGTTTGTAAATATGTAGGTTTTTATGGTGAATATTGTAATAATCTATACAAGTCAGGAGACGACGATGGTTCACGAGCGAGCGGTATTCAATGACAAAGGATGGACTATAACCGAAACATGCCTGGGCAGGCCAGGCCCGGAAATGTCAAAACGAAGGTTACTGACCTTGAAATGAGATAGAAAATAATGTATAATCAGTTATGAGGATAGTTAGCTGCACAATACCGAAAATTGGGTTAGATTCCGACAACTTTGAAACTTTGTGACCTTCAAAGGTCAAAGATCGAAGATTCTGAAATTTGTTGGAAAACTTGTATTTCATGATGTATGTGATAATATAAGATCATGTACGACATTTCACCCTATCAGGAAGTGAACAATGTAATAAAACCATCAAAAATCGACTTTTCTAAATTTCGTGACCTTGTGACCTTGACCTTGGGGCGAAAATGAAAAAATCGAGCTCCATGGGGCTAGACACATGACATTGGCCTAACCAAATACCGAAACCCCTGTCAGATTCCACCAAACCCCTCGGAGAAGATGTAGCTTGAAATCGATTACCCCCTAAAAAGACTTCTTTTTCGGGCGTGGCTCCGCCCACAATGGGCGCAATACGCCCACTCGAGGCAGCACACAACTAGATCATGATATCAACCTCCCACCCAAGTTTCATCAAGATCGGATGATATCATTGGGTAGTTATGCTGCGGACAGACAGACAGACACACCCATGACGAATATAGTGGTGACTGTTTAATAACTCATGAACCAATAATCTTATCATTGATGTAAGTGGAGGTTGGGTTGAGGGGTGGTGGCTGTTTCAAGTCTGCAAAGTGATGCCAAAGTGACCAATATAGCAATTTATGGCAAACAGGATAACTAATTAGTCCGTCAGTGAAGCGACAGGTTGGCTCTTCTCGTCTTAATATGAAGCTGAAAGTGAAAACCAATTTATTCAAAGTGAAAATTCATGTGAATGCTTGTTTATGGTAAGAATTCATATTGCATGTTCTCATTTCGAACATTCATATCTTAGTGTCAGAGGAGTTGGAAGCAGAGAGTGGAAGAGGGGAAGAAAATCAGACGGATGACAGCGAGTCTCTGGCGCCAGATACTGATGAGGTTTTGACACATCTCGTCACCAAGGTTACGCCAGTAAGAGAACAATGTGATTTTCGAGCCGATTAATCAATTACTTGTATTGATGATGGATATCACATTGTGGGCACATACGTTTACACTGTTGACGAGCACCCCATAGTAGAGCGTAATGTTCCGTTATATCACCGGACTGACGGTGAGCTTTCGCGTCTGTGTGCAGCCTGCCGACTACATCCGGGTTGAAGTTCTTTCCTTTCACCTCCTTGAAGGATCAGCTGCCGATTCCAGCAACCAGCAGCTGTTTGTGGAGTTCAGCCTACTTGGGCTGTCTACGGAGGAGACAGAAACGCCCGTGTCCCTCCCCAAACCACTACCTGGCCACTCGGCGAATTTCAACTTCAGCAAAGGTGGCATTTCGGCCCAAAGAAACTCTAGCTTAGAACATGGCAAGCATGTCTTAAAGGCAAGGATAGCACTTTAGGATGCCGTCCATTTCAGCGGTGCATTGTTCCGTTATCTTCCCCCGTCTTGTACAGTGATCGACGTTGACCGTGAGAAGCACAGCCAGAGGAGGGACATGCTGGCAAGTGTTGCAAACGGAGAGGAGACTTTTGCCATGTACGAGCTTATTGCCAATGCCTGATCACATGTGCCGGAGGCCTGGGCTTTTGTGAACCTGCTCCAAAACAATTGGCTAACTGACAGAGGCGTAGTGTATAAAGGGTTTTAGGTCCTCGTGTATTCGAGCACAAATGGCAGGTATGGATGCACCATTGGGACACTGGTTTGCCTCAAACTCTACAAGGTTTACACCATGAGCACATGACCAAGGTGTCCGTACCTGTTTATCAACTTTAGCATTGATCATTGCTCTCATGCAGCAGTCAATTGCGTGTACTAGAGAGAATGCATAAAGATTTTGAAAACAAAACTGACAAACATGCAGATACACCGTCGAGGTTTGTCCCCAGTTAAACTCGTCATGATTATGGTGTACATGTGTTGGAGGATAATTGTGAGTTAAATCATCCATCATCTATATAATACAGTAATACCATAAGGACTCGACTTTGTTATCCCTTTTATGCCGCACCCAGTGACCCGATGCCCACGGCACTAATGCATTTACGATCTACGAACCGCGCTCTTTGTTTATCACGTACAGACATACTCGAAAAATCTGAATTCGCCGACGTTGGGGCCCAAAAGCATCCGATTAACTGCGGATACGACGCCATCGTATTGGCGTCTGCTGGGCGAAGGCGAAGCAAGCCGTCTGCTGAGTGGACAATCCAGAGCATGCATTTGTGCCGGTGTCGGCGATCGTTGTTCATATATGCACTCTTCATTCTCATCTTTCTTCCTAACTCTTACTCGGACAAGCAAATCCCCGATGCCATCCATACACCACATCCTTCCTTCCGTGGATGTTCCACGGGTTTCGGCTAGTGATCATGAATAGCTGAGATTAGGACATCATTTTGTTTATCTGAATAAGGAAGATCGAAATATTGTTTAGGTTTATTCATATTTATTAAATCATAAATAAATTGATATACATATGTGGGGAAATTACACACCCAGACCAGGAATCAAACCCAGGTCCTCTCGAAAACCGTACCAGTGCTCTGCCATCTGAGCTATCTGGGCGACCCTGACCAAGCATGCAATTTTCCCACATACAATTGCCACTCTCTTTCCGTCAATGCTTCCGGGGCACTCGCTGCCTCCAATGGGGGGAACAAATCCATGTCCTTTATTATAAACACCACTGGGGGCGTAGTGAAGCAATTACGAGTAGATTAATGAACAGGATTAAATAATTTTACCACATATCTATTTAATTATTTTACCCTGTTCATTAATTTAAATCATAAATGCTAAACTGTTGCTTCACCATCAAATGGTTTGCAAGACCTTTTGAATGCTGAACATCAAGCAAGGAAGCAGCACGTACCATCTCAAAGTCGTTGTTATGACTGGGGTTTGAACCGCCGACCTCACAGACCCGGAACGGACGCTCTCACCATTACACCACCGAGTCTGGTCAAAATAAAATTGATTGGTTTACCTGTTGACGAGTACATTTTAAAAAATCATAAAAATTGCTGACAAAAAAAAATAAAACATGCACTACTTACTCGAGATAATTCACTGTTTGTGGTAAAACTAAATTTAAGGAAGGGGATTAGGGGGAGTGAATTGTACAGCAATTTTAAAGATATACGGGTTGAGATTTATTTATTATTATTATTTTTTTGGAAACCAGATCGAGGCTCGTGAAAGAGCTAAAATTTTCGTGAAAGATTTTCCCACGTTTGAATCGCTTTGCTCCTCCTCACCCAGCGTTCCCTTTACCGTGGTGAGTGAACCACTCGCGGAACAACAAGAACTTGACTGCGTGGACTTGGGCACAGCACGGCTGGACCTACGCGACATCTTGCGTTTGGGCAAGGATCTCACCGAACACGCCATGGATGGTGAGTGATCTGCGTTCCTGCAATGTGCTAACTGTTCTGAAGCGGTACTCTGGAATATTTTTTTATTTTAGATGGATCGATCGGAATTCCCATCGTGCACAAGTTTCCAACGAATTCCACCAGATTTTGAAATTACACCCAAAAACTGGAACCACTCACCTGGTCACCTGTAGAAGTGCATCCCATCAGTTAGTTCTGCGCAGCATGGCGACCCACCGTTTGTCCATGTTTTATACCTCTCCCACCTCCCCCCAAGCCCTGTCCCCTCCCACAGATCTCCCGATGTCCCTACTCAAATGTTGTTTGTGTGCTTCCCCTTCTCTCCCCATCTTGTCTACCGCTCCCCTTATTTTGTGTTTTATGTGTCGGTTTGAGTTTTTGTGTGATTAATGTTAGCTCTTTCACGAGCCTCGATCTTGTACACAAAAAAAAAGTCGTTTAAAAAAAAAGAAAGACGAGAAGACGTTTGGCAGCCCTTTCTTTTTGTCCGTTTGACTGCAGCGATTGCTGCTGATGGGAAAGCGATTGGCACTTTGCGTGTCACTGTTGAAGCGCTCGCTGCTCTCAAAGACGCCCAACAGGACCGGCGAGACTCCTGAATCGGTCGGTCCAAAGAAAATGCCTTTCGTAACTCGAGGTTTGTAGAATTTGTACAAAGAAAATAAAAATTATGTCTGCCCTCGATCGTTTTGCTTCCTCGTCGTCGTTTGCAAACACAACGTACTCTGTGACTATGTTGAGGTAGTGTGTGATTCATGTGTCATGACTAATGAGTCATGACTGATCTCCATCTCATTGCAGCAGATACAACAAGAGATGTACAAAGAATTACACATTCATACTTTAATGAATGCAGGAAAAAAACAAACTAAAAACTTCCTTTTACAAAAAAAAGAGATAGAAAGCAAGGCTAAGACAACACTCGCTATTAACCCACAAAGCGAGGTGACAGTTATGGATTACAAATCAAATCAATACCACATGGCCAGTTTAATTCAACATTAGCATAAGGTGCTTGGCCAGTTAAAACTACCAGGAAAAAAACAAACTAAAAAAAAATCGGCTTCAGCGATGGCAAGTTAAACCAACTCCTCGTTCGGTTACATCAATAGCGGAACAAACTCTTGGACTTGCCCGGGTCACTTGCGCCAGCGTATTGGGACGAGCTATCCAGCAGGCTGTCCAGAGCTTTGCGCACGGCGGGATTGCTCAAATTGATGCTCGTGGCAGACGGATGCCGCGACGACACCGTCGCGGGCGGAGGTGGTACGGGTGCCGGTGCGGGCACGGGACCCATGAGTCCGTCTCCCATGTTGGTGTTGTCTGGGAGCCTGCCCATCATGTTCCCGTACATGTTTGCATTAGGGTTGAACAAGCTGGTGACGACGCCCTGTTGAGAGGTGGACACTGGTATGCCAGAGGGACGATTCTGGAGTGAAGATGCCGCACCAGGAAAACGGTCTGAGTTTAGGGTATGGAAGAGAAACATGAGTGACATCATTAGTTAAAAAGAATTTAAACTCAATTCACTACATCTTCCATTACCAATATTAGTTTACCAGAAACTGAAAATAAAATCAGAACAAGATGCCACATTCAACTTACACCTTCCTTTGTGTGAATCTCATTAATCCCCATTTACTCACATCCTTCATCATCTGCAGTATTCTCAACATTTGCACACAAATTACTTTCGCCAGAGGAGAGGGTATTGCATTTGAGTCCGTTTGTCTGTTTGCTTGTTTGTCTGCACAGAATAAATGATTTTCTCTGCAACTGTTGGTCCGATTAACAGGAAATTTTCATCATAGGTGCACCTCCTCCTGTAGAATTTTCAAATCATAATTATGACGGCATAGCTCACGTGGTACGGGTGCCATCTTGGAAAAACCGAAAAACTTTGCACCTCTATATCTCCGAAAGCGTTGCATAGAAAAAAATGACGGCTCATTGTAAAGAACTCTCCATGGGGAATAAAATATGTTAATGATGTCATAGGTTTCTCCATTATGACGTCATAGTTAGACAAGAACAAAACTTCATCCGATCAAGATTAAATTTCTTGAGGGTCATCGATGGATAAATTGGAGGGGAAAAATTGATATCAGTCACGTGGTTTGGCCGCCATATTTGTTTTAACAGCCTTAAGAACCACCAAAAACGCATCTTTGCGAGATTCTGCAATCTCTGCTCTTTCTTGTTTTACCTGTCAACATGACAATGTCAAAATCAAATTACCCAAAGGGAGGGCTGAGATGTTTACGTCACGAGAGAAATTTGACTTGTGCTACTCAGTGTAATACAATCACAAGCTAAACATTCTGTGAATAATACACCAGAATTATAACTGCATAATCTCAGGAAGTCTAGATAATAATCGTTCTTTCATCTGAAATGAATGTTTTATTTTAAAAATCAAGTCAGATGTAGAAGCTGATGATAATGGGTCCTCCCTCAGGTCCCCATCACCCTGCTATGTCCAATTTCATATTAAACCTGCTCTTAAACACCCCCTTGGCAATCTTTCATGGATAATTAATGTTCAAAAAGCAAAATTGCACATACAGCCTCCACTACAACTACCATAATCAATCTATTACCCCAAAGACGACTACTGCTGTGCCACAATTAATCCCATCTTGTGGGGTCAACTGCTTGAGTTTCCCTCCACACCCCTCCATCCCAAGCATCCTCGAGCTCTGCACTTCCACCACCACCTCAGTCATGTACGCACACGACTGACCTCGGCCCGCACACGACTGACCTCGGCCCGTACATTTGATACGCTTGCTTCAAGTTAACCATTTGCGAACTTGTAATGAAATATATTGGCCAGATTTCACTTTTATTTATATGAGGACAAGTTGATAAATTACACCACTTTTTATGCCAGTGACACGTGATTAATTAAATGCCCGTTTTCATATCACAACGTCGGTTGGCACCCTTGGTTGTGTGCTCAATGGGCAATGATGTGTGGTTGCGGATTGGCAACCGGATCGCGTGACCAATATGGCACCACCAGTGGAAAGTTGTACATGTGAAGAACAATGAGCAATTATATCTTCAATGGGCAGAAGGTGAGAGTGGAATACAGACTAATGATAGATCATGCCTGGACCAATGAAATGTATACAGGTGAATAGAAAAGCTTTGAGAAGGCAGAGGTCGTCCTGATTTCCTGTGCAGGGTGTGCATCTGTAATAGGACCACGCCAAACCGAACACCACCCGCATGACATGAGTCGGAGGTTGTCCTCACCCGTATTGACTGGATGTTGCCCCATCAAACTAAAACAGACAATGCACCAATGCTAAAGATGTCTACACTGCAGTCAACAGGAAGCAGACATTGAGATTGGACAAATGCACCTCACTCCTTGTGGATCATATTGTAAAATGACCAGGTGTATGTATTCCAGTGGGCCCAGAGAAATGAAGAACAAATTGGCGTCATTTATTGACCCGCCTTCGTGCTGGGTCAAAAACAGTTTAAAACCTGGGGACAAGTGTCTTTAGGGAGGGGTAAAGGGGTTAAATTCTGGACCAACAAACATTACACCTTCTCACCTTGGACATAGCAACATGTAAACAAGCTTACCCTCAGGATCTCCCATGAGGGATCCCACAAGCGTGGAGGTCGGAACCGGCTTCCCAATCACCATCTCCCGTCGCTTTTGAATGTAGTCGGCTACAGAGTCAAGCTCTGGGATGGTAAGGGATTTTCCATTGCACAGCAAGTCGATCAGTGGCTGCAGATGTGGTGGGTTTCCTTGTCCACGACGAGAAAAGTCCATGTTCAGCGCACGGGTGGTGAGTTCGGCAGCATCACGTGACAGATCGATCCGTCTTTGTTCCCTGTCTTCGCCAAAGTGTTTGGCAAAATCACGCGACAGCATAAGCATGGCTTCTTCCTGCGGCATGTTGCGGTGCTCTGGTGGGAGAGAGACAGTGCAACGTATTTTCAAATCACATTCTAACAGCTCTTCTCAAGGGAAATTCTCTAATATTTACCTCTGCCATCGAAGGTGGATGGAGGTTATGTTTTCATCCCTGTCTGTTTGTCTGTGAACAATATATCTCAAAAAGTTGTGGACGGATTCAAACGAGATTTGGCAGAGATGTAGCGTATGTGACGAGGACGAAATCATTAGATTTTGGTGAAGATCCTTATTCGGATCCGGCTACTAGAATTTTTTATGTGATTCTTCATCATTGGGAGATAGGGATAAAAATGATACATAGCAGGATATCTCAAAAAGTTATGGACGAGTTACAACTAAATTTGGGGGATGAGTTGGTTAGGTGACAAGAACAAGCCGATTAGATTTTGGTTCATGTCCGAATCCAGATCTGGCCTATCAGTGGGATACAAAACAAACTTCAGCCTGGCGGAGGTATGCGCTCTACCGAGTGCCGTTCTACTTTGGAAATGCAATTGTACCTTCTTGTAGTCCGTGCAGGATGTTGACTGTGCATGAGCGGTGCATCTGGTGCGTGGTGGTAATCACCACTGCATAGGGTATCCCAGAACGAGTCGCCTCGTTCAGCGTCTGCTCAAGTCCCATCTCAGACGACAAGAACATGAAGTCGACGTGCAAGCCCTGCTCTTGGATCATCTGCGCTATTGTCTCGCCATAGTTTCTGGTGTAGTACAAACAAACCACCTTCAGAATCAAAAGAGATACGTTGCACTCTCGCTCTCTTTGTGGATAATGAAAAAAGAAAACCCAAAAAATACTGGGATACCACATTCAACTGAATAACAAAGTACACCAAACAAAGCTGAAAAAGTGTAATTTTTAATCTCAGATGCCACCTCCGTCTCTACAAAGGAACACAAGAGGCGCAGTCATCACCTTGCAAGCACACGCCACAATCAAAGATCCTTTTATTGTGAAATTACAAAGTTAACAAAAATTTAATTTCCATTAAATGCCCTCACATTCACAAACCCTTGCATCGTTTAGACATAAAGCCGCCATCTGGCATTCACTTACAAATGTCCTCAATGGTGGTTTTGTTAACCCCCTCACACTCCCTGCCCCAACTACTTCAGCAGGCTATGAGAAAAATAAGCTCCTTGAAATTTCACAACGTGAGTATCTTTACAACACGTGCACACCACGCTGCTGGATAAATACAATAACAAGCCACCAGCATCGCAAAGGTTAATTTTGAGACGTGTGTGTGTGTGTGAACACACACACACACACCACACACACAACCACACACACGTTTGTGGGGGGTAGGCAATGATTACCTTCGTCCAGGTAGAATTGTATAATACTAGGGCATGCCCGTACTATATATAAGCTAGGACGTGCCCGTACGTGGGTGCCCGTTCCTTGCCAAAAAAAAAAAAAAAAAAAATTTGTGTAGGGGTGTGTGTGTGTAAACATCCTAGGGCGTGCCCGTACGTGGGTGCAAAAAAACATGCGTGCAAACAACAACAACAAAAAAAAACTTTGAAACCACGTGGCAGTAACGACCACAGAACCCCCCCCCTCTATTTACATGAATGGTTTGGTCCATTCGCAACGACCACAGAACCCCCCCCCTCTATTTACATGCAATGGTTTGGTCCATTCGCAACGCCAAAGCGAACGGCGAACGGCTAAATCGCCATAGCTCGGTAAGTACTTGTCCGATTAATTTCAAACCTTGAAAAGGCACATCCTCGGGTCCCCAGCAATATACCTGGCAAGTTTAAAGTATATCGGACCCGTGGTTGTCGAGAAACAGCGGTCACAGACAAACAAACGTACAAACGTACAAACAAACAAACACACAGAGATTACTGGAATTATAGATAGATACCATGCTCCATGTGTCATGATTAAGAAGAATAAACCCCATGTATCATGAGTAGGAAATTTGTTTAGACTGGATGTCGTGTAAGCACGTGTAAGTGTCCCCATCAGAGGGGTGGGGTTATGTTAATTAGTTAGATTAATGGTAAATGCCCTGTATGTAAATGGCCTCTGTTATTTTTCCTCTGTTCCTTATGACAATGCAGCACACACACAAAGCCAGGAAATAGCGCATTAAAAGACACTAAATAAAGGCTAACTCAGGGGTTCTTAACCTGTGGTCCATGGACCCCTTTGGGGTCCGTGGATGGGCTTCATGGGGTCCATGAACCAGGTGCATAAAAATTATTAAAAATGTATTTTCGCTAGCTTTTTATAAAAAGTTTTATTTTTTGTCTCTGTACAGGATGTTATGTACTTATTCTTGCTTACTGAAGACTAGTAGATCTGTAAGGTAGGTTGAAATGGGATGATACTGAGTGTACAGTCAGGCAACATACTGTTGTGGTTTTGGGAACCCAGCACAGGTAACATCATTAAAGGTTAAAGGTTGCACCCCATAGATAGGCCACAAGCAACACGTAGGTCACCTTAGGATGGTAGTTATTTCTTAGTTTGTGTTTAGGATAAGGCCATTCCCAATAGTTGCATCTGCGTTGCGTAAAACAAATAAGAGTAGGCCCCTCGTCCATTTTGCAGCCTCCCTTCCATCGACGCCATTAAGCGCTAGCCAGTCTGCAATCGCCCTCGCCCTTTAGGTTGCCAGCAGCCTTCGCAAACTCGCTGGGCTTCAGCTCAAACCAGCCCAAAGGCCACGAGGTAAGGCCCGAAAAGGGGGCGGAGCGCAAGGGTGGAGGTGCGGCCACGTCAAGCAGCTATCAAGGCGGAGCCGGTAAGCCCTCAGCAGCCAACCAGGGTTGAGGTGAGATCGCCTGACAGGGCGTGGCTGGAGATTCGAGAGGGTTCGCTGGGCGTGGCAATATAACCCCTTGTGCGAGGCCCCCACCTCACTTATGAGGAGGGACGCAGCTGCAATCATTGCGCTCTGAGTTATGATGGGAGAGGCGCTCGTGAATGATTACGAACCTTGTTGAGTTATGAGGAGGGAGAGGGCTTGAACATCATTGTGAACCAGTTGAGTTACGAGTCTTGCACAAAGCCCTTGAACAGAACTGGTACGAGAGTTGAGTTACGAGAGGAAGAGACGCGCTGTGGCAACCAGCTTTACAAAGGGCGAGCGCGCGGCACGCACTGCCGAGGACTGCAGCGTGCAGAAGGACATTGGGGAAGTGGCGCATCGATCATCATAATACCGGGCGCGCGTATAAAGGCGCCGGTGCAAATATTACGTACGCCGTCTGATCACCAGCTTACCTATCCCCCGCTATATAACTGTCCGTATCGCGCCTACGCCACGGGAAGGGCTGCCTGCCGTACACCACACCATCTGCACGGTACGAGTCTGGGACCGGACGAGCTGTGAACGCCATCGCCGGACCCTCAACCCGACCATCTGCATCCCCGCGTGAGTCTGAGAGCGAACGGGCCCGAGTCCAAGGGATAAGTAAGAATGTCTAAGGCTGCCCTGTGTACTTTTTCTTCCTCTTTCTTGTACATCCTTTCTTTTCCTCTTCTTTGTGCATTGTGAATAAATTACCTTGTTCTTCCTGGTTTCTTCTTAATCCGACCGTCTTAGTCATTTCTCAATTGGGTACCCATAGCACGATTAGGAACCGCTATAATCGGGTCTAGGCATTGGTTAACAGCTCGGATCGCGGATCGCTATCCGCTCGGCATATCTATCTATAATTCCAGTAATCTCTGTGTGTGTGTGTGTATGTCTGTGTGTCTGTGTGTTTGTCTGTGACCGCTGTTTCTCGACAACTACCGGTCCGATATACTTGAAACTTGCCAGGTATATTGCTGGGGACCCGAGGATGTGCCTTTTCAAGGTTTGAAATTAATCAGAGAAGTAGTTACCGAGCTATGGCGATTTAGCCGTTCGCCGTTCGCTTTGGCTTTGCGAATGGACCAAACCATTTCATGTAAATAGAGGGGGGGGGGGGTTCTGTGGTCGTTGCGAATGGACCAAACCATTTCATGTAAATAGAGGGGGGGGGGGGGGGGGTTCTGTGGTCGTTACTGCCACGTGGTTTCAAAGTTTTTTTTTGTTGTTGTTGTTTGCACGCATGCTTTTTTGCACGCACGTACGGGCACGTCCTAGTTCCATCAAATCCATGATTCGAGCGGGAGTTATTTCCTCGTTTCTGGTCAGCGTTAGTACTTAGGCAATAGCGAATCCCTAGTCCTAAAACCCTACCTAACGCTGCCCGGGAAGGACGTCATAACCCCCAGGATCGCGCCGGCTAGTAAAAAGACAAGGGGATTAACCCACTCTTGATAAGGGGAAGGCCGACGTTCAGAGATCCGCAACAATACAATGTGTGAAATGATACGACATGAGTTCAACTCGAAGAGTCTTGGAGAATTTTGGTGTTCCTTGACACAACAACAACACAAGCCTACCCTCGTCTGGCAAAGCGAGCTGTGGGAGCTCCAATTCCGTTTGCAACCACATATCTTTGTGAGTCAGGATTTTCAGCACTTGCCATCAAAACGAAAAGTAGAAATCGATTGGATGTCAAACATGACATGCGTATTGCCTTGTCAAAGACCACTCCCAAATGTAATCTTATTGAAGCCAAACAACAGCCTTCTCACTGAAATGTACTTTTGAGCAGAATTGAAGTTTATTTTTTGTTTAATTTGCACAATTTGGATATATTTAATTTCATTCAGGGAATGGTCATTGATTTTTGCATGAAAAAAGTGAGATATATTCTTTGTAAAGATTGTTTTTTATTCTGATTATGATGGTATGTGAAGGAAATAATTTTCCTATGCAATAAAATTTATTCATTGTATGCAAAATTTTGTATTTGTGCTTATGTGCATTTTTCTGGGAAGGGGTCTAACTTTCACCAGATTCTCAAAGGGTTCCATGACACAAAAAAGGTAAAGAACCCCCGGGACTAACCGGAAACAGGACTTTGAGCACCAACGATGATGATACCACCGGGTGGTCACAAGAGCAGGCAGGTCCGTGAGGCCACGCCCCGGAGAGCAGTGATTGGTGAGATTTGTCGAGCCACGAAGCGAGGGATTGGCTGATAGGAGCAGGCACGGGCGGTGTCGGATGACATCCTTGAGTACAAAAGAATGCTCTCCCCGACATTTTCATCATTTTCTTTCTCTCGGTTTCTGGATCTGGAGGTGAACGGTCACCGATAAGCTCTCTTGTGGTGGGACAGTCTCAACGAACGGTCGTGTTCCAACATTTTCCATCCTCTTGCGTTGGACCATTGGTGCCGTGCAGTCACAGTTCATAGCACTCTCGCGCTAGGGACATTGGAGGTTTCGACGATAGTGAGGAGGAGCAAACTGTGGACCGAGGCCTGCATTTCCCGTGAGCGAACTGTGCACGGAGGCCTGTGCTGTTCCCGCCAAGGAAGCGGGGGGGCTTTGACGATTCCCGAGGTGGTCCAGGAGACGCTCAGAGCTAAGTACCTAAAAACATACACATTTATTTTCACCTTTGTGTGTATACGGGTCCGTATGGGAGCACTCCATTTAGGAACCTTATTTTGCCGTGTGTTCTTTTGTTCGCTGGCATTCAATAAAGCCGGTCTTTGTACATTTTAAATCCGTGTCTGTTGAATTGATCATCGCAGGTTCGAAGACGGCCGGTGGGACCCGGACCCGTGAAGGTAAGTTCGTCATTCTCCTTTCCCTCCCGTGTAAAGAACACTGTCATGTTTGACTGAACGCCTCGGAGTGTAAGCTAGTTCGGCTATCCGTTTCCTTGGAGGATTTTAATCCCCAGGAACAGGACAACACACACACACACACACACACACACACACACACACACACACACACACACACACACACACACACACACACACACACACACACACACACACACACGCACGCACGCACACACACACACACACACACACACACACACACGGTTTTAGGATACCGCTCAGAGGCCATGCCAAACCACCATACAGGTCCCTTTGTGTAGTTATTTCCATAGTGTAAGATTAGAATAGCTCCTTCCCTTATGTAGTGGGATCATCATCGGCTGTCCGTCGAGGGTTTGACGAAGACCATCATGCCTGCGCTCGGATTTGTTTAAAGTGATGTAGAATGCATGCTGTCTTCTGCCACACATACTTTACCCAACTTGCCCTATGCCCAGTAACAAGCAATGCAAGATGAATCGGGGTTGCAGTGACATGCCGTTTGCTCATGATGAGCTTCTCCACCTTTGACAAGTCTTGTTTTTAGTCTTACTGGGTGTGTCACACACCCTCCTCACCTGGGTGAGCCTAGGTGGGGGAGCCAGTTTAGTCGCCGACAACCCGACCGTGAACACTACTGCATTACATGTTTACCAGAGGCATTATAGACATGATCTGACAAAATAGAGTGTCAATAAATAGAATGTAGTGGGATGGAGTGTTAATAAATGTGTTGAAGGGAAGAGACGTTTTCCACCCCTCTCCTCGGGGTCAATTGTGAATTCTATATGAGCTTCGTGGGCGCACCATACAATGTGTGCGCTAATTTGCATATCGTGCCAAAAGCTGGTTTGAATCGTGCGCCAAATCTCCCCTTGCCCTCAACTTCGCCGTTACTGAATCTTTCGTTTTGATACAAGATAAGGACACCACGCTTAGCTTTTATTGAACACGTTTTTTGTTACACATTATTTTGGTTTCATTATAATTTTCACGTTAATTACCTCCGCCACCAAAGGTAGATTGTTGGAGGTTATGTTTTCACCCCCGTCTGTTTGTTCGTTTGTGAAAAAAAATCTCAAAGTTGTGGACGGATTCAGACGAAATTTGGCAGAGAGGTAGCGTATGTGACAAGGACGAAATGATTAGATTTTGGTGAATATCCAAATAGGATTCAGCTCGTAGAATTCAAATGATTCTTCACCATTGGGATAGGGCCAAAAACGATACATAGCAGGATATCTCAAAAAGTTGTGGACGGATTTGGACGACACTTGGTGGACCGGTTGGGTGTGTGACAAGGACTATTCGATTCGATGTTGGTGAAGATCTGAATATGAATTCACATATGAGATTTATTTAATTTCTAAGTGATTCTTCACCATTGAGTGATATGGCGAAAAATTAGATATAGCAGGATATCTCAAAAAGAGGTGGACGAAACTTGGTGGACCAGTTCAGTTGGGTGTGTGACAAGGACTAATAGATTCGATTTTGGTGAAGACCCGGATGCGGCTAGTATAATTTTTAAAGCGATTCTTCACCATTGGGAGATAGGACCAATAGCAGGATATCTCAAATATATATATACATAAAACATACTTATAAATATAGCAGGATATCTCAAAAAGTTGTGGACGGATGATTTTGATTAAATGTGATTTTGTATTATGATTTTCTGGTCTACTCTGGGATGCAAAACGTAAACTGTTCACCTGGCAGAGGTATGCTCTCTACTGAGTGCCGTTCTCGTTTCCCTTGCATCAAGACATCATGTACGCCATTCATTGTCACCTGAAAACCTCACCACTCGCCACAACCTTTGCTCCAAACACACACGACTTGCTTACCTTCTGCCATAATCCTCACCTCATCCACCGAGCAGCGTTTGCTGTGGGAAGCGAGGAAGCGTTCGCCGGGCTTTGTGATAAATTAAAACAGACAGGCGTTATTTGGCCATGAGCGTCCTGTGGACATCTAATCACTCCGTCTGTCTTTACAAAACAATTATGCGCTCCCAGCATTCGTCCCATGCTGAGGGCACGTTGCTACCCCCTGTTGCCAATGTTAACGGCAGAGCTCTATCCTGTGGTGCATCGGAAGTAGCGTATGACAGAAATCGGCTGTGAAAGTCTGGCAAGGGAGGGGTGAAACGGCAAGGCGTCAATCGGCATCCCTGATTCCGCCAATAACCTTCTAGATTGCACTGGCAGGCCCCAACCTCGCTAGAGGATTATAAAAGCGCCGTGGGCGAATGCGCGAAGGCTCTCAGCTGAAGAACCACCCTACCTGCGGGACCCTAGGAGGAGAGTATAGCTAGATCAGACTCAAACCCAGGCTCCAAGGCTCTGAACCGTCTAGGTATGTAAATCGCACCTCTTAAGTGGAATGGTATACATACCTACAATAGTACATTTAAGTTTGCAGCAAATCGAGTAAAATGGCTTTTAGAGGTACAGGTTTACCTGGCATTATTTGGTTTTCAGGCTGTTAGACGAGATTCGAAGATAAAATACATAGTTTCAATTTTATTTAGCACCTATTTTATTAAACAAAGCTTTTTGTTTTTAATTGCCATTTCAAAATGTATTACCAGGTGTACAAGAAGCTACATCGTGCTGGTGATGCCTCATACATACAAGGTAAGAACGCTTTAAAAATAATAATAACTAGAACTGCCACTTTAAAACTGCTGGCAGTGATGACCGGTTTACTCGCACCCACTTTTGATACAACCCCGACACACACACACACACACACACACACACACACACACACACACACACACACACACACACACACACACACACACACACACACACTATGGCGCACCTGTGGTGAAAATTTCATGTCAATCCGTGCAACGATTGCAGAAAAAGCGATTTTTAAAAGATAAACCTGAAATTGCAGAGACAGAATTATTTATTTTATCTGAGAAGCCAAACGAGGTTTCTTCTTCTTCAACATCTCACAACTCACTCTGTCAAATGCGATCGAGTTAAAAAAAGTCAATTTGACCAAATCGGTTTTATTCGTTTGTTAATATACCTCAGCTATTGACAAATCTTCAATTAGAATTTTATTTGAGGTTAAAATGACCGCGACAGATCGTGTGATCGTGATCATGGCTTGGAAGGACAAAATGGTGTTTTTCTTCTTTCAACAATAAAGACATAGCCTCGAGACCGTACATCCAATCATCTTGAAATTTTGCACACCTGTTCCGCTTGATGGGAGCAACATTGCATTAAAAATTCATGTCGATCAATGCAGTGGTTCAAGAGTTGGAAGGAAAATCCTAAAAAGCTTCTATTAAATTATTTATTGCGGCCAAACCATGTGACATCAAAATGTCTCAACATTGAAACATCCCCCCATGAGGAACTCTGTCCCCATGAGGAACTCTGTGCAGTTTCCACTCGATATCTTCACAAATTATGGAGGTGATACCATTTCTAGTTTGTGCTTAAAAACGTCATAACTCTGAAACCATGTGTCGGATGACGTCGTGCTCGGATGCTTTTTTGTTCCTCATGGGTGTGCGAATATGCATGCCAAGTTTGGGCTCGATCCGTTCAGCCGTTGGAGAAAAAGGGGGTTCCGTGGTTTTTCACGAAAAACAAGATGGCGCCCGAACCATGTGACGTATGACTTCGAAATTTTTTGCATTCTGAGTTTTTTTTTAAACTAAGCATCTGGGGGAAAAATCTCATTTTCGGGGGAGAAAAATTGTGTTTGACGAATTCTAACCTCTTAACGTTAGCATTTTTAATATACTCAATAAACATGTTTTTTTGTTCCCATTGAGGAGTTCTTTAGGATGAGCCATTCCTCAAATTTTTCCATTGAGCTGTTTCGGAGATAGAGGGGCAAAGTTGAATGTGTTTTACAAGATGGCGCCCATACCACGTGACATATGACATCATAATTAGCATTAAAAAATTCTCGGAGCCGAAACGATCATTTGATGAAAATTTCCTGTCAATCCGACCAGCGGTTGCTGAGAACATTAATTATGAAGTTTTCGGAGGTGCAAAATAGGGCGGAAGAATAATAAGAAAAATTCTAGCAGTAATAATAGGTTACTCTCCATTTCATGGAGTAAACCTAATAATAATAATAATAAGAAAAACTCTGGCAGAAATAATAGGTTACTCTCCATTTCATGGAGAGTAAACCTAATCAAAAATATTTTGGCAAGCAAACGGATGCAGGGCAAGGTAGCACTCAGGTACTCACACGATATTGCGGGCGGTTACTATCACAGCACAGTCAGCGGCCATGCCTTCCACACGTCGAAGCAAAAGTTTACGGTAATAGTGGAAAATCATTTTCCTCAGCTTGTCGATATCCTCAAGACCTGTTGAAAAGCATGTCAAGGATCGTGTGAAAGGGTGTGGTCATGTTGAGCAATAAAAGGAAAATTTCTACATCTTATGTACAATTCCATAGTTTCTCGAAAGAAACCTGATCAGCAATTTGGAACCGCAAGGAGCTCGAGAGGTTACGATAGGAAGGAAATGTAGTGTAATGGTTAACCTAGCCACAATAAGCAGTGCTGTTCGGCACAATATGCGGTTGTGGATATCCCTTACCAGCCGATTCTTGCCACGGACGACGATCCTGATCCATTCTTCAAATGCGGATGAGCATAGCAAGAAAAGAAAACAAAAATTAAATTCTGAATTGCAATTAAACACAAAGCTTCAATATTCTGAAAATGGTATTTTTCCTAAAATTATGGAAGATATTGCACCTTTATCACTTTATATTCATCATGTGCATCAATCTGTAAGCTACGATGAATGTTTTTGTACATCCTGGTTGACTTCTTATCATACCTGACCTAGTTTCGGGACTGTGAAAATTTCAGTCGAATCAGGGGGGAAAAGTACCCTTTTTGAAAAATTCACTTCATACACAAGGAGGTGGATTAAGCAAAGTTTTTATTGCTTTAAAAGTGTGAATAAGAATGTTTGTTTTCTGGTTAAAAGCTCATTACCCTTAACATGTGCCCACGGGGTCAACCGGAGATATGGACCTTTCAACTTTCTATTTATATTAGAACAGAATATATGGGTCTTCAAAAACGCTAATAAAACACATGCGCAATTCACAAGTGCGAAAAAGGGGCATTGCACCCATATTTTGAGAGGCTATAACTCAAAACCATTGGAGATGTTGAGCTGAAACTTGGGTTTCCTTTGTTTGGCATGGAGGTATTTTTAGAAAAATTTCCAGGTAATTTCTGAGATGTCATGGAAGGTACCTGGATATTGTGTGAAATGACATGGAATGCTTATACTCTCCCAAAAATGGATGAAGGCCCTCAATATAATTCACGAGATCAGCACCGTTGTGATGAAATGTGAAGAAGAAGATCCGGTTGTGGGATGATACTTGTAGAGTGATATATAACGCAATGAAGTAGAGGAAGGTGGAATTTTGCTGCTTTTCTGTATTCTGTGAGCGGACATTTGAGAAAGATATGATGGGATGTTGATTGTTATTGCGTGCTTATAGATGAGTTGGAAATGCAATTTGTTCTTTCTTTGTCGTTCTATTGATTCTTTTATTTTGTGTTATAGGGTATGTGGAGATAGATTTCAATAAATACTCATATCTGGAAACGAGGTCTCGACTGAATTTCACAACAATTTATTGAAATTCATCTCGACACTCAAGTACCATGGACAAGCTACTCAAACCAGAGAGGATTAACGGAGATCCAAATGCCAGTGATGCCGGAAGCCAATGGACGCATTGGATCAGATCTTTAGAACTCTACTTGCAAGTAGTACCTGACGCCACAGGCCTACATAAGTTTAATGTCCTAATTTGCAACGTGTCCAACACTGTCTTTGACTTTCTCACACTGAGACCTATGTCGATTCTGTGACGGCTTTGCGAGCACTCTATGTTAAGCCACGAAGTGCTATCTACGCCCGGCATCTGCTCGCTACACGCAGGCAAGAACCGACAGACATTGGAGCAGTATACACAGGTATTACGACAACTCTGCAAGCACTGCGAGGTGCCGGCTCAGACGGCCGTTGAAGGCGCCAATGATGTAATACGAGATGCTTTCATTACTGATCTCCAATCGCCTGCTATTCATCAGCGACTGCTTGAGAACGAGGCTATGACCTTTCAGGATGCGTACGAACAGGCCAGGGTTCTGCAACTGGCCCAGGCCCGGTCTGAGTCTTACGGACGTCAATATCTGACGGCGAGCGACGCGAATGCTGAGAAACGCTCGGAAGTGGTGTCCATCGCTGAGCCTGGTTGTCCGTTGCGTGCTGCTTGCCAGGTTCCCCTCTGCGAGAGTCCGGACGCTGAGGAGAGCGGCTCGATTACCACGGCTGCAGCGACTGCTACTGCGGTGATGGCCAAATGTTTTTTTTGTGGAAATCGTCGACATCCAAGGAGACAATGTCCTGCTCGAGACGCTTTGTGCAACGGATGTGGGAAGAAAGGACACTTTGCCAAAATCTGTCGTCGACTAAGGCCAGACGATCGATGCTGGCAGGCTCACGCACATCGAGGGCAGCTCCTGGGGGGTTGCACCTCGCAGCCTGGCGAGGGCGGTGATACCTGTGGTGGTCAACGGCGAAGCAGCTGACGCCTTGATTGAAATTGGAAGCAGTGAAAGTTACGTCAGCCAAGCTCTTGTTAGCAGACACGGCTGGCCCACTGTACCGGCCACTCAGCGCGTGTACATGTCTTCAGCGGCACTATGGCAAAGCTCAAAAGGGTTCTGTGTAGTGAACTTGGTAGCTAATGATATACTGTACACGGATGTTAAGATGATGGTGTTGCAGAATCTGCTCCGATGTTCTCCTGGGAGATGATTTCTTGAATCAGCACGGGCGTTTAGAGATGAAGTTCAATGGTGAACAATCCCCTAATGTCTTATCGGTATGTAGTTTGGCGGAAATGTCTATTGAGCCTCCCCCGCTGTTCCCGTGCCCGACACCAAATTGGCATCCGATTACTGTAAAGTCGAGGCGATACTCACGCCCAGATGCTCAATTTATCGCGGATGAGACTAAGCGGCTGCTACGTGAGGGTATCATAGAACCGAGCAGCTCACCTTGGAGGGCTCAAGTGCTCGTAGTCAATAACCCTAATCACCGGAAGCGAATGGTCATCGATTATTCTCAAACTATCAATCTATTTACCCAACTTGAAGCTTACCCGCTCCCCAACATGGACGACATGATCAGGGAAGTATGTACCTACACTCCTCCAGGGTATTTAGCACCTTGGACCTTGAAGTGCTTATCACCAGATACCTAGCAGGGAGACAGATCACCCTTACACCACCTTCGAATCAGGTCAGCAGTTGTACCAATTTCGTAGGATTCCCTTTGGGGTCACTAACGGGGTCTCGTGCTTCCAACGGGCGATTGATGACATTATATCCAGAGAGCAGCTAAAAGATGTATTCGTGTACATTGACAATGTCAGTCTGTGGACGGGACCAGGTGGATCATCATTCGAACTTACGGAGGTTTTTGGACGTGGCTCAGAAATACAATCTGACCTTCAATGAGGATAAGTGTAGCGATTCAGTCACAACAGTAGATCTCTTGGGGTAGACCGTGTCCGGAGGGGAAATACGACCTGATTCGGCTCGGCTGCAACCTTTCCTCAATATGGCCCCTCCCGTTGACCGCGCTGTATTGCATAGAGCTATGGGGCTGTTTCCTCATGACTCCAAGTGGGTACCATGTTTTTCAGAGAAGATCAAGCCACTGGTAGAATGGAAAATATTTCCACTAACCAAGGCAGCTAACCTAAGGCTGCCTTTCAACAACTGAAAGACGAATAGCAAGTGCAGTTGTGACCTCGATTGACGAGACTATTCCTTTCATGGTCGAGACAGACGCCCCGGACAGCGCTATCGCAGCGACGCTCAATCAAGCTGGAAAGCCGGTCGCTTTCTTTTCCCGGACTTTGACAGTGAGAAGAGGCATTCTGCCATCGAGAAGGAAGTTTATGCAATTGTAGAAGCAGTCAGACAGCGGCGCCATTTCCTACTCGGCAAGCATTTTCAGCTAATCATGGACAAGCAGTCCGTCACGTTCATGTATGATGGTCGGCACCCACATTAGATTAAAAATGAGAAGATAGCTCGCTGGCGTGTTGAATTAGCCAACTTTAGCTTTGACATTGTGTATAGACCGGTACGAGATAATCTGGCTGCTGATGCTCGATCTCGACCGGTCTGTGCGGGAATGACCACCGGTGAATTACGTGATATTCATGAATCGCTGTCACCCCGGGGTCACTTGAATGGCTCACTTCGTGCTGAGTAGGAATCTGCCTTTTTCTATAGATGAAGTCCGGCGTTCATACAAGACGTGCTCCATGTGCGCCAAAGTTAAACCGAGTTTTTATAGATCGCCTATGGGAACGCTGATTCATGGAAGGCCTTGGGAGCGTTTGAACATGGATTTCAAAGGTCCGTTGCCGGCTGCAGGGACGCGCCGTTACATCGTTACTGTTGACGAGTACTCCCGATTTCCGTTCGCTTTTCCGTGTGTACACGTCATCTGCAACGGTGATTGCAGGCCTTCGGCAATTGTTTTTACTGTTTGGATACCCTGCTTTTGTTCACTCGGATAGAGGTACGGCCTTTTTGTCTCGAGAGATTAAGCAGTTTCTCCAGGATCAAGGTGTAGCCTCCAGCCGTACCACGGCATACAATACTCAAGGCAATGGGCTGGTGGAACGGTACAACGGGATTATTTGGAGAGCCGTGTCAATGAGCTTGAAGTCGCGCGATTTTCTTCCGCAGCTCTGGGCGCACGTATTGCCTGATGCACTGCACGGTATCGCATACAGCCACGAATGAAACGCTGCACTTGTTTCAATTCCAGCGACGTAGTGCTAGTGGGCAAGCGCTACCCTCTCGGTTGATGGAGCCCAGTCCGGCGGCTCTCCTGAGACGAGCGATCAGACAAAGTAAATAGAGCCGTTGGATCACGTGGAAATCCAAGAAGCTAATCCGGAATACACACGTTCGGTTGCCATATCAGTCAGACATCTCGCACCTTGCGGAGAGGGAAATCAGCGGGCTGACGAGGACGACAAGGGAGACGGAATCTCGGATTCCCCCATCAAAATAGTCACAGCATGGATCGACCGGGGATAAAGTGATGAATGATAATGTCAAGGTCCCGGAAATCCCGTTGGTGTCAGGAAGCCATCAGAGAAAGCGGTCTGATGAGGATGATCCTCCTTTTGCGAAATCCGGGGGTTGTTTTTTTTTTTTTGTATACAATATCGAGGCTCGTGTAAGAGCTAAAAAATATTTTTAAAATCCAGGGACTGAAGGGATTTATCGGACCCGTGCTGGAAGATTGTGCCAGGCACCCACTCGTTTTGGTTGGTAGATAACTACACTCTTGTTACGTGGTTGCTCTGTTTATTTTTTCATATTCATAGCTTTCTGGACATATCTCGAGCTTTCAATACAGTCTGGCATCCCGCCTATCGCATCCGAGGCCAATTCCACTCTTTGATTACTGACTTCCTCTACTCTCGTAGCCAACGTGTGGCTCTCAACGGAACCCTTTCTACTCCTCTCACTGTCAAGGCTGGAGCACCCCAAGGCAGTTATAATCCCCCATCCTATTCCTAAATTTTCATCAATAATCTCAGACCATGTGGAAAAACCCTTTTTATATTTTTGCTCATGACCACTCTCTGCCAAGACATCCCTCATCCTTCTGACAGCAGCTTCTTCCCTCTCCTCAGACCATGACAAAATCACAAACTGGTCAAACACTTCGAATGGCTCTTTCAATCCTGAGAAATCCCACACACTCACTCTCACTCTCACTCTGAAAGGACCGTTCCACAAACCCTCCCGTCTATTTTCTCTGAACCTCTTCGAGGAGGTTGTTGTCACTCAAACTCTTGGATCTCACTCTCAGCCATGATCTCCAAGTTGGCCTCCAAAGTCAGGCGCTGACTGGGCATCCTCCTTCGTGCAAAGTCCCTCCTTGGCACACCTGAGGTTTTATCCAACTACAAGGCTTTCATCTGCAGCTTGATGCAGTACTGCTCTCCCTTCTGAGCTGGGGCCCTGCCTCAAATCTTGATCAGCTTGACACCGTGAAAACCAAGGCTCTTTCGTGATGAAGCCGAGTCCATGGGCCTATCACTTTCCCATCACTGACAGGACGGTGGGATCTCTGTCTTATTCTGCCTCCTTTCTGGTCTTGCACCCTCTCCCTCTCCATGCTCTGTCTGGCCCACACTCCCTCCCTCCATCTTAAGTATATGCAGAAAGCATGCAGGGTCCACCACAACCTCCTCCTGGTGAAACTGCTTCAATCTATAACTACTACTCACCTCCACTCATTTATTCCTCTCTTTTTTCCCCCTGTGAAATCACCTTCTCATTTTTCTCCCCTGGTCTTCAAGACAGCTGTTCACCACCATCTCATATCACCCCCCATCCAAAACCATGATCCTTTCGACACCATAAAAGCAACCCCATCCATCCCAAATTTTTGCTTATGTATCCATCTTGTCCACCCCTCGAGTTCTCCCCTAACCCTCATTGTTACCTTGCTTGTTTGTCTCCTTCTGCCCTGCTATCGTTTCCTGTTGATGGCCTTTATGTTGTGGCCTGATCTGTTCTGTGTCCTAGCTCTTCCACAAGCTTAAACCACATTTATAATAAAATAAACGAATAAAACAATTAATCACAGTACTCCAATCTCAGCAAAGCAAATCAATCACTTGAACAAGAAAATGAATGATCACACTGCAAGTGTTTAAGGTGCAATGAAAGATGTGGAAACCATTACCTTCTGATGGGCGAGCGCTCCCTCACGTCAAACTCCCTGTACAGCATCCAGATGAGATGGTGGTTTTTCGATTTGAAGAACAGACAGGTAAATAAGATAAGCACAAAATTCTAAACTCATTGTCCTTTTACCCATACAAGTGTCTTTCCCTTTTCATATAAATACAAAAGTGCTACAAAGCACGACTTTTATAACTATGGGGAGATGCAACTGTGGCCTCACGCACTAGCGTCAATGACGAGAGGACCTTTATGCTGACTTTCTCGAAAGTGATGCATTATTTTATTCTGCTTTAGCACTTCCATTTCAAATCACTCAACCCACCCACCCACTCACTCACTCTCTTCTTCTTTAACCACGTGCTATTCAGAACTCGTGCAGTTCATAGAACACAAGAATCAAGGGGCTTGGAGAGCAGCAAAGGAGGGGGAGGGGATGCGAAGGAGACGAAGACGGTTCAAGTCGAACAGCATTGGTAGATCCTCAAGGGAACAGAATAGATGAACCTTAGCTCTTGTAGCCTTAACCTCATGATCATTCAACAGACTTGCTCGCAAATTGCAGAAAGAATATTCGTCTGGAATTTCACCTTCCAGCAGCTTGTTTCCGTCACAAAGCTCCATGTCACCTTGATGGCAGGTGCTTGGCAGATAAGGTCATCACAACCATAAACATAAAATATTAATCTTCCATGCTCCTCATTTCAAGATCAGAGAATACGGATCACAATACAATGTTTGGTGGTTTGGTTGTTGTTGTTGTTGTAGTAGTAGTAGTAGTAGTAGTAGTAGTAGTAGTAATAGTAGTAATAGTAGTAGAGAGCCACTTAGAAATGTGAACCCTCACAAAATATTCCATTTGAACTTTGGTCGATATAAGTAGTCCACTCGTACACATTCCCGTTGGTCATCAAGAAGAAGATGGAATTATTGGCGAAAATCAAACTTCTCACTCCAGACTCTGCAACTTTGCAGAATGTAGGAAAGTGGAGTTTGACGAATAATTTCTTCCACCAAGCAGTGCAGGTGCTTTTAAAGAGACATAATAAATAAAATAACGAATACGGCATTACGGACCAAGAGGAGTTTGACATCTCAGGCGGGATGAAGTGGTAATGTGAAGTCGATTCCAATATCCACTGTTCCACCACTTTAGGACATTTAAAGGCTTCGACAACAAATGATCCAATCGATTAAGCTAAGTAACAAAAAAAGAAGTTTAGGGTTTAATTTAACCCTAACCATCACTTTGGTTTCTACACTCGTCTTCAAATCAATATGACTTAGGAAAAATTATGAATATAAGTAAATAAAGCAACAACCAAAATATGCTTTGCACAAAAGGTTAAGGATGTTCCTTAATATATATTTTTAATCTATGTCATGTGATAAACGAGCAAAGAGCATCTGTGGGAATAAGTAGCACGTAAGGAATGTGTCAATTTATGAGCAGGATCAGTGCCACTTGTTTATTTTCCTTGTTTAATCTGTCCTTTCGTAGTGAATGTTTTCATCTAAAATGTAGTTGAGAGTGAGCACAAGAACGTGTTTACACATCTATGTACTGTGCCCGCATAATTGTGCTTGAAACTCCATTGAACAGGTACATTGATTGTGCATCATGTAGTTGTACCATAGTTCACCTGTTGCATGCAATTATACCGTAGTGCTGCCTGTTGTTATGACACCCTGAAGTGGAAATTCCATCATGTTCAATTCCATGGTCTGTAACCTCCTACACGTATGTGGTGCGTCAAACTTCGACTTGTGAATGCCGCAACCTATTACAACACTTGTGAAGGCCTGCCAGCACTATGGCAGTGTTTCAATTTTGGTGCAAAATAAATCTCGTTTTGATTCAAGACAACCGAGCACGAGAACAGAATAGAACAAAAAATATGCATGTGCTTTGATCGAGGCATCGTTTCAGCCACCACGTCTACAACTACAACAACTCAACGGCCACAATTATTTACACCCATTTGTGGGATCAGGTGGGAAATTATTTTGCTGCAAGTCCTTTGAACTAGCTACCTGGGCCCGACGTTGGACTGAAGGCGATTTCTGCAGGAATCAGAAATTTCTTGGGGTTTGGAGACAACTCGCCTCCTCTTTGCAGAAGACAACATGTGGTTTTCAACGTCCACCAACAAGTGGTAGCAGACGGGACACCCGGATTAGCATACATGCTAGGGATGACACACTTTGTAATGCAACGTCTTGCCGATGAAGCACAAATCCAACAACTTGTGGTTGGGTTGGGAATATAACTCAACCTAGACAACCCAGAGGCACTACCATACTGCAAGACCATTCAGCCATTGTGAAATTCCCTGTACGTAGCCAGACATTTCACCAGAATTTGGTCCTAACAAAACTCAATGCAATGAACAATACAAATCCTCCAGAATGATTGAGGGAGAGCAATCTATTAGTGCCAAAACCTTCACAAACGGTTAGACAAGTGAGCAGAAGCAATGGACAGTGAAAGAAGCATGGAAGGAGTTATAAACTACAATCTTTCTTGGGCAAACCACAGTTGGCCTCCAAAGCCAGTCAGCCTCCATCGTGCAAATCTGTCCATGGCATACCTGAACTCTTATCCACCTACAAGGCATTCATCCACAGTTTAATGGAGTACTGCTGTCCCTTATGGGCTGACTGATGCCCCTGTCTCACACGTCGACGCTGTGGAAACCAAGGCCATCAAGATCATTGGAATCTCCCAGCTGAGTCTATGGGTCAACCACTTTCATATCACAGACAGGTTGCTGGTCTCTCTGTCTTTTACCACCTCCTTTCTGGTCTTACATAATTTTCCCTCTCCATGCTCTCTCCACCACCCTTCCACACCTCCTCATGTTTGCAGGATTCTGCAAGGTGAACATGGTCCATCAATCATCTTCCGGTGATAACTCCTGAAAATCCAAAATCACTGCTCACTGCCACTCAATCGTTCCTCTTTTTCCTCACCTGTGGAACCAACTTCCAAATTCTCTTCAATCTCAATCCTCACTCCAGGTCTTCAAGACAGCTGATCACCCCCCCCCCCCCATCAACAACCTTTTTTTTTTTTACCCCCATTGACCCTCCACTCAAAACAACCTCCTTTCAAAAAATTTTTTTCCCCTGAGAGTTTGCTTCTATATCCATCTTGTTCACCCCTTGTATCTTCCCCCCTACCACTCATTCTTTCCCATATCCCTTACACCCCATCTTGGCCCACAACTCTGCTGTCGTTTTGTTTCTCTCTTGCTTTCTACAGTTCGTTTTTGATCTGTTGCGTCCTGATCTATTTATGACCCCACTCCTCCACAAGCCTTATATCCCCACCCCCCCAAAAAAAAATTTGCATAAAGCTTCACAACTATCTGACAATATCTAAATTTATTGATGCCAAGGGCTGCCCAGCAGGGTATTCGTTTGGCCTGTAATAGATGCCAAGCAACTGCTATTTAATCTTCTTAAAGGTGGTTCAATCTAAATGTTTTTGAGGTGCATGTATAATAGAAAAAACGTTTTCATCGACCGCTAATGCAACCATAAATGTTGCTCTTTTGCACTGTGTGACATCCTTAATCTTTTGTGCACAGTATATTACCAATGGCAGTAAAATATCAATAGGAAAGATGACAATTGGACCAAAACATGAACATCGATCGAGGTCATGCGTCAGTCGATGGTGGATTTAAATAGCTGGAGACCTTTTCTAGGCTTCACATAACAGAACCCAAGAGTGTGAACATGTAAGACCGATGTTTAGTGTGGGAAGAAGACCATTACCTGGATGATCGTTGTTGGCCTTTACTACGGGATCTAGTGCCTCGCTCCATGCCCATCCTATCGTCTGAAAAAGGCAAAATCAGATGTAGATCGACAAGTACGAGAACCATCCATCATGTTAAGGAACTGCGGCGGACAATTCAAAGAGGGAACACGAGTATGGGAAGGGAAGGGAGAAGCATTGAACAATGACAACATTGAACTAAAGATTATACAAATCGAGCAGGAATGGACAATCGTTTTTCACAGAATTAAGGCCAAAGGGCCCTCTTGTAATTTCAGCAATGCAGTGAAATCTTCACTTCCAAATGGAAAGCTCTCTGCACACTGGGAAGAGTCTTTTGTTCATTTTCAACCTTGGGGAGGGAAAACCCCCCCAAAACTTGGCAACGGCAAAGTTATGAATCAAAAGTGAAAGTTGGAGCCTGGCCACATTGTGTTTGATCATGCCTCCGTCGATACTTTCTATTGCCCTCCATGACCACAAAACCTTAATGAAAATCAATCGGATGGATGGTTAACTTTCGGTGTAGGTCTTCATTTTTGAAACAATCTTATTCATTGAAGCCAGCTGAAGAAACAATGATGAATCAGAACTTTGCTTCATGCGTCCTGATAATTATAGGAAACGTGCAACCTTTTCCTCCACCTCCAAACTAATGCCATGGACCTTCTGTTGTGGTTGTCATGTAGCAACACGGTATGCAATTATTTGTCGAATGATTGTGTAGGATCCAATTGCAGTAATAAGAGGAGAAAATAATACTAATACAATCTTTTAAATGCAGATTCACCAAGACACTCGATTTGGTTGTAAAATCAAGAGACGTCACTGAAGGACAACACTTCCCCCTTCGTCCTCTCCCCCAATCGAAAAACATTGTATGGTTTGAAGTTTGAACCAAGATAAAACAAGGTGGAATACCAAGGTGCCTTTATCGATAATCAAAACAAGGATTATATTCCAATAACAGAGTGGCCGTTTGCTCGAGTGGTTAAAAGACTCGTTCCTTTCTCCACCGACTCGTGTGGGTTTGATTCCCATGGTTACTCACTCTCTCTTATATTCACATGGCGAGTGTGCTAAATGCCCCTCGGCACAAATTGAGGGATGTCTTTGGCCTGCCTACTCCAGTCCACTGCAGGACGGTTTGAGGAGTCCAATGCCTTCGGCAGATGGACAGAAGAGTCAGCATTCCTCGTATTTCTCACTTTGAATAAAAAACCTCCACAAAAAAACCTCCACACTGCATTTATTCTTCATTTCATTTTCATTCTTCTGCCTGAATCGCAGTTTCAGAAACCTGACAATATTGATGGGCAAATGAAGGATTTCAAATATTGGACCAAACAATAAACAATAGTTATGCATCAAAAATGCTTCCTTCATTGTCAGATTAGATTCCACCACCCCACAAACCCCTCCTCACCATCCTTCCCATGCTTTTACAAACTTGCTATCACAGGTTAATAGTAACTTTTCATGCAAGCGCACATTGCCTCTACAAAAGTGTATACCCCCCCCACCCCCCAACCCACCCCTTCGGTCAACAGTTCTGCATTGCTGAATACAAGAAGATAAAATAATCCTTTTAACTGTAAACTGCAGATTTATTACAAGGCACTAGAAAAGGTTTCTTTGTTGCACATAAAATGTAATTAAACAAAACATATGCCCTTATAATGCAATTCTGGAAAATACGTATACTATATTTACAAGTGTGTGGATCTACCTTCATGAAGCTGTTCAATCTCACTCACTCTTCCCTCCAGAGCTTCCACAAGGTGGTATTACACCAATCTCATTTCACCTTTCCTCTACCCATGGTCTTCATTAACCCACCTAACCCAACCCCTCTCTTATTTGAGGTTACAGTGCTTATGCCACTCCTTTCATGTTCATTCATTCCAACACGTTTCTCCAACGTTGGCCCCACTGTCAGTACAGTTGCCTTTTTACCCTGGGTCCCCTCGCTCTTCCATGTGCTCGATCGTGCATTTTAAAATTTTAAATAAAGCAAACTCACAAAATAAATCGCATTTTTAAGTCATGCCCCCGACCAATAGGAAAGCTGCTTGAGCGCCCAATACTATCCATTAATTAGCTAGCCAATGAGGGATGACATCAGATTAACGGCAAAATTCAAGCTCGGGTATAATGCAAGTCAAGCTTTTTAATGAAAGAGTTAAAGCACTTCCAATAACTTTAAACGAGCATCCCTGGAGTAGTCCACTTCTCCCCTCCCCCATTACATGCTACCACAAAATAACCTAACTGCACTAGCCAGGTATGCATGACGTACATGCAATTTGGGGGAAAAACAAATAACTAGAAAGAGCATTCAGAGATTGCAGACCCTCACCAGGACGTGTTTTCAGTGGTTTTTAAGGCTTTTATGTTAAAACAAATATGGCGGCCGAATCACGTGACCGACGACGTCATCATTATTCGTTTTCTCCACCAATCTATCCCAAGATGATGGTCAACAAATTTCATCTTGATCGGATGAAGTTTTGTACTTGTCGAATTATGATGTCATAATGGAGACACCTATGCCATCATCATTAAAAAAAAAACACCTTTAGAGGCCATTTTTCCCCGCAAGCGGGGGTTGCCCTTTTTCGGGAACTGTGGTTGTTGTTGTTTTTCGGTCCCCTTTTTGAAGCAATGTTTTACGGCCGGATGCCCTTCCTGACGCCAACCCTTTTTGCCGCCTTTAACGACAAGCAGGGAATTACCAGTGAACTGGTACTCAATTTGCCGACCTCGGAAGGATGACAGGCTGAGTCAACCCCCCTGGCGTTAATTCAGCGATTGACCGGGATTCGAACCCAGGATCCTAGGATCCTAAGCCGGCACCCTAGCCGCTAGCCCAACACCAGGGATTCCATCATTATCATTAACCCATCATTAACCCATGATATGCCATCATCATTAACGTATGTTATTCCACACGGAGAGTTCTTTACAATGAGCAACGTCTCAATTTTTTCTATGCAGCTCTTTCGGAGATTGCGGTGCAAATATGTTCGGTTTTTCCAAGATAGCGGCTGAACCACGTGACCTATGACGTCATAATTAGCATTAAGAAATGGTGAAATTTCTTCCTTATACGTTAAAATCCTCATGTATTGTTCACCTACAGTGAAAAAAAAAATGAAAAGCACCAATGGTGAAAATTTCGTCAATCGGACCAACGGTTGCAGAGAAAAATCACATTTAGTCTGTGCGGACAAAGGGACAGACAGAAATGCAATTCCCTCTCCTCTGGCGAGGGTAATAAATAAATAATGCAAATGCCAGCTAACTTAAAAAAACAACAACACACAACACACACACCAGGAGCAACCCACCTCGACCTTTCCCGAGGTAATGGAGTCTCGCCCCATCCATATCACCCATACGGCGAGCCATTGAGCAGGGTAAAGAAACAGCTGGAAATAAATAAATATACAACTGCTTAGTCTGACGTCACAGATTATGGCCCGAAGGTTGGGGATGATGGTTCAAATGGCGTGTGTGGGGGGGGCCGTTGAAGGTTCAAATGCAAATGGTGTGTGGAGGGGGGTGGTTGAAGGTTCAAATGGTGTGTGGAAGGGGGCGGTTGAAGGTTCAAATGGTGTGTGGAGGGGGGCGGTTGAAGGTTCAAATGGTGTGTGGAGGGGGGTGGTTGAAGGTTCAAATAGTGGGGAGGGGGGGGGGGGGGTTGAAGGTTCAAATGGCGTGTGTGGGGAGGGCGGTTAAAGGTTCAAATGCAAATGGTGTGTGGAGGGGGGTGGTTGAAGGTTCAAATGGTGTGTGGAGGGGGGCGGTTGAAGGTTCAAATGGTGTGTGGAGGGGGGCGGTTGAAGGTTCAAATGGTGTGTGGAGGGGGGCGGTTGAAGGTTCAAATAGTGGGGGTGGGGGGAGGGTTGAAGGTTCAAATGGTGGGGAGGGGGGGGGTTGAAGGTTCAAATGGGGGGAGGGGGGGTTGAAGGTTCAAATGCAAATGGTGTGTGGAGGGGGGCAGTTGAAGGTTCAAATGGTGTGTGGAGGGGGGCGGTTGAAGGTTCAAATGGTGTGTGGAGGGGGGCGGTTGAAGGTTCAAATGGTGTGTGGAGGGGGGCGGTTGAAGGTTCAAATGGTGTGTGGAGGGGGCGGTTGAAGGTTCAAATGGCGGGGAGGGGGGGAGTTGAAGGTTCAAATGGCGAGGAGGGGGGGGGGGTGGTTGAAGGTTCAAATTGGTGGGGAGGGGGGGGGGTTGAAGGTTCAAATGGCGAGGAGGGGGGGGGGGGTTGAAGGTTCAAATGGCGAGGAGGGGGGGGGGTTGAAGGTTCAAATGGCGAGGAGGAGGGGGGTTGAAGGTTCAAATGGCGAGGAGGGGGGGGGGTTGAAGGTTCAAATGGTGGGGGGGGGGGGGGGTTGAAGGTTCAAATGGTGGGGGGGGGTTGAAGGTTCAAATGGTGGTGGGGGGGGGGGGTTGAAGGTTCAAATGGTGGTGGGGGGGGGGGGTTGAAGGTTCAAATGGTGGGGGGGGGTTGAAGGTTCAAATGGTGGGGGGGGGGGGGTTGAAGGTTCAAATGGTGGGGGGGGGGTTGAAGGTTCAAATGGTGGGGGTGGGGGGGGGGGTTGAAGGTTCAAATTGTCACCTTTTTACATTTGTCTTTGGTCATGTGAGTTCAACCAGCGTTTCAAGGAATTATTATATAACTTTCCATTCCATTCCGCATTTAAAACTCTACGTAATCCAAAAATTCCTTTTCATATCCACCGTGATCATCAATACAATACACAAGGCTTGAAATTATTGAAGTCGTTTAAGTCAGAATAAAATAATACTTACTACATTCACCCGGAGACAGTTTATTAGCTGCGGTTTTAACGCAGAACATCCATAGACAGGCAGAAATGTTCGTTCATTGTAAGAAGTGTTAATATGAGAACGAAAGGGGAAAAAATTTACAGCGAATTCGGATGAGATTTTTACCTCAAGTACCACACAAAATGGCGACGTCGAGAGAAACCACGCTTAAGATGAACAACACTTGAGGAAGCACAGTTATATAATCTATTGACAATCGAAATCATGATCAATGCAATATTTAGGATAAATATGTTATATACATCGCAAATACCTTTCAGTTAAAGAACAAAAAAATCAAAAGTCCACAGTCTCCGCCGGCGCCAAAAGACGCCACACTGCCACAGTCTTGCAAGGCCACGACTGATTGGTTTATTTTCCGCCACCAACGCACCAATCACCGTCACTCTTAGTGTGGCTCTTCTTCTTTGATTGTTATAATTTCACACTTCACAGGGACGTAAAATGAAACGTAAGCCACGCCCCCACAATACCCTTTTCCAGTCAGCCTAGCAGTAGCAGATCTTGTAGTCTTTGGTAAATCTGTCCGATTTTAACGTATTGTGTGTATCATTATTCACTGTATAACGTTCGTATGATACGTGACGTATAAAATCGGATAAGAATGCTCAATATGTCAAAGTCTACGTGTTATTAATATTAGCTCCGCCACCGAAGGTATTCACATCTGTCTATCTGTGAGCAGAATAACTCAAAAAGTTGTGGATGGATTTGGACGACACTTGGTGGACCGGTTGGGTGTCTGACAAGGACAAATAGATTCGATTTTGGTGAAGATATGAATATGGATTCGGATATGAGAATTATTTGATTTTTTAAGTGATTCTTCACCATTGGGAGATCGGGCCAAAAATGATACATAGCAGGATATCTCAAAAAGTTGTGCACGGATTTGGACGATACTTGGTGGACCGGTTGGGTGTCTGACAAAGACCAATAGATTCGATTTTGGTGAAGATATGAATATGGATTCGGATATGATAATTATTATTTTTTAAAAGTGATTCTTCACCATTGGGAGATCGGGCCAAAAATGATACATAACAAGATATCTCAAAAAGTTGTGCACGTATTTGGACGAAACTTGGTGGACCGGTTGGGTGTCTGACAAAGACCAATAGATTCGATTTTGGTGAAGATATGAATATGGATTCGGATATGAGAATTATTATTTTTAAAAAGTGATTCTTCACCATTGGGAGATCGGGCCAAAAATGATACATAACAGGATATCTCAAAAAGTTGTGCACGTATTTGGACGAAACTTGGTGGACCGGTTGGGTGTCTGACAAAGACCAATAGATTCGATTTTGGTGAAGATATGAATATGGATTCGGATATGAGAATTTTTTTTATTTTTTAAGTGATTCTTCACCATTGGGAGATCGGGCCAAAAATGATACATAGGATATCTCAAAAAGTTGTGCACGGATTTGAACGAAACTTGGTGGACCGGTTGGGTGTCTGACAAAGACCAATAGATTCGATTTTGGTGAAGATATGAATATGGATTCGGATATGAGAATTATTTGATTTTTTAAGTGATTCTTCACCATTGGGAGATCGGGCCAAAAATGATACATAGCAGGATATCTCAAAAAGTTGTGCACGGATTTGGACGAAACTTTGTGGACCGGTTGGGTGTCTGACAAGGACAAATAGATTCGATTTTGGTGAAGATATGAATATGGATTCGGATATGAGAATTATTTGATTTTTTAAGTGATTCTTCACCATTGGGAGATCGGGCCAAAAATGATACATAGCAGGATATCTCAAAAAGTTGTGCACGGATTTGGACGATACTTGGTGGACCGGTTGGGTGTCTGACAAAGACCAATAGATTCGATTTTCGTGAAGATCTGAATATGGATTCGGATATGATAATTATTTTTTTTTTAAAGTGATTCTTCACCATTGGGAGATCGGGCCAAAAATGATACATAACAGGATATCTCAAAAAGTTGTGCACGGATTTGGACGAAACTTGGTGGACCGGTTGGGTGTCTGACAAAGACCAATAGATTCGATTTTGGTGAAGATATGAATATGGATTCGGATATGAGAATTATTTAATTTTTAAGTGATCCTTCACCATTGGGAGATCGGGCCAAAAATGATACATAGCAGGATATCTCAAAAAGTTGTGCACGGATTTGGACGACACTTGGTGGACCGGTTGGGTGTCTGACAAAGACCAATAGATTCGATTTTGGTGAAGATATGGATTCGGATATGAGAATTTTGTTTTTTTTTAAGTGATGCTTCACCATTGGGAGATAGGGCCAAAAACGATACATAGCAGGATATCTCAAAAAGTTATGGATGGATTTGGACGAAACTTGGTGGACCGGTTGGGTGTCTGACAAAGACCAATAGATTCGATTTTGGTGAAGATATGAATATGGATTCGGATATGAGAATTATTTAATTTTTTAAGTGATGCTTCACCATTGGGAGATAGGGCCAAAAACGATACATAGCAGGATATCTCAAAAAGTTATGGATGGATTTGGACGAAACTTGTTGGACAGGTTGTGTGTGTGACCAGGAAGAGGTGATTCGATTTTGGTGAAGATCTGAATATGGATTCGGATATGAGAATTATTTAATTTTTAAGTGATTTTTAACCATTGAGTGATATGGCCAGGATATGGCCATTGAGTGATCACCAGGTGCAGGTATGCTCTCTACTGAGTGCCGTTCTAGTTCATTCTGTAATTATTAGCTCACCTGGACTTTAGTCCAGTGAGCTTACGCAGTGTCCGTAGGTAAGTGAATGAGTCAATCAGTGAGTTTGTAAACACTTCATTCATTATCGCCTGAACCAAACACACGATTTTGATGGAGCCTGGCCACAAGCTTCATATCTGATGCTTAAGCAAAGTGTATTGACCGCGCCAAAATCTGTGCTTTAGAGGTTTATGGGGGAGGAGGAGGGGGGCAGGTGTTGACCCCATAAAGAGGTATTTTCTCTCTTCTCTGAAACTACACCCACGAATTCGATGTAACATGACTACAACCTTCTTCACACGTGATGTACCAAAATTTGTTCAAGGCATAGAAAATCTGGGTTTAAATGGGTCTGCAGGTAGGGGGTTAAACCCCAAAATAGGTATTTTCTCTCTTCTCTGAAACTACACACACAATTGAGATGAAACTTGATCACAACCTTCACCTGATTCCCTGATTCCTGACAAGATGTCTCTGATTCCTTAATATCCCTTCTTGGTTACTCTCTCCTCTGGTGTGATAGACCTGAGCCTCGTCCTGCAGGTATGGTTGCTATCTTTATCAAAAACTCTCTTCCTCACTCTCCCTGCACTCAACCTTTTGTTCATATGTGTTTTGCACCGTCCTCCAAACAGTGATGACTCCATTTACATCTCGCTGTCTGACAACATGGACCAACTTCTATCCACTCATCCCAACTCGTTCTTCCTCATATGTGGCGACTTCAACTGTCACCATGCCAACTGGCTGGGTGTGGGTTCCTCTCTCACCAGCCATGGCACCTCAGCAAAGGACTTCTGCGACTCACTGGGACTGACACAATCTGTCAATTTCCCGACGCGGATCTCAGTCAACGGAGCATCTTCTCTTCTGGACTTGGTTATGACTAACTTCCCTGGAAATGTCTGCTGCTCTTCTTCTGCTCCAATCGGTTCTTCTGACCATATGCTTGTTAAAGTGGACATTTCTCTGGCCATTCTCAGAGAGCCTCCTCAGCACCGACGAGTCTGGCATTTCACTCAGGCCAACTGGCACGGTCTTCAAGCAGCCATCAATCATCTGGACTGGTCTGTCATCTCTACTGCCTCTGACATAAACTCTTCCTGGGAATTCTTCCAAAGCAAACTGCGCTCTCTTATGCTCAGATTTATCCCATCTTGTCTTCAGTTGTCATACCCTTCCCCCTGTCCATGGTACACTGAAGCTTGTGGTGAGGCAGTTCCCCTGAAACAACTTGCCTTCGCCTCATGGAAGGCTAATCCAACTGAAGGCAATCTCGGTTCCTTTCACAAAGCTCGGAACAAGTGTGTGTGTACCCTCAGGAGAGCCAGGAAACAATATATCTCTACTCTCAAGACGGAACTCTCAAACCTGTCTCCCTCCTCCAAATCCTGGTGGCGTCTGGTTAAATCTGTTTCTGGTGTTTGTTCCCCCTCCATCCCCTTCCTTACCTCAAATGGCTACACAGCCGACACTGTACGTGACAAAGCCGAATGCCTCAACTCTGTGTTTGCCTCAAAATCTTGTGTCCCGAACCCATCTCTCTCTGTACCCACCTTTCCCAGTCGAACCCAGCTGCTCCTGGATTCTGTGTCCTTCTCTCCTGACAAGGTGGAAAAGTTTTTGTCAAACCTCGACTCTGATTCTGCAACTGGACCAGACGGCATCAGCCCACGGGTCCTAAAATCCTGCTCTGCCACTCTATCTCACCCTCTGTCTGTTCTCTTCACCCTCTCTTTTGCTCAATGTCATCTGCCATCTGCTTGGAAATCAGCCAACATTACCGCCTTACACAAAAAAGGTGGAAAAACGGATCCTGGCAACTACAGACCACTCAGCCTGCTCTCAATAATCAGCAAAGTCATGGAATCAATCATCGCTTCTAACATCAAATCTTTCCTCTTCTCCAATGACTTGATCTCTGATCATCAATTTGGATTCAGACCAGGTCATTCGACTCTGGACATGCTGCTTCTGCTGTCTCAACAATGGATGGAGATCCTCAATGCCAAACAGGAAATCAGAGCTGTCTCCCTTGATATATCACGTGCCTTCGATACGGTCTGGCACCCTGCTCTGCTCTCCAAACTCTCCTCCTATGGTATCCATGGAAATCTCCATGCATGGCTTGCGGAGTTCCTCACTGATCGCAGTCAATGTGTGGCCCTGAATAGAATTCTCTGATCTCCCCTTCCTGTTCAGGCTGGAGTTCCCCAAGGCAGTGTTCCGGGCCCTGTGCTTCTTCTGGTCTTCATCAATGATCTCTCCAACTCTCTGGAAAATCCTCTCCATCTCTTTGCTGATGACTCCACTCTCTGCCGCTCCATATTTCAACCCTCAGAATGGCAGTCTGCAGCCTCTTCACTCTCTGCAGGCCTGGACAAAATCACAAACTGGTCAAACAAGTGGAACATGTCTTTCATTCCTGACAAATCTCAGACTCTCACTTTTTCTCTCTGAAAAGACCCTCTGGACAACTCTCCCATCTACTTTCTGAACAATCCTCTTGAAGAAGTTGTGTCACTCAAGCTTTTGGGTCTCACTATCTTCCATGATCTTTCCTGGGAAAAGCACATTTCCAAGCTGGCCTCCAAAGCCAGTCGCCGACTGGGCATCCTCCGTCGTGCGAAGTCCTTTATGGGCACTTCTGAGCTCCTCGCCACATACAAGGCTTTCATCCGCAGCTCAATGGAATACTGTTCCCCCCTCTGGTGTTCACCTAGCCCGTCTACACCGAGCTCATCTTCACGCTGTTGAAACCAAAGATTTCAGAATCATTGGAATCTCCAGTGAAGAAGCTGATTCTGAGGTCCTTTCACTCTCTCACTGCAGGCAGGTTGGTGGTCTTTCTATCTTCTACCGACTCCTCTCCGGCCTTGCTCTCCCTGCTCTGTCTGTGCTCTGTCCTCAAAATATTCCTATAGGTCGCACAAGATCTGCCAGCAACCCTCTTCTCGTGAAAGTGCCAAAATCAAGACTCTCTGCTCACCTTCACTCCTTCATGCCTCTTTTCTCCCACCTCTGGAACAAACTCCCACACTCTCTTCAATCCCACTCCTCCCTCCAGGTCTTTAAAACAGCTGTCCACCGCCATCTCTTATCTTCCCCCATCCAAAACCTTGATATTTTCTTCCCCCATTAAAGCACCCTATATCCGCCTCTTTCAATCCCCAACTGCTTTCCTGAAATGCCTGGTAGTGTTCATTTGCTTTATACGTGTATCCCTCCCTCCTCCCACAGCTCTCCCCCTCCCCCAGCCCTCCCCCTCCCACAACCCTCCCGTTCCCACAACCCTCCCGTTCCCACAGAGCTACCGACGTCCTTGTTCTCTGCTGTTGTTGTGCTTGTGTGCTTCCCTCTCTCTCCCCCTCTTGTCTCCCGCTCCCTTCATTGCATGTTTTATGTGTCTGTGCATGTTTTCATGTGCAATGTGTTAGCTCTTACATGAGCCTCGATTCTGTATTTTAAAAAAAATTGTTCCTGGTCTTTGTTCCATTATTATGCTTCCATCATCGGCTGAGGCTCCAATTTTCATTATCCATAAATTTGCAATTGTTTATCTTTTAAACCTCAGGCAGCCCTATTAAAGGGGCATATTGTCTGCTTTGCATTGGGCTGACAGGATGGCCTCTGTGGTTCTCTCACTCGCATCTAAGCTGTCTAGCCTGGGAACCCCGACCCAGGTATAAACTGTCATGTTTCACAGGGAGGGCGATTTCTCAATGTGAGTGCCATCCCTCTGATGGAACCCAAACAGGCGTCCCGCCTGCCAGCATTCGTTGTCGGCTGTTAAAATTGTCCTTTGGTGCTCTTAGTGAAGAGGACGTGAGCCATAATGAACAAATCCCAAATTCCTGCCCTAACCAGCAGAGGGCACTGCATCAGCGGCACAGCCCCACCCTCAGGCAATGATGCCACAACCCTGTGCTGCATACGAATAAAGAAGAAGAAGAAGTAGTCAGTTTTATGAAAAGATTCGGACTTGTGGTCTCATTCTTGCCCTGGCTTTTACCAAGTTGTCCCACTAGTTGGATACTATTGCTTCAAACAGCACATACTCTGGTATCATATGAATCGTTGAAGTGTTTTTATAATACCCTCGTGTGTAGTCAGGTTCACTATGTTAACAAATATAATTTCGTTCAAAATTTTGGGAGATTAGCAAAGCTGTACATTTTTGGAATCATCAGAGCATGGAGAATCCGAAAATCAATGTTTGTATTTGCACAGACACCTGCATGGCCGCCATTTTGGATTTTCAAAATGGCCACCATAAAATACATATTTTGCGCCATCTCGGCTTCTAGTCAACCTAGAGACTTAATTAAATATGCTAATCCTATGTTTTCTGGGTCAAGGAATCCAATAAAGGCCTCAAAATAGTGCTCAGGATTATAGAAAAGCAACGTACAAAGGTAATTGAAAACCATTGTCTTTATATTTGTGATATAACTGTATTACATAATACATGATATTGCAAGTCCTTGGAAGTTATTGGAATGGGTTTATAAAGCAAGAAAGCAGCCTTGTTAGTATCGGATTGAACTATAAGTCCTATACACAGGATCTACGAGGTCTATACCGTTCAGGAATATGCTTTTACAGATCTTCATCACTGTCCTGAGTGTCATTTTCGCAAAGGTGTCTACGCAAATGTAAACATTAATTTTTGGATTCCTCATGCTCTGAATATTCCAAAAATGTATAGTTTTGCTAATCTCCAAAAAATGTAAACGTAAAAACATAGTGAACCTGACAAGTGGATCGGCTCGCTGCGCTAGCCTCACCACACGTCGTCGTCGTAGAGGCACGGGCTTGCTTTTACTGAGGATAATGACCTGACTGAGCTTTCGTTGCTGTGTTGTCTTGATTTACAACAATCATAATACAAACATTTATTTTGTACAAATTTATTTGTAATATTGGTGATATTATTTATTTGTAATAAAAAGAGGTCCAAGTGGTGTGGAGCTCTAAATGGTCAAGCTGTCTAATAGGTCTGAAAGGTGTAAGGGGTCTAAATGGTGTTATGGTCTAAGAGGTTGAAAAGGACGTAAGGAGTGTAAAGGGTATAAAAAGTTGGAAGGGTGAAGGGACCCAAAGGTGTCTTAGGTATTGAAGGGGTTTTAAAGGTAAAAGTGGTCTTATTGGTCTTGGGGTGGGGTCAACAGGATCTTGGTGTCCTATGGGTCTTCAGAGACTTTTGTATCTTTTGCGTCTTTGGGGTCTTCGGGGTATTTGGGTCCTCTGTATATTGTTATGAATTCGGGGTAGAGGAATATCTAGATCCAGGTAGATCTGCATAGGTAGGTGCTTGACTGTTGTGATAGGGAATCTAGGTGTAATAAGTTCTGCAGCCCAAATGTCGGATTAAGCTTGTATCTTTATCCCCGCCACGAAGGGGCGGGGCATGCTAATTAGTACAGGGATTATGGGTAAAATTCCCTTGTGTGTCGTTCCCTCAGTGGGCATTCCGGTGTCCCTTATGGCAATACATCCCATAGACATTAGATAGGCCCATTAGCGCACCACACATTAAATAATTCCCCGCCGCCACAATGACTTTGGAAGAACCAACAAGCAATAGCCACGCCCAGGAGAACGTGTGATTGGTTGGGGTAAGAAGCTGCCCACTGATTGGTGAAAGGAAGGTGGAAGGAAGCGGGCACACTGATTGGCCACCGACTGTTGACACCATGGCCAATTAGTGCAGAAGGCGCAAACATTCGGCCCATCAGTGCGGAAGGCGCGAAACGACTACTTAGAAGCAGGTCGCTGATTGAAGGACAAGCACCGGTGACGTCAGAAGGCACAAAAGACCACAAAGAAACGAGGCACTGGTTGGGAGAGAGGAGGGCTGACGTCACACCGCGAGTGACAAAACAACTCGCTCACCGGCATTTTGCTCTCTTGGCTGTCTCTTCGCTGGCTGGCTCTTGGCCGTCTCTTCTCTGGCTCTTCCCTGGCTCTTGGCTGTCTCTTGGCTGACTGGCTCTTCGCTCTCTTCCTCCCTCGTACTCTTCCCTCGCTTCTCTTCCCTTGGCCTCTTGCTCCTGACTGTCCCTTCACGCTGGGCTTTCCCTTGCTTCGGACCTGGTGGAGGAACGAGCAGTTCGAAAGACGGTGGAGAGAAGGAACGCTGTCGATTCTCTGCCTTGCGTTGGTGTGCGAACGACGAGCAGGGCCTGCGTTGGAGCGCTGACGAGCGGGTGCGCCGAGGGCCGCTCCGTGCCAAGGACCAGGCGGTTCTTGCCAACCGGAGCTGTGTCGGACGACGCGCTCAAGCATCGACCTGACGCTTCACTGCCAGACACAGATAAGCTTGCATTCACAAATACACGATGGGACATTTATTTTATTCATTCTCCCTTTGTCTCATATTTGAAATCTGTGTGGGGATGTCCCAATTTAGAATTAGTTCTTCAGTCGCGTTTCCTTTGTATCGGGTTCCGTAAAATAAACCTGTTTATTTTTGTACATTTTACCCCTGTGTTTGAGTTCATTTCCTACAGGATTGGAGTTGCCGGTGAGATCCCTACAGGTCAGAGCTCGCCGCTTCTTCCCCTTCCTTCTTCCTCCCGTGCTTGCATAGTCAAAATCCGCAATTGAATAAACGCCTCCATTAAAGTTCGTTTGGCCATCCGCGATCCCACGGTATTAACCGAGGGCATTCGCGCGACAATATTTAAGGGTCTTCAGCATAATTTGGGTCTTTAGGATATTTTGGATATTTTGGGTCTTTGTGGTATTTTGGGTATTTTTGGATCTTCGGGGTCTTTTGGGCCTTTTGCGGTCTTCGGGGTATTTTCGTCTTTTTGGGTATTCTGGGACTTTGGGGTCTTTTGGCTTTTCTGAGTCTTCGGGGTCTTTTGGGTCTTTTTGGTCGTCTGGGGCTTTAAGGGTCTTTGAGGTCTTTTGGATCTTTGGGGTCTTTTGTGTCTTTGGGGTATTTTGGCTAATTAAGGGTCTTTGGGGTATTGGGTCCTTTGGGTCTTTAAGGGTCTTTGAGGTATTTTGGGTCTTCAACAACTCAAGCCTCTCCTCAGTGAAAGACACATGAAAGCCCGCTTGGAGTTTGCAAAAAAAGCACCTAAAGGACCCTCAGACTGTGAGAAACAAGATTCTGTGGGCTTTCATGTGTCTTTCACTGAGGAGAGGCTTCCGTCTGGCCACTCTGCCATAAAGCCCAGATCGGTGGAGTGTTGCAGTGATGGTTGTCCTTCTGGAAGTTTCTCCCATCTCCACACAGGATCTCTGGAGCTCAGCCAGAGTGACCATCGGGTTCTTGGTCACCTCTCTTACCAAGGCCCTTCTCCCCCAATTGCTCAGTTTGGCCGGGCGGCCAGCTCTAGGAAGAGTCCTGGTTGTTCCAAACTTCTTCCATTTAAGAATTATGGAGGCCACTGTGCCCTTCTCCCCCAATTACTCAGTTTGTCCGGGCAGCCAGCTCTAGGAAGAGTCCTGGTTGTTCCAAACTTCTTCCATTTAAGAATTATGGAGGCCACTGTGCTCTTGGGAACCTTCAATGCAGCAGAAAAGCAGAATTTTTTTTTGTAGGCTTCCCCAGATCTGTGTCTCGACACAATCCTGTCTCCGAGCTCTGCAGGCAGTTCCTTCGACCTCATGGCTTGGTTTTTGCTCTGATATGCATTGTCAGCTGTGAGACCTTATATAGACAGGTGTGTGCCTTTCCAAATCATGTCCAATCAATTGAATTTACCACAGGTGGACTCCAATCAAGGTGTAGAAACATATCAAAGATGATCAAGACAAATGGGAGGCACCTGAGCTAAATTTCAAGTGTCATAGCAAAGGGTATGAATACTTATGTAAATGTGGTATTTCAGTTTTTTCTTCTTAATAAATTTGCAAAACTTTCTAAAATCCTGTTTTCTCTTTGTCATTATGGGGTATTGAGTGTAGATTGATGAGGGAAAAAATGAATTTAAACGATTTCAGCATAAGGCTGCAACATAACAAAATGTGAAAAAAGTGAAGGGGTCTGAATACTTTCTGAATGCAGTTTCAAGCCGTTTTCACTCTGTTATTTTAAACTCTTGAAAATTGTCCTTCTGCACGAAACTTAGCCCTAACCCCACACACCTGGAGATTCCATGCAGTTTATTATTCAATTCACATTGAAATTAGCATCAATAAAGAAATAACTATCAATGGAAAATGTAAATTTTACAAACCAAACGCGGCATTGCTAAAATGATAAAGAAAGAATCATGAAAACAATAACTGAATGAATTCCTTCAGTGATTCATTCACTGTCCAATTGGAACGGTTCTTCGACGACTTCAATACCAACAGGTCAGTCGTCTGTGTTGAAAACTTAACAATAATATGGTTCGGGTTATCCGCAGTCAAGGAGCACGAGGTGTTGACATTTCAGGCTTTACCCTCCGTCGGATCGTCCTTTTGCTCCGACGAAAGGTAAAGCCTGAAACATCAGCACCTTTCAGGGTTGGGTCTTGCGAGACCTCTTGCGGATCCTTTACAGCAGATAACTGCAACCATTTTGTCCCTGCAGTTGTAATCTCTTTGGCCGCCGACGCAGATTGCTGGTTCTGTGCCGAATGAGCAACCACTTGTTTAATCCCATGGCTTGACCTGATGGATTCAACATTGCAATGGAAGATGAACTTTATCTGCCAATTCGCATAAAAATATAACTATTTAATTCCACAAAAATGGTGTGCATGAGATTCAGAGGTGCTTAATATGAACCCTGTTGTCCTAAAAAAAAAAAAAAAAAAATTGATATACAAGATCAAGGCTCATGAAAGAGCGAATTGATCTTAGAGCTTCGAAAATCAACGTTTGAATGTGTTCTCAGACTTTTTTTTGGTATTGTCCACAATGCTGGAGAGTGGTTTTGAGACTCTAACTCGCATACAGCCAACAAAAAGTCCACTTGAAGGTTGAAAGTGTTCTCAAGGTCATCCCATCAGTGTTCACAAGAGGTTCATCAGTGCTGGAATATCAAAACAGACCACTGCATATTTTATCCCGTGTGTCGGTGTTTACGGCCTGTGTCATGGAAAAGGAAATTCCTCAGAGGACAAGGTGCTGGCTTTCAACTGCTTCGATGTCTTGGGATTTGGCGCACGGCTCGGGTCAGTGGCCTTGGTGACGGTCCAGAAATGTGTAAGGGGGACGGCGGAGATTCAAGAAAAGAGCGATTCAGCAAATCTAAGAACAGCTCAGCTTTGGGCCTGTCGTCGTCCCTTGCCTATCACTTACTTACCCCCCTCCAAACTCACCCTTGGCCTTCAAGCGGCCTATTACAGATCATATTTCTCTCTTGTCAACAGGCCAGATCTCTGAAAAAAACCCCCCTGAAATTTGATGTGCCGATGGACATGGAAGCCGGTACACCGGGGAAAAAAACACAGAACCCTCGGAAAATGTCCATACATGAAAATTTACGTTTAAAAAAACCCTCAATCAATATCTAGCATTTGAAAATTGTAATTTCTATACAGTGCATTCAGAAAGTATTCAGACCCCTTCACTTTTATCACATTTTGTTATGTTGCAGCCTTATGCTGAAATCGTTTAAATTCATTTTTTCCCTCATCAATCTACACTCAACACCCCATAATGACAAAGAGAAAACAGGATTTTAGAAAGTTTTGCAAATTTATTAAAAAGAAAAAACTGAAATATCACATTAACATAAGTATTCATACCCTTTGCTATGACACTTGAAATTTAGCTCAGGTGCCTCCCAATTCTCTTGATCATCTTTGGGATGTTTCTCCACCTTGATTGGAGTCCACCTGTGGTAAAGTCAATTGATTGGACATGATTTGGTAAGGCACACACCTGTCTATATAAGGTATCACAGCTGACAATGCATATCAGAGCAAAAACCAAGCCATGAGGTCGAAGGAACTGCCTGCAGAGCTCAGAGACAGGATTGTGTCGAGACACAGATCCGGGGAAGCCTACAAAAAAAATTCTGCTTTTCTGCTGCATTGAAGGTTCCCAAGAGCACAGTGGCCTCCATAATTCTTAAATGGAAGAAGTTTGGAACAACCAGGACTCTTCCTAGAGCTGGCCGCCCGGCCAAACTGAGCAATCGGGGGAGAAGTGCCTTGGTAATAGAGGTGACCAAGAACCCGATGGTCACTCTGGCTGAGCTCCAGAGATCCTGTGTGGAGATGGGAGAAACTTCCAGAAGGACAACCATCACTGCGACGCTCCACCGATCTGGGCTTTATGGCAGAGTGGCGAGGGATAACCAACATCTCGTGTTGGCATTTGCAGTTTTCACACGTGTGTCCACGTATCCATAAAAGTACCCATAAAAAAAAAAAAAAATTGGCCTCACAAACATTCCCGGGAGTTACCCGAATCCATCGAAGTTGGATTTATTTGAATCCGTTAATCCGTTCTCAAGTTATAACACGACAAACTAAAGTTGGATTATCTTCTTTAAAAATTCGCTTAGGCTACACATGAGAGCCTACCTGGTCTGCTCAGTTGATTGTCGAGGCAGGGATCACTTTTCAGTTCTCCACACCAAGGCAAAAGCAAAATAAAGCGAAAAAACGGGATTTCATCTTCCTAATAATAATAATAATAATAATAATAATAATCATAATAATAATCTTCAGACGGCATATTTCCGAGCCGACTCTATCAATAGCAATAATTCTGCTGCCATTCGACGGAGTTTTACTTCCTGCAACATCCTTTGGTATTATAATTCTCGTAGCTTGAAAGGATTCCATGAAAAGTCTGGAAAACAACATTCCTTTGAAATAGATTGGGACTGGGTAGGCGTGGCTATGACTGTCAATCAGCTTGATGAGGGCGGAGCCGCTAGACACATTTGCCTCAGGGTCGGCGTTATGCGTGATAATGTTACGTGGCATCAAATAACATCAGCAGAAATATCATGTCTCAGGAAATGCCTTGTTTTTCATTGTTACATTTATGAAAATAAAACAATAGCGGGGTACCAGTGCGACACACCGCACACGGAACACGTGATCACGATCCCTCCAGTCACGGGTCAAGGTAAAAGCAAACCACGTGATCAATAAACCTTCTCGAGTCACGGTTTCTCGGCGCCAGATTCGCTACGTCGTTGCTCACTAATGGCGTCGTATAAAACAGCCTGAACAAGGAATCCACGCGAATTGAATCGACTATAAATGGATGAGGTGTGTGTGTGTGTGTGTGTGTGTGTGTGTGTGTGTGTGTGTGTGTGTGTGTGTGTGTGTGTGTGTGTGTGTGTGTGTGTGTGTGTGTGTGTGTCGTACTTTTTCACATCTATTCATTAATTACGTACTAATCAAATGTGCATTTTAACCCTTTGCTTTAGACTGCTGAGAACCCTTCGACCTTGGAAGACCCTTTAACACTTGACCCAAAAGACCGCTGAGGACTCAAAAGACCCAGATGAACCAAAAGTTCCCGAGGACCCAAATCACCCAAAAGTCCCTGATAACCAAAATCGCCCAAAAGTCCTTGATAACCGAAAAGACGCAGATGACCAAAAAGTCCTCATGAACCAAAAGACCCTTTCAGGACCCAAAACACCCAGATGACCCAAAAGTCCTTGATGACCCAAAAGACCCAGATGACCCTGATGACTCAAAAGTCCCCGAAGATCCAAAAGTCCCCAATTAAAATTTGGTCCAAAGGACCAACGGGCCCTCTAGCTTAATAAATATTTGAACTGACATTAGAGTTCCTTTCATCTTTGTTTTGGCAAACTGCATCGACTGGAGTGGTCAATGGTCAATTAATTGATATTTAAATATAAAGATCCTAGTTTCCTTATAGTCCGGCAGATATGTGAAGAATTGTGGTAGAATTGTGCCTTTGATGATACAAGCATGAAACTTGGCACACAGTTAGGGCATATCCTTACAGTGAAATTTGGATGTAGGGGCATTCCAGATTTCTCCTTGGCCCAAAATGGCGGCCATTTTACAAAATGGCGGCTAAGAAGGACATATTTACCTATTATTTCAGACTTGTCATTTGTGCTGCTATTGAAACACAATGTAATGAGCATATTATAAATTGTCATGTACATGCTATGCAATACCTTCATACTGGGTTCAAAATTGGAATCTACGGTGGCCTATAAGGGGCAGAACAAATGGTTTACCATTGCAATAGACAGGACTGGTCTAGCGGTTTAATTATTTAACTTTGCATGACTATCTGATTTCTCCTGGGTGTAATTTTGGTTCAATACCTTTATATGAACAACTTTGATGTCGCTTTATGAACTTTCCTATCATAGACTAGGTGACTATAAGGAACAATGCAAGGCTAGTGAAAAGTTACGAAAGCGAATTACTATATTTATGATAATAATGTATGTATTTCTTTTTCAGATGATAACTCGACTGCACTGCACCTTCGCTCATTGACTGTAGTAGCTACCTAGATTTGGTTCCCAATTTGTATATTGATTGGATGGTGGTGGTGGATAATGCTTAATTGACAATGGCCAACAAAAATTTCAAGCTATTAGACCCCCAAAGCCCTAGTACATCTGGAACAAACATGCCTTATCTGACAGATTGGGAGAAGTGTGTGTTATGTCAGGAGGTCACCGATGAGGCCCTTGCCTGTCCAGCTGATTCCAAGCGAACCACAGGGTCCGGATACCAAACTCTTGCAGATTATCTCCTCACCTTCAGCCAGATGGGCTGCCTGCCAAAATCTCTAGAACTGTCCCGCCTGGACGATGGTGAAGGTATCCAGTCAACCTTCCAGAGCCACAAGGCTAAGTGGCATGATTCATGCAGACTGAAATACAACAAAACTGAACTGCATCGGGCACAAAAAAGAGAAACGTCTAGTGAAGAAACCGCAAGTGTCTCAAGAAAGTACACCCGTCACAGAGTACATGTAGACCACACACAGCCACAGCCTGAAAAGTGTTTCTTTTGTGACAAACCAGCGGGTACTAATTCTCTGCGAAAAGCTTCCACCTTCGACCTCGATAAACATGTCAGGACAGCTGCCCTGAAACTAGGAGATCAGGCACTTCTTGCTAAACTGAGTGCAGGTGACCTTATAGCACAAGATGCACAGTACCACGTGAAGTGTCTGGTGTCACTTTATAACAAAGCAAGGGCCACAAGCACAACACTGAATGAACAAGATGATATCAATCACGGTATAGCACTTGGAGAGCTAGTGTCCTACATCGATGATGCCCGCACAGATGCTCTTGTGACACCAGTGTTCAAGCTGGTAGACCTAGCAAGACTATACACCACCAGGCTGGAACAGCTTGGAACAGTCTTGACCAGGCGTGTCCACTCCACCAAACTCAAAGATCGAATCATGACATATTTTCCAGACCTAGAGGAGCACATGTCCGGTCGAGATATTCTGCTTGCTTTCAACCAGGATGTTGGCTCAGCCCTTCAGAAGGCATGTGATCACGACACTGACAGTGATGGAGTTTGTCTTGCTAGAGCCGCAAATATAGTTCGTAGAGACATGTTGAAAATGAACTCAACATTTAGTGGTTCATTTGAAGCCCACTGCCAAGAACATTCGGTACCTAATTCGCTTGTATCACTAGTTTCTATGATCTTGAATGGTCCTAACATCCAAGAGCAGTCAAGCCACTCGTCGGTATCAACACCTACTCTCACAATCTCACAACTCCTTATGTTCAACAGTTACTCACGCCGCAGAGAGAGTAGCAGTACTACCACGTCCACGAGGCACAGTCACAATCGGGAGACTCCCCTGCCTGTGTACCTGGGCACCCTTATCCACACAAAGACTCGAAAAAGAGACCTGGTTGATACTATGTTCAACCTGGGTCTCTCGATCTCCTATGACAGGGTGCTTAGCATCTCCACGGACTTGGGGAACAGAATCTGCCGTTTCTTCCAAAATGAGGGTACAGTTTGCCCCCCTGAGCTAAAAAGTGACCTCTTCACAACTGGGGCAGTGGATAACATTGATCATAACCCCAGTTCAACAAGTGCCCACGACTCCTTCCATGGCACTGGCATTTCACTTTTCCAGCACCCAAATAGCGATAGCCGTGGAGTTCAACGGGTAAACCCAGATGACACATCAACAACAGATGCACACCTGCCACAGTCATACACCATCGTACCTCCTGTTGTTCTGGGTAAATGTGACCCACCTGTACCCAAGCTAGCGGGTCCCAACAAAAGCAACTGCCAACTCATCCCTGAAGCAATGCAGATTGAGTACAGGTAACTGATTATTGTGTTTGAACTGTGGACAGTTATATGTGTACCTAAATAACCAAGACTTGTTAACTTGTGTGGACTTGTTTGTTCTTAATTGTGTTCATTATCTTGCATTTTGACAGGTGGCTGGAGCAGATGGAGAAGACAGTGCTATCTGACACACCACTTAAGGGAGACGAGACAGTATCATGGGCTGGATACCATGCCAGCAAGCAGTCTATTCCAGAAGAACCAGAGTGTAGTGTGGCCTTAACTTCATTGCTGCCTCTCTTCTATGACCAGGCAAAATCTGTGGCAATGATTCGTCACTCCATGGATGTCATCAAGAAAGCAATCGATATTCTGAATCCAGGTCAGATCCCTGTAATCACACTTGATCAGCCACTGTACACACTTGCCAAACAGATCCAATGGAGATGGCCAGAAACACACGGAGAAGATCACTTCGTCATGGTCTTTGGTGGACTCCATATTGAGATGGCAGCATGGAAAACCCTCGGTGACCTTCTGGATAGCAGTGGGTGGACAGGCGTTCTGATGCTTGCAGGGGTTGCTACAAGTGGTACTGCTGATTCCTTCCTGAAAGTGACCCATGTGACACGCACACGACGAGCACACCAAGTCACAGCCAGTACTCTCTATCTTCTCCTGAAGGAAGCCTACAGCCAGTACACCAGTGGACTAGATGAGGGACAGGATACGATACCACTAGATGACTGGTGCGGTGAACAAGCCAATGCAAGTCCACAGTTTCAGTTCTGGTTCCTAATTATGCAGCTAGAACTGGCAGTCCTGATCTATGTGAGATCCGTCCGTGAAGGAAACTTCCAACTGTACACTGATGCTCTGACCAAGCTTGTACCATGGTTCTTCGCCTTGGGACATACAAACTATGCCAGGTGGATCCCAGTTCACTTGCGCGACATGGTGACACTTGCAACAAAGCATCCAACTGTATACGCACAGTTTCTGGCAGGAAACTTCACCATGAAGAAGACTACACGTGCATTCTCTGCCATAGCCTTAGACCAGGCACACGAGCAAAATAATGCATTGGTGAAAGGTGATGGAGGGGCTGTAGGTCTTACGGAGAATGCTGCAGCTTTGCGCCGATGGATGGTGTCTGGTCCAGAGATGGCCAAACTGATCTATAAGTTCGAGGCCACAACAGAAAAAAGAATTAGGAAAACTGAACTAAAACACCATGAACAGACAAAGCACACGCAGGTAGCCTTTGCTCGAGATGTGAGAGCACTCACCCGTGTCATAGGAGAGATGGGGAACCCATTCTGTGACGACAGCAAAGATCTCTTGGTGCTAGACAGCAGAGACCTGGCAGACCCAGCAGTCATCAACACCCTTTACCAGATCGAGAAGCTGGGAAAAGAACAGTATGACACATATGTGAACGAGAGGCTTGTACATCAGACAAAGCCTATCACTGACCCAATAAAAAGAAACAATCTCCCTCTCTTCAGCCGACCCCCAGTCAGAGAGAAGTCAAGAACAGAGTTGAAGGTGGTATCTCTGAAGAATGACTGCGTTCTGTTCTCCAGGCTGTTTATTGCATCCCAGACACGGAATGGAGATCTTGATGAATTCTTTGCACATGAAAACCAAGCTTGTCCCCCTGCATTGTCACAAATGGGCAAAATCCGGCTTGGAACCAAGTCTGATCTGGTTGGGTGCTTAGAAGATCTGATCACCTCACGGGAAAATGATGATGTAAGCCCCCCTGTTGAAGTCATGATCCTGGATGGAGCAGCCATCGTGAACATGCTGGCACCTCGTAATGCGAAGACCTTCTCTGAGTATGCATCACTAGTATTCTTGCCATACATCACATCTCAGATACAAAATAAGAGCAGGGTTGATATTATCTGGGATGAATATTTCCCAGACAGTTTGAAAGCCGACACCAGGAAGACGAGGGGTAAAGGCACCAGGAGACGAGTTGAGCCATCTAGTTCCATCCCTCGAAACTGGCAGGCCTTCCTTCGCATAGACGAGAACAAGGTGGAGTTGTTTGACTTTCTAGCAACGAGGATAGCAAACATTGAGACTGACAAGTAAATCGTCACCACAAACCACAAAGAAGTTTTTTGTACACAGCCACGAGATGTTACTGGTCTTTCCCCGTGTAGTCACGAGGAGGCAGATACAAGGATACTACTCCATGTCCAAGATGCAGTCAGACAGGGCTATACCAAGGTGTCAATCCGCACAGTGGACACAGATGTTTTGATCCTTGCAGTGGCAGCAACTGGATATCTTGACATCGATGAACTCTGGGTTGCTTTTGGCACAGGGAAGAATTTCAGGCACTTGGCAGCTCACGAGATGGCTGTGGCACTGGGACCAAACAAGTGCCGAGGGTTGCCATTCTTCCACGCCTTCACTGGGTGTGACACCGTGTCCTGCTTCGGCGGAAGGGGGAAGAAAACAGCATGGGAAACATGGAAAGCCTATGATGAGGTCACCTCAGCTTTCTGCGCACTGGCTGCCACACCAACCATTTCAACTGCAAATGACAACATGGATCCACTGGAGCGTTTTGTTGTTCTGCTCTACGATCGAACAAGCAGCCAGGAACATGTTAACGATGCCCGCAAGCATCTCTTCACCCAGACTGGTAGATCAATAGAGGCTATCCCACCAACGCAAGAAGCCCTCAGACAACACATCAAGAGAGCTGCCTACCAAGCCGGCTTTTGTTGGGGCCAGATGATGATTTGCGCACCTGAGCTCCCATCGCCAAGTGAATGGGGTTGGAAACAGAGTAATAACGGCTGGGGGATATATTGGACAACCCTCACAGAGGCAACTGAGGCATGCCGACAATTGATTAGATGTGGATGCAAGAAGGGTTGCAGGAAACAGTGCAAGTGTGTTAAGGCCGCACTCCAGTGCTCAGCTCTGTGTCACTGTGCAGGGGAGTGCACACGATAGTATACAGGAGGAATAACACACCTGTTACATATACACAAACATGTGGAAGACTGTTTTGTAGACTGTTTTATAGTGAAAGTCACTTCCACAGCGTTAATGTGGCATTTTCACTTCATTTCCATTGTGTTTCTGGAGTTTGCTCAAAATAGCTCAAAAAGTAATTATTTTTGTAAAGAATAAGGACCAAATAAATGTTATGTGAGTTTGTTGACATTTAATTATGATCTTACAACCTGTTTACGTGAAAAAAACATCATAGGTGTGCTTGAGCAATAAGTAAATCTAGTTTTATAGACATCGGTACTGTGTATCTTATTATCCGTAAACGGCCATTTTTAAAATGGCCGCCATTTTGTCCCTAGGAAAAGATTTGAATGCCCCTATATCCAAAAATCTTCCTAGTAGTATGCTCTATCAGTGTTCAAAATTTCATGCTTGTATCACCAAAAGCACAATTTTTTCACATATCTGCTGGGCTATTATGTCTATGCCCTATTGGTATTACCTATGGCTACTGGGGTTGGGGATTTGGGAGACGGAGGTGGAAGCAGAGGGTCGCCGGGGAACAATTATGTGATTTAAAAAAAATTAAAAATTGTGCCAGACACCCTCAGTACACCACTGGTGAGCACGTCTATAAAGTTTGTACCACAACATTTGTATATCGGTAGTAGTGTGGTGCTGCGCACACACGACTCGATTGCCAGAGAGGTAGGCCACAACGCGTTGGTATAACAAAGAGTCTTTATTCAAAGCTCGTACTTCAGCACTGGGCGGGCTCGAGCGTAGAGCCCGCATATATGTGCCGAGGCCACGCCTAGTCCCCGGGCGTGGCCGATCGGTCGAAAGGCGGGGCATGTGCTTTCGTCCCCTGCCTGGACGCTCGCGCCACCCACTGGTGTGCGGAATTATTGCCCCTTGTGCCCGCCACATGCGCCCCCCCAGAATTCCCGCGCACCTGAAGGGTGAGTTTGCGGGGAAGCCGGATGACCCGGCCGAAACGCCCCCTGGCGATGGGTGCAGGGCCGGGGGGTAGCGGGCCGGCGGGGCTGGGGGGTGCCAGGGGTCCGACCGCTGGGGGGTGCCGGGGTCCGACCGCTGGGGAGCGGCCTCGACGCGGAGGCAGAGCTGCTTGCGGGGGGTGGTCCGGATCGAGGTGGGCCGGCTTGAGGCGGTCCACGGAAATGCGATCCGGGGCACCGCTGATGTCGATGGTGAAAAATTTGTCCCCGGTCTCCAGCATGCGGAAGGGCCCGTCGTACGGTGGCCGTAGCGGTGCCCGGTGGGCGATGTGCCGGACGAAGACGTACTTTGCCGTGCGAAGCTCCGGGGCGATGTGGGAAGGCGGGCAACCGTGGTGTGCCGTTGGCACGGGGGCGAACCTCAGGGCGGTCTCCTGAAGGGCGGAGCGCTGTTGCGCCGTGGACCAAGGAGCCGTGGTGTCGGGGATAAATTCACCCGGTACCCGCAGTTGTTGCCCGAAGACCAGCTCCGCCGAGGATGCGCGCAGGTCGTCCTTGGGCGCCGTCCTAAGGCCCAGCAGGACCCAGGGGAGTCTGTCGACCCCGCCGCCGTCGTGGAGGCTGGCCCGGAGCGCGGCCTTCATTGAGCGATGAAAGCGCTCGCACAGCCCATTGGCCTGGGGGTGGTAGTCCGTGGTGCGGTGTAGTTTCACCCCGAGCCCTTGCGCCACCGCAGCCCAGAGCTCCGAGGTGAACTGGGGGCCACGGTCGGACGAGATGTCCGAGGGGGCACCGAACCAGGCAACCCAAGTGGCGATGAAGGCTTGCGCCACATCAGCCGCAGACGTCGCCGCCAATGGGACGGCCTTCGGCCACCGTGTGGTGCGGTCTACCATGGTGAGGAGGTGGGTGGACCCCCGCGAGGGGGGCAGAGGTCCCACCAAGTCGACGTGCATGTGGTCGAACCGACGCTCGGGCACCGCAAATGGGGCCAACGGGGCCTGGGTGTGGCGGTGGACCTTTGCGCGCTGGCACGCGAGGCACATCCTGGCCCAGTCACGGAGGTCCTTCCGGAGGCCATGCCAGATGAACTTCGCCGCGACGAGCTTCTGGGATGCCTTCGTGCCCGGGTGGGACAGGCCGTGGATGGCGTCGAAAACGGGGCGCCGTCAGCCAGCGGGCACGATGGGGCGAGGCCGGCCAAGGGAGACGTCGCATAGGAGGGCCGCGCCCGCGGCGTCGAACGGCACCTCGCTGATGCGGAGGCCCATGACGGCGGTCCGCTAGGCCTGGACGCCGGGGTCGGTGGTCTGGTCCTCCGCCATCCGGGCATAGTCGACCCCGAGGTGGACCACGTGCACGACAGACCGGGAAAGGCAATCCGCCACCGGGTTGTCTTTACCCGCCACGTGACGGATGTCCGTCGTGTACTCGGACACGGCAGAGAGGTGACGCTGCTACCGTGCCGACCATGGCTCGGCGACCTTGGCCATCGCGAACACAAGGGGCTTGTGGTCGACGAAAGCCGTGAACGGGCGGCCCTCCAACAGATGACGGAAGTGTCGGACCGCCAGGTGGAGCCCGAGCAGCTCGCGGTCGAAGGTGCTATAGCGGCGTTCGTGCGGGCGAAGCTGCCGGCTAAAAAACGCCAGCGGTTGCCAAGCACCACGCACCCACTGCTCGTGCACCGCGCCCACCGCGTTGTCCGACGCGTCGGTGGTGAGGGCGATCGGTGCATCGGGCGCCGGGTGCGCCAGCATGGTGGCGTCGGCCAGGGCCAGCTTTGCGCCCGCAAACGCCGCGGCCATCGGCTCCGACCAGGCGATGTCACCTTTGCCCGGCTTGCCCCGGAGGGCCTCGTTCAAGGGGCGGAGGAGCTGGGCGACGTGGGGCACGAAGCGGTGGTAAAAATTTACCATGCCCAGGAACTCCTGGAGCCCCTTGATCGTGCGGGGCCACGGGAAATCCCTGACCGCCTCCACCTTGGCCGGTAAAGGGACGGCCCGGTGCCTGGTGATGCGGTGCCCCCAAGAAGTCGATGGTGGCGACGCCGAAACGGCACTTGGCGGGGTTGATGATTAGGCCATGCTGGCCCAGGCGTTCGAAAAGCGTGCGGAGGTGGAGCAGGTGCTCCTCCCGGGACGCGCTCGCGACTAGGATGTCGTCCAGGTAGACAAACAGGAAAGGGAAGTCGCGCAAGACGCTGTCCATAAGCCGCTGGAACGCCTGGGCCGCATTCTTCAACCCGAAAGGCATTCTCAGAAACTCTAAGAGGCCGAAAGGGGTGATGACGGCCGTCTTCGGGACGTCGTCCGGTTGGACGGAGACCTGGTGGTAGCCCCGGATGAGGTCCACCTTGGAAAACACGGTCGTGTTTGCCAACCGGGCGGAAAAGTCCTGGATATGCGGGACCGGGTAGCGGTCGGGGGTGGTGGCATCATTGAGCCGGCGGTAGTAACCCGCACGGCCGCCATCTCCCGCCGGGCTTCGGCACAATGTGCAGAGGAGAAGCCCAAGCGCTGTTGGAGCGCCATACGATCCCCAGCCGCTCCAGCGTGGCGGACTCCGCTTTCGCCACGGCGAGCTTCGTGGGCTCGAGTCGGCATGCCCGGGCATAGACCGACGGCCCGACCGTGGGTATATGGTGCTCCACCCCGTGTTTAACGGCCACCGCTGAGAAGGTGGGCCACGTGAGGGCCGGGAAACTGGCGAGGAGGCGGGTAAAGTCGTCCGCTGCCGGAAGCATGCAAACTAAACTCGCCGGGACGGAACCTTCCAGCAAGCCGCTTGGTGAGCCGCTCAGCGAACAAGCGAGCGAGCTAAAGGTTTCGGTCTGGACGAGCCGTCTGCGCTTCACGTCGACCAACAGCCCATTCGCACATAGGAGGTCCGCACCGAGCAGTGCCATTGGCACGCTGGCGGTCACGAACGACCATTGAAAGCGCTGCCCTCCGAACCGCAGTGAGAGGCAACGCTTCCCGAATGTGCGGATGGGTGTACCGTTGGCGGCAAGCAAAGCGGGGCCCCGGCCCGCGGTTTGCTTGTCGGACGTGGAGGCGGGGAGAACGCTTACCTGCGCTCCTGTGTTGCAAAGGAAACGGCGCCCGGACAAGGTGTCCGTGATGAACAGGAGGCTGCCGGAATGGCCGACGCTCAGGGCCGCTAATGAGCACCGGCCCGGTCGTTTCCCGACCTGTCAAAAGAGCACGGCGGGCGACAAGTTTTAGCCTTGCGGCCGAACCTGGCGTGGTAGTAGCACCAGGTTTGCGGCGGCGGTAGCCGCGGCGGCCGTGGTGATGGTGGCGGCGGTGGTGGGCGGGGCGCAGCAGCGGCCACGAGGGAAGCCGGGGGCGCTGTAGCCTCTGCCCCGGGATCCACGACGGCAGCACCGTAACCCGACCGCGTGTCGCAGGCCGCGAAAAACTTGTCGGCCTCTATGGCCAGGGCGCGGGGTTCCTTTATTTTGGAACCGTCCAGCGCGAGGCGTACCTGTAGAGGTAGCTGGCGTAGGAAAAGTGCCCGGAATAAGAAATCCGGGGGCTGGTCTCCAAGCAGCGACAGCATAAAATCCATCCGCACGGATGGTCGTGTGTCGCCGAGCTCGGGAAGGTCCAGGAGGCGGTCGGCCCATTCGAGCTCCGTGAGCCCGAATGTGGTGATGAGGAGACGTTTGAGCGCCACGTACTTGTTGTCGCCTGGCGGGCTCCGAAGGATGGACACGACTTGGGCGGCATTGCCGGGCCCGAGGGCGGCGACCACGTGGTAGTACCGGGTCTCGTCTGCCGTTATGCCTCGGAGCTGAAATTGAGCTTCGGCCTGCATGAACCAAACGTCGGCTTGCGCTTCCCAAAACTCCGGGAGTTTAACTGCGACGGCGTTGGTGGCCATGGCGCGTTCGGTGGTCAGCAACGGCGGAACCAATCGGGGTCACCAGTATGGTGCTGCGCACACACGACTCGATTGCCAGAGAGGTAGGCCACAACGTGTTGGTATAACAAAGAGTCTTTATTCAAAGCTCGTACTTCAGCACTGGGTGGGCTCGAGCTTAGAGCCCGCATATATGTGCCGAGGCCACGCCTAGTCGCCGGGCGTGGCCCATCGGTTGAAAGGCGGGGCATGTGCTTTCGTCCCCCGCCTGGACGCTCGCGCCACCCACTGGTGCGCGGAATTATTGCCCCTTGTGCCCGCCACAGTAGAACATCATCGACTCAAATATTACAATAATTATTCAGACGGTGTATTTCTAAGCTGGGCCTCTCTCAATGGCAATGACTGGAGTTTTACTTGGTGCAGAATCCTTTGTTATAATTTGTTTCTCCAGTTCATTTATACAGTTAAATATTTACAGATACTCTCTGAGAGCGTGTTCTCTTGTGCTCATCCGACGCCATCGTAGTTTGGCAAGGCCACGCCCTTCCCCACGCCTACTCGCTCAACCCTGGACCTTGCTAGGCGCATGCGCAGATAACAAAGCATGTCACTTGTACAGTGTGTTTGACAAACATCTTTCTGATGATTTATAGTGATGTAGCGACCCATGGGTCCCCCAAAGCTCGAGACCAGCAACAGAATCTCCTGGCCCGCGACGTAACTGGCGGCCGCGACGTAACCGGTTACGGTGACGTAACCGGCGGCCAAACCGCGGCGCCGAGGTTATAATCCTTTGCACCTGTCGGTCACATGACCACCAAAGCGTGCCTCGCCTGAGAGGCGGGGCTTTGGTTCTGATGTATGCTTTTTGGTTTGGATATATATATGCGAACCCGATAAACGGGTTTTCAGAGTTCCCGAGATGATTATACAATAAACATCTTCTCGGACGAGTTTGTGTCTTGTCCGTCACTTCGTCCGTCTCAAGCAGGAGCGCTGCTCCTTCACTGGTGACTCCGAGTTTACGACACGCGATGGACATGGCAGTGTCCCTCAAACTGCCCACTTTCTGGGAAGCACATGCCGCCATCTGGTTCGCTCAGGCGGACTCCCAGTTCGCCCTGCGTGGCATTACGGAGGACACCACGAAATACCATTACGTGGTCGCCGCGCTCGGCTCCTTGACCGCCGCCCGCTGCCTGAGCCTCCTCCAGAGCCCGCCCGCTGACGGCAAGTACGACGCCATCAAGGCACTTCTTCTGGGCGCTTTCGCCCTCTCCCCGGCTGAACGCGCACGACGCCTGCTCGACCTTCCTGAGCTCGGCGATACGCGCCCGTCCGAACGTATGGACTACATGCTCACGTTGCTCGGCGAGCATCCCTCGGATTTCCTTTTCCAAGAGCTTTTTCTCCGCCAGCTCCCGGGCCAGGTCCGGGTCACCCTGGCAAGCACGACCATCACGAACCCCCGTGACCTCGCCAGGGAGGCCGACAAGATCGATTCGGCAAGCCAGCTCATCGGGGAGGCTGCCGGGAGCCCGCCCGCCGCCCAGTCGGCGCCCGCGGCGCAGTTTCCCGCCCACCCGCCCGACGCCCGCGACGCAGCTTCCTTCCCGGAGGCCGCCGGGCCGGCGCGACTGGCAGCGGCGATGCCGCGTCGCCCGGTCCCGACGCGTCGACCGGAGCCCCCGCCAGACCCGGCCTGGTGTTATTTCCATGCCAGGTTCGGGCGGCAGGCCCGATCATGTCGACCCCCGTGCACGTTCGGCAAGTCGGGAAACGGTCAGGCCGGCGCTCACTACCAGCCATGAGCGCCGGCCGTTCCGGAAACCTGCTATTCATCGCGGACCAAGCGTCAGGGCGGCGTTTTCTCTGCGACACCGGCGCTCAGCTGAGCGTCATTCCCGCTTCGGCGGAGGACAGGCGGGCCGCCATTTGCGGCCCCTCCTTAATCGCGGCCAACGGCTCCGCCATCCGCACCTTCGGCCCACGCACTGTCGCCCTCTGCTTCGGCAGCCAGCTCTTTCGCTGGGAGTTCGTGACGGCGGACGTCCCCATGGCTTTGCTCGGGGCCGATTTCCTTTGCGCCCATGGGCTGCTGGTCGACGTTAAACGTCGGCGTCTCGTCAACGCCGAAACTTTCAGCTCGCTGGCGTGTGCCTTGAGCCGTTCCACACCCACTGAGCTTTCCTGCGTCCTCCCGTTGGCAGACGACTTCGCGCGTCTCCTCGCGGAGTTCCCGGCCCTCACGCGACCGACGTTTTCGGCCGTCGCGGTGCGTCACGGCATCGAGCATCACATTCCCACTACGGGCCCGCCGGTGTACGCCCGAGCTCGCCGTCTCGACCCAGCCAAACTCGCCATCGCCAAGGCCGAGTTCGCCGCGCTGGAGCGCCTCGGCATCGTGCGGCGCTCCGACAGCGCCTGGGCCTCGCCGCTGCACATCGTCCCGAAGCCGGGGGGCGGATGGCGGCCATGCGGCGACTACCGCCGCCTCAACGACGCCACTACCCCCGACAGGTACCCCGTCCCGCACATCCAGGATTTTTCCACCCGGTTGGTGGGGCGGACCATTTTTTCAAAAGTGGACCTGATTCGGGGGTACCACCAGGTGCCCGTCCGCCCGGCCGACATCCCGAAGACGGCCGTTATTACACCTTTCGGCCTCTTCGAATTCCTCCGGATGCCCTTCGGCCTCAAAAACGCGGCACAGGCATTCCAGCGCCTGATGGACGGCATGCTGCGCGACTTGCCGTTCCTCTTTACCTACCTGGACGACAGCCTCGTCGCCAGCACGTCCAGAGCCGAGCACCTCCTCCACCTCCGGACGCTGTTCGGCCGCCTCAGCGAGCACAGCTTGATCATCAACCCGGCCAAATGTCACTTTGGTGCGGCGACGATCGACTTTTTGGGCCACCACATCACCCGGAACGGCGCCGTACCACTACCAGCCAAAGTCGAGGCCATCGCCGCTTTCCCGCGCCCCCGCTCTGTCAAGGCGCTGCAGGAGTTCCTCGGGATGGTGAACTTTTACCACCGCTTCGTGCCCCGAGCTGCGCAACTCATGCGGCCCTTGTACACCGCCCTCCGCGGCCAGCCGGCGAAGCGCGACGTCGTCTGGTCCACGGACATGGACGCTGCTTTCACCGGCGCGAAACGGGCCCTCGCCAACGCCACGCTGCTGGCCCACCCGGTACCCCATGCTCCCATCGCCCTCACCACAGACGCCTCCGACTACGCCGTGGGCGCGGTTCATGAGCAATGGGTAAACGGGGCCTGGCAGCCGCTCGCGTTCTTCAGCTGGCAACTCCTGCCCAATGAGTTGAAGTACAGCACTTTCGACCGCGAGCTCCTCGGGCTGTACCTGGCCGTCCGCCATTTTCGCCACCTCCTGGAGGGCCGCCCGTTCACGGCCTTTGTCGACTACAAGCCATTGATTTTCGCCATGGCCAAGGTCATGGAGCCGTGGTCGGCCCGCCAGCAGCGCCACCTCTCCGCCGTGTCGGAATACACCACGGACATGCGGCACGTCGCCAGAAAGGACAACGCCATGGCCGACTGCCTTTCTCGAGCCGGCGCCAACGCCGTCCACCTCGGCGTCGATTTCGCCCTGATGGCGACGGACCAGGCCACCGACGGAACAGTGCAGGCGCTCCGGGTGGCGGACACGGGCCTCCGCTTGGCTGACGTCCCCTTCGCGGACACGGTCCTGCTTTGTGACGTCTCCCAAGGCCGACCTCGCCCCGTTGTGCCAGTCACCTGGCGGCGTCGCATTTTTGCTTCGCTCCACGGCCTCTCACACCCGGGCCGGAAGGCGTCCCAGAGGCTGGTGTCGGCACGTTTCGTCTGGCACGGGTTGCGACGGGACGTCCGCGACTGGGCCAACGCCTGCACACCCTGCCAGCGGGCCAAGGTCCACCGTCACACCCAGGCTCCGCTGGCTCCTTTCACCATGCCCGAGCGACGTTTCGACCACGTCCACGTGGACCTGGTGGGTCCCCTGCCCCCATCGCAGGGGTTCACCCACCTGCTTACCATGGTGGACAGGACCACCAGGTGGCCGGAGGCCGTGCCCCTCGCCTCCACCACCACCGCCGACGTGGCCCAGGCGTTCATCGCCACCTGGGTCGCGCGTTTTGGCGCACCGGCGGACATCTCATTGGACCGCGGCCCACAGTTCACGTCCGAACTGTGGGGCGCGGTTGCCCGCACATTGGGCGTTACCCTGCACCGCACCACGGCCTACCACTCCCAGGCCAATGGGTTGTGCGAGCGGTTCCACCGCTCCATGAAGGCCGCACTCATGGCCGGCCTCCAGGACGACGGCTGGGCCGACCGGCTCCCGTGGGTCCTTTTGGGCCTCCGCACGGCTCCAAAGGAGGACCTCCAGGCGTCCACCGCCGAGCTGGTGTACGGCCAGGCCCTCCGCGTCCCGGGCGAGTTTGTGCCCGACGCCACCAGCCCCTGGTCCGCCGCGCGCCAGCGCATGGACTTCCAGGAGGCCGCCCAACGTTTCGCCCCGGTGCCCACGTCCCGCCACGGCGACCCCCAATCCTACGTCCCCCCAGCACTCCGCACGGCGGAGTACGTCTTTGTGCGCCATGACGCGCACTGGAGGCCGCTCCGGCCACCATACGACGGACCCTTCAGGGTCCTACGACGGGACAACAAGTCCTTCGTCGTCAGCATCGGCCGCCGGGCGGACCGGATTTCGGTGGACCGCCTCAAGCCGGCCCACATGGACGTCGGCCAGCCGCCACGGCTGGCTCTCCCACCGCGGCGCGGCCGCCCCCCGTCCACTGCACCCCCCGGTCCGGCCACCCGCCACCACACCGGACCCCCCCCCCCGTGACCAGCCAGGGGTCGTTTCGGTCGGGTCATCCGGACCCCCCTCAGGTAGACCTTCCTGGACCAAGTCGATTCTGGGGGGGGCGTGTGTAGCGACCCATGGGTCCCCCAAAGCTCGAGACCAGCAACAGAATCTCCTGGCCCAAGCCGGTGACGTAACCGGCGGCCAAACCGCGGCGCCGAGGTTATAATCCTTTGCACCTGTCGGTCACATGACCACCAAAGCGTGCCTCGCCTGAGAGGTGGGGCTTTGGTTCTGATGTATGCTTTTTGGTTTGGATATATATATATGCGAACCCGATAAACGGGTTTTCAGAGTTCCCGAGATGATTATACAATAAACATCTTCTCGGACGAGTTTGTGTCTTGTCCGTCACTTCGTCCGTCTCAAGCAGGAGCGCTGCTCCTTCAGTGATGTATTTTTGTCTGGTGAGAATCTACTCAAGTATTACCGAGGTCTTCTGATTTCCCAGAACCAGGATTTGGATACCACAGATAAATACTTATATCTTGTCTTGATAAAGTTCTTCATTGAAGTTAATTTTACAAAACTATTATTATCAGAGAGTGCGCTGGCACTCTCGACACTACGTACCGTGAAATGGGGTTGAATAGGGACAGCAAGGTGAATAGGGAGACAAACTGAAAAAAAGTTCGTAAACTTTTTTCGCTGAAAATTGATAACCATACTGAATTGTTGATATTTGGGTTGAAAGTGTTGTCTTGTTTTTTTCAAAAGCAACTTATAGTCCTTATTAACCCCATATATGGGTTAAATAGGAATAATTATGATTTTTATGGCCGTCCCTATTCACCCCGTTTTACGGATGAATCGGGACAGTCACCAATACAAAAAGATAATAATCAAGAAACAATCCTGAGTTTCCAACTTATTGCTAAATTGATAGCTCAGATGGATGCACATAATATGCACCCATAATATAAACCACGGTGCCACTGAAAAAAAATATGGGATAAAAAGTTTCTCCAAACTGTCCCTGTTTCTTGATATATATTTTTTTGTATTAGTGACTGTCCCTATTCACCCGTAAAACGGGGTGAATAGGGACAGCCATAAAAATCCTATTTATTCCTATTTACTCATATATGGGGTTAATAAGGACTATAAGTTGCTTTTGAAAAAAACAAGAGAACACTTTCAACCCAAATATCAACAAATCAGTATGGTTATCAATTTTCAGCGAAAAAAGTTTCCGAACTTTTTTCAGTTTGTGTCCCTATTCACCCCCATTTTACGGTACTAACGTAGAGATGACGTGGATAAAAAATGTCGGCCCCACCCACTGATACAAAACAAAGGTTGGAGTATCTTTTCGTACTCTCAGTAGTTTATCGAGGACATTTGCATTTCGAGTGTACAATAAGTTTTATTGACACTTCAAATGAACAAAACAGTAAAACCCACGAGAGTGTCTTTCACGTGTCCAGATGTGCATAAATTCCTCGAGAGGCTCCGCCCCTCCTTTCTGTCCCCACCCTATTGGTTAGAGGGAAACCACATCAGTTATTTTGGCATTTCTAAGTGCAGGTCCTTGTGTGGCCTAAGGCTGGATGAAGACATTACTCTTTGAGAAACGAGCAATACGACAGAGCTGCAAGATACAGTCAGGGTTACATAAGACAATATAGGATCACATGTGCAGTGTTTGACTTTGCTGAATAAAAAAATTTATGCTAAATTAAAAAGGCAATGTAGGGATGACAAACTACAGTCGAAAAAACGGTCCTAAACAAGATAGGGATGATGTTGGTTTGGAGAGTAGCTAACAGTATTGCCATCACATAACAATCCCTACATCACTGCCCCCAGACTATTGTCTAGGCCCTAGGGCTAGGCCTAGCTAAAAGTATGAGAAGCTCCTATATTTCATTTCTGCATTAGTATAAGAAGCTCCTGTATAATTTCAGGGACTTCTTGCAGCTTCAGTTGTCTTTCCTACTTTTCTTTTTTATCAACTTAGAGTAACCAATCACAAATGTAGATAATTATAGAATGCTGTTATTAGAGATGTCCATGCAGTTTGTAAGAAGTCGATGATCATGTACTGATATTATAACATTATACTTGGGCTGCTAATTTGTAGAGTCTCAGTATGTGGCTACACTACAGGAGTAATCAAGTACTGGTGTAACCAGTGGAGTGTTTGTAGAAGCTTGAAGCAATAACTGATCAAGTGTAAATGAGGCAGTGATGCAGGGATTGTTATGTGACGGCAATACTGTTCGCTACTCTCTAAGTCTAAACCAACATCATCCCTATCTTGTTTAGGACCGTTTTTTCGACTGTAGTTTGCCATCCCGACATTGCCTTTTTAATTTGGCATCAATTTTTTTATTCACTTGTATAGATTTGGCATGAAGGTGGTGCACATTGAATGTCGCGCCACTTGGTTTTCTTCTTGTTTATATTGTTTATATTGTTTATTCCTCACTCCATCCTCAGGAGCCCATCATATCGTGTTTATATTTTTTATTGTTTAGATTGGTTATATTGTTTATCCCTCACTACATCCTCAGTATCCCCTTGTATCCTGTTTATATTGGTTATATCGTTTATCCCTCACAACATCTTCAGAAGCCCCTTGTATCTTGTTTGTATTGGTTATATTGTTTATCCCTCACTACATCCTCAGTAGCCCCTTGTATCTTGTTTATATTGGTTATGTTGTTTATCCCTCACAACATCTTCAGAAGCCCCTTGTATCTTGTTTGTATTGGTTATATTGTTTATCCCTCACGACATCCTCAGTAGCCCCTTGTATCTTGTTTATATTGTTTATATTGTTTATCCCTCACTACATCCTCAGTAGCCCCTTGTATCTTCTTTGTATTGGTTATATCGTTTATCCCTCACTACATCTTCAGTAGCCCATTGTATCTTGTTTATATTGGTGATATTGTTTAGCCCTCACTACATTTTCAGTAGCCCCTTGTATCTTGTTTATATTGTTCATGTTGTTTATCCCTCACTACATCCTCAGTAGCCCCTTGTATCTTGTTTTGTATTGTTCATGTTGTTGATCCCTCACTACATCCTCAGTAGCCCCTTGTATCTTGTTTATATTGGTTATATCGTTTATCCCTCACTACATCCTCAGTAGCCCCTTGTATCTTGTTTATATTGGTTATATTGTTTATCCCTCACTACATCCTCAGTAGCCCCTTGTATCTTGTTTATATTGTTTATGTTGTTTATCCCTCACTACATCCTCAGTAGCCCCTTGTATCTTGTTTATATTGGTTATATCGTTTATCCCTCACTACATCCTCAGTAGCCCCTTGTATCTTGTTTATATTGGTTATATCGTTTATCCCTCACTACATCCTCAGTAGCCCCTTGTATCTTGTTTGTATTGGTTATATTGTTTATCCCTCACTACATCCTCAGTAGCCCTTTGTATCTTGTTTATATTGGTTATATTGTTTATCCCTCACTACATCCTCAGTAGCCCCTTGTATCTTGTTTATATTGGTTATATCGTTTATCCCTCACTACATCCTCAGTAGCCCCTTGTATCGTGTTTATATTGGTTATATCGTTTATCCCTCACTACATCCTCAGTAGCCCCTTGTATCTTGTTTATGTTGGTAATATCGTTTATCCCTCACTACATCCTCAGTAGCCCCTTGTATCTTGTTTGTATTGGTTATATCGTTTATCCCTCACTACATCCTCAGTAGCCCCTTGTATCTTGTTTATATTGTTTATGTTGTTTATCCCTCACTACATCTTCAGTAGCCCCTTGTATCTTGTTTATATTGGTTATATTGTTTATCCCTCACTACATCTTCAGTAGCCCCTTGTATCTTGTTTATATTGTTCATGTTGTTTATCCCTCACTACATCCTCAGTAGCCCCTTGTATCTTGTTTATATTGTTTATGTTGTTTATCCCTCACTACATCTTCAGTAGCCCCTTGTATCTTGTTTATATTGGTTATATTGTTTATCCCTCACTACATCTTCAGTAGCCCCTTGTATCTTGTTTATATTGTTCATGTTGTTTATCCCTCACTACATCCTCAGTAGCCCCTTGTATCTTGTTTATATTGTTTATGTTGTTTATCCCTCACTACATCTTCAGTAGCCCCTTGTATCTTGTTTATATTGGTTATATTGTTTATCCCACACTACATCCTCAGTAGCCCCTTGTATCTTGTTTATATTGTTTATGTTGTTTATCCCTCACTACATCTTCAGTAGCCCCTTGTATCTTGTTTATATTGGTTATATCGTTTATCCCTCACTACATCTTCAGTAGCCCCTTGTATCTTGTTTATATTGTTTATGTTGTTTATCCCTCACTACATCCTCAGTAGCCCCTTGTATCTTGTTTGTATTGGTTATATTGTTTATCCCTCACTACATCCTCAGTAGCGCTTGTATCTTGTTTGTATTGGTTATATTGTTTATCCCTCACTACATCCTCAGTAGCCCCTTGTATCTTGTTTCTATTGGTTATATTGTTTATCCCTCACTCTATCCTCAGTAGCCCCTTGTATCTTGTTTGTATTGGTTATATTGTTTATCCCTCACTACATCCTCAGTAGCCCCTTGTATCTTGTTTGTATTGATTCTGTTACGTGGTCCTCCCGGTAACTACCTGGTCTTGGTGACCCCCGGACCGTGGGAGGGACCCCGCCAGAAAGATATATGGTTTATACGCTTTCGTAACGCAATCAAGATGAATTCCGGTCAAGAAGAAACCCCACACCAAGGATCCGGAATAATCAATAATATATTCTCTGAGCAATCACCAACCATCAACAATGCACAATCAATATTCCAAGGATGTAAACTCATCTACACAAACTCTAAGATGGCCATCTTATATATTCCTCACGTGAGCCCCACTCCTGACTCCCTCCGTGGTCAATGTCTCCCACAATGTCTCTCGTCTCCGCACACGGGCGGTTGAACGAACCCCGGGCGGACGTGCTCCAAACTTGCCGTCTCGTACTGGGGACAGCGGTTGCAGCGCACCTCCTTGCCAAGCAACGGGGCAACCCAGCGCGGCTTCCAACGCGCGCGAGGCTCCAAAGTGCGACCCGTACGCGTCCTTGTAGACGGGGCAAAACCGAGCGCGGTTTGTAACGCGTGCGAGGCTCCAAAGTGCGACCCGTACGCGTCCTTGTAGACGGGGCAAAACCGAGCGCGGTTTGTAACGCGTGCGAGGCTCCAAAGTGCGACCCGTACGCGTCCTTGTAGACGGGGCAAAACCGAGCGCGATTTGTAACGCGCGCGCGGCCCAACGGGCGATCGCTTGGTTCCGTGCACGAACTCACGGGGACTTCACGTGTCCAAAGGTAATTACGCGGCCAGGTAACTCCTCTCGCCAAACGGGTTTTGGAACGCCTCTGTTTTCCGCGCAGCGCAAGGTCGATTCCACCTTCTCGTCGTCGCGGGGCGAGGAAGAAGAATCCCCGTCCTTTTTCTCCTCGTGTCTTTTCTTCTTCCGTTTCCGGCCACTTCCGTTTCCGGCCACTGGTTCCGAAGGGCTCCTGACCCTCCCATCACAACAACGCTTAATATAATACACACGGATAAGCAACCTGAATGGTAATTCCCATACATTCACATAAATATGTAACACTCCCCCCCTTCAAGAAAGAAAGTTTGAACCCAGCGAAAACTTTCTTTGCCGGCCAATTTGGAGAAACAAACCAGATCCCTCAACCCTCCAGATTACTCCCTCTGGACTAAGTCCCAACAACGACATTGTCCCTGCCAAATCAAACTCCCTCTCATGACCCTCTGACTTTGACCGTCAGTTTCTTGGGAATGAAGGTTAAGGGGTTGATCCAAGATCCAAAGTTAGGCAACTCGATAGCACTTTTTCCGGGAGGCCAAGCCGAGTATTCACTACATGGATGCCTTTAGGAACGCGGAGTTCACGGTTAGTCCGTGCAGGAAAGTTCTCTACATGGGCGCCTTGAGGAACGTGGAGTTCACGGTTAGTCCGTGCATGAAAGTTCACTACATGGACGCCTTTAGGAACGGCGTTCACGGTTAATTCGTGTAGGAATCTTGGCTCGGCGGCTCCACCGCCTTCAGTGCTTCAACTTCTCAGAACTTCCCTAATAATTAGGGTGGGACCACTGGTCCCTGTAGTCCCATGAATAGCGGTCTCCTTCTCGGCCACCATTTTGCCAATCCTTCCTTCGGGAGCGGCCATAACTCAGGGAGCCTCCATAATAATATTGACTGCGGCCACCACCAAAACTACCGCCCAGTTGTCCTCTCCTGTAGACCTCTCGACGCCTACGAAATGCCTTCCCTACTCTTATGGTCCGACCCTCCAAATCCTTGCCATTCCAATTCTTCTCTGCCTCTCTGGCGTCTTTTGGGCTGGCAAACGTGACAAAGCCGAACCCTCTTGACTGTTGCGTTTCCCAGTCTCTTACCAACCGCACTTCCCCCAGCGGCCCATATCTGTTGAAGACAGAGGTCAGAACTTCTTCCCCTGTTTTGAAGTTCAGTCCCCCTACAAATAACTTGGCACTTTTGTCGCCATCTCGAGCTGGTGTGGCATTATTTTCCCTGCTGGGCTCTTTACCAACCCTCTGGTTACCATAAACTTGACCCCCGGCCAAATCATTCCCGATAACCACAGATACACCCTCTACAGGAAGCGTGGCTTGTAAACCGACGGTGACCGGTCCTGACACCAAATCGGACTCCAACTGGATGACCTGAAGGGGAGCACTAACACCGCCCCCGATCCCCTGTAAACGCACACTATCCCCCGTTGCCGTCTCCTCGGACCATGGCAAAATGCCTTCAAGCATTAAAGATTGATGGGCCCCTGTGTCCCTCAATATCCTAACCGGTCTCCGGTTAGTCGAGGCTCCATCCAGTGACACAAACCCCTCTGAAATAAATGGTTGGTAACCCTTTTGATGGCGATTTCTTACGCTAGCCATCGCATTCGGAGTTGTAATAGTCGGACTCCGCTCTGGGTTGTCCCTTTTCCTGAGGTAACAACTGGACATCAAGTGTCCCGGTTTCTTGCAAAACGCGCAAGTAGGCCCGGAGGAAAAACTCGGGGTCTGCCTCGGGCCCCCCGAACTATAAGTTTGTCTTGGGCCCGCATCCCTCTGATTTAGAACCGGTGGGGTATCATAGTTGTCCCCATAATCCTCTCGAGGCCGCCGCCATGTATGGTCGTTCTCCGCACCTGCTGTTCCCCACCTCCCCTGCGGAGATCTAGGCGAGGAGTTAGGTTCGTGGACCCCTATTCGGTGGGTTAAGGCATAATCATCTGCCATGGTGGCTGCGTCCCACAACTTTGGTACCTTCTTTTCCTGCAGGTACACTTTGATGTCCTCGTGGACACACTGCTGGAATTCCTCCACCAGGATCAAGTCCCGCAATTTCTCGAAGTCTTTCCCGACTCCTTTTGACTCACACCACCGATCCAACATGTTTTCTTTCACTCTGGCAAACTCCACATGGGTCTCACTCTCCCTCTTCCTGGCATTCCTGAATTTTTGCCTGTAAGCTTCCGGAACCAACTCATAGGCCTTGAGGATGTGCTTCTTCAGTACCTCATAATCTGCACATTGGTCCATTGGTAGCGCCGAATAAATTTCCTGAGCTTTCCCCACCAGCACACTTTGCACGAGTATGGTCCAGGCCTCCTCCGGCCAGTTTAATTGTCGAGCCACTTTCTCAAAGTGTGGAAAAAATTTCGCGACTTCTTTTTCACTGAACGGTGGAACCAGCCTCACATGTCTGCCCACATCCCAGGTTTTCTGGTTAGGTGTCGACCCCGTCAGCAAGGGTGGTGCCTCTCCCCGTTCTCTCATTAACTCCAGCTCCTTGAATTTGATTTCTTGCTGAAGCTCCATGTCACGTTCCTTTAATTCCCTTTCCGCTTTTCTCTCCTCTGCTTTTCTCCCTTCTAACCTTTCCTGGAGTTCTCGTTCCACTCTCCTTTCCTCTGCTTGTTTCTCTTCTCTCCTCGCTTCTGCTTTCCTTTCTTCTTCTGCTAACCTTTCCTGGAGTTCTCGTTCCACTCTCCTTTCCTCTGCTTGTTTCTCTTCTCTCCTCGCTTCTGCTTTCCTTTCTTCTTCTGCTCTTTCCTTTTCTGCTTTCCTTTCTTCTTCTTTTCTTTCCTTTTCTGCTTTCCTTTCTTCTTCTTTTCTTTCCTTTTCTGCTTTCCTTTCTTCTTCTGCTCTTTCCTTTTCTGCTTTCCTTTCTTCTTCTTTAATCCGTTCCTGGCTCCGTAACTGCAACTCCAGTTTCCGGAGCTCAACGTCTTCTGGTTCTTCGGGTAGCCACTCCCAGGCTAACTCGTCCCATTTTCCTAATCCCACCATAGATTGTATCACCGTGGCCTGCAACTCTGCCTTCCTCAAATTAGTTCGGACCTCCAAGTTAAAATGTTTGGCCAATTTCAAGAGGTCCGACTTTAACAACGCTCGGAACTGTGCCTCACTCGGTGTTACCCCAAAGTTCTGTGCCACAAACGCCATGGTGCCTATCGTTAACACCTGTTAACCTTCACCCAAGACTTTACCCCAATTTCTCAAAAAAAATAAATATATTTACCAATTAATAATTAATTAATAAATTTTAATTAATAAAAAATATTATTATTTTATTATTTTATACAATTTTAAATCCCGGACGAGCCCCCAATTCTGTTACGTGGTCCTCCCGGTAACTACCTGGTCTTGGTGACCCCCGGACCGTGGGAGGGACCCCGCCAGAAAGATATATGGTTTATACGCTTTCGTAACGCAATCAAGATGAATTCCGGTCAAGAAGAAACCCCACACCAAGGATCCGGAATAATCAATAATATATTCTCTGAGCAATCACCAACCATCAACAATGCACAATCAATATTCCAAGGATGTAAACTCATCTACACAAACTCTAAGATGGCCATCTTATATATTCCTCACGTGAGCCCCACTCCTGACTCCCTCCGTGGTCAATGTCTCCCACAATGTCTCTCGTCTCCGCACACGGGCGGTTGAACGAACCCCGGGCGGACGTGCTCCAAACTTGCCGTCTCGTACTGGGGACAGCGGTTGCAGCGCACCTCCTTGCCAAGCAACGGGGCAACCCAGCGCGGCTTCCAACGCGCGCGAGGCTCCAAAGTGCGACCCGTACGCGTCCTTGTAGACGGGGCAAAACCGAGTGCGGTTTGTAACGCGTGCGAGGCTCCAAAGTGCGACCCGTACGCGTCCTTGTAGACGGGGCAAAACCGAGCGCGGTTTGTAACGCGTGCGAGGCTCCAAAGTGCGACCCGTACGCGTCCTTGTAGACGGGGCAAAACCGAGCGCGATTTGTAACGCGCGCGCGGCCCAACGGGCGATCGCTTGGTTCCGTGCACGAACTCACGGGGACTTCACGTGTCCAAAGGTAATTACGCGGCCAGGTAACTCCTCTCGCCAAACGGGTTTCGGAACGCCTCTGTTTTCCGCGCAGCGCAAGGTCGATTCCACCTTCTCGTCGTCGCGGGGCGAGGAAGAAGAATCCCCGTCCTTTTTCTCCTCGTGTCTTTTCTTCTTCCGTTTCCGGCCACTTCCGTTTCCGGCCACTGGTTCCGAAGGGCTCCTGACCCTCCCATCACAACAACCCTTAATATAATACACACGGATAAGCAACCTGAATGGTAATTCCCATACATTCACATAAATATGTAACAGTTATATTGTTTATCCCTCACTACATCCTCAGTAGCCCCTTGTATCTTGTTTATATTGTTTATGTTGTTTGTCCCTCACTTCAGCCTCAGTCGCCCCTTGTATCTTGTTTATATTGGTTATATTGTTTATCCCCCACGACATCCTCAGTAGCCCCTTGTATCTTGTTTATATTGTTTATATTGTTTATCCCTCACGACATCTTCAGAAGCCCCTTGTGTCTTGTTTATATTGGTTATATTGTTTATACCTCACTACATCCTCAGTAGCCCCTTGTATATTGTTTATATTGGTTATATTGTTTATCCCTCACTACATTCTCAGTTGCCCCTTGTAATTTGTTTATGTTGTTTATCCCTCACTACATCTTCAGAAGCCCCTTGTATCTTGTTTATATTGTTTATCTCTCACTACATCCTAAGGAGGTCCTCGTATATTGTTTATATTGTTTATCCCTCACTCCATCCTCAGTAGCCCCTTATATCTTGTTTATATTGTTTATCTCTCACTACATCCTCAGGAGCCCCTCGTATATTGTTTATCCCTCACTCCAGCCTCAGTAGCCCATTATATCTTGTTGATATTGTTTATCCCTCACTCCATCCTCAGTAGCCCCTTATATCTTGTTGATATTGTTTATCTCTCACTACATCCTCAGGAGCCCCTCGTATATTGTTCATCCCTCACTCCAGCCTCAGTAGCCCCTTATATCTTGTTTATATTGTTTATCTCTCACTACATCCTCAGGAGCCCCTCGTATATTGTTTATCCCTCACTACATCCTCAGTAGCCCCTTATATCTTGTTTATATTGTTTACCTCTCACTACATCCTCAGGAGCCCCTTATATCTTGTTTATATTGTTTATCTCTCACTACACCCTCAGGAGCCCCTCGTATATTGTTTATATTGTTTATGCCTCACTACATCCTCAGTAGCCCCTTATATCTTGTTTATATTGTTTATCTCTCACTACATCCTCAGGAGCCCCTCGTATATTGTTTATGTTGTTTATCCCTCACTACATCCTCAGGAGCCCCTTGTATATTGTTTATGTTGTTTTCCCTCACTACATCCTCAGGAGCTCCTCGTATATTTTTTATGTTGTTTATCCATCACTACATCCTCAGGAGCCCCTCGTATATTGTTTATATTGTTTATCCCTCACTACATCCTCAGTAGCCCCTTATATCTTGTTTGTATTGACATCGAAACAGAGTTTGAGAATGGGAATCTGCGCTTTAAATATATACTGAGCTTGCTGTTGTGATAAATACGCATTTGTACATCCTTCTCTCTGTCCTGTCCATGTAATGTCTACGTATACTTGTACTTGATGTAATGTGTTTTAGATATCGCAAAACTTTTGTGGCTTCTAAGGAGCTCTCTAACAGGAAAAGAAAAAACTTAGCCTTGATATTGTGAATACATAGCCTTGGTATATGAAAAGCCAAAAAAGATTATTTGAAGAACATGTATTGTACAAGTGGTTGGAATGAATTTAAGAGTAATTATCTCATATCAGCATGCTTACTGAAAGCTACATATTCAGCTGGTCATCCATCCATCCATCCTTGAAGCCATGCATCCGCCAACCCACGTATCTATGTGACAACACTTGGCCCTATCATTTCTGTATCTATTTCAAGTGCAATCCAATAGTGTTCCACGGGGTCACTTTCAATTGATGGCAGCTCCATACAAGGTTACCTTGGGACGAAGCAATCAAAATGTCGCATCCACTATATACAGTCGACCCTCAATTATTTGAAAAGGTGCGTTCTGGAGGTCATTTCTGGAGGTTGTGTGTGTGTGTGTGTGTGTGTGTGTGTGTGTGTGTGTGTGTGTGTGTACATATTTGTTTAGTTCTGCTTTCTTCTCATTCGGCATTCGGAAATCGTGAAAACGTCCACTTAATTTATGTCATTTTTTGGTATACATAGTCGAGGCTCATGGAAAGAGCTAGTCCGAGTACACTGAGCGGATCAGGATGCAGGACAAAAGGAACAGACTGGTAAAGGGAGAAATCCCAACAGCAGAGTTGAAGCTCAAGATGGAGGCAGATTTGGACAAACAATGGGTATGAGGAGGAATGAGGGGCAGGAGAGGATGCATGGGCTGGACAAGATGGATACAGAAGGAAACTCTCAGGAGGGAAAAGTGGAACTTTGGAAGGAGGATGGATTGAGGTGGGGTTTGGGAGTCATTAAGGGTAGAAAAGATCATGGTTTTGGATTGGTGATGATCTAAGATGGTGGTGAACAGCTGTCTTGAAGACCTAGAGAGAAGGATGAGATTGAAGAGACTAAGTAATTTGGTTACACAGATGGGGAAAAAGAGGAACAAATGAGTGGAGGTGAGATGAAAGCCTTGTCAGTGAACAGGAGTTCAGGTGTGCCAAGGAGGGATTTTGTAAGACCCATGCCCATTCGGCGGATGGATTTGCAGGCCGACTTTGAACTGTGGTTTGCCCAAGAAAGATCATGGCTGATAGTGAGACCCAGGAGATCGAGTGACGGAACTTCCTCAATAGGATTATTGACAAAGTATATATATAAGGGTTTGCCAGACTGTCTTTCTGGATTGATTTGTCAGGATTGAAAGATATTCCAAGTATTTGACCAGCTTGTGAAATTTTTTTTTCAAGGTCTGAAGAGAAGGAAGAGGCTGCAGCCTGCATGTGTGAAGGAAGAGTGAGAGAGTGAGACAGATCATTGATGAAGATTAGGAATAGGATGATACCTAGAACATCGCCTTGGGGCACTCCAGCATGACAGGGAGAGGGGATGACAGGATTCTGTTGAGAGCCACAAGTTGGCTACGAGAGTTGAGGAAGTCTGTAATCCAAGAGTGTAATTGGCCTTGGCGGACAGTTTGGAGAGTAAGGCAGAATGCCATACTATATCGAAAGCTGGAGGTATGTCCAGAGAGACATTGAAGGTGCTATACGAGTTACCAAATAGAGTGGTCTACTAAATACAGCTACAGTGGACTACTAAATGTGATAGCGCTTTATAGTGCTTCGCGTACTAAATACAACGTGAATTTACATCACGTACCTGTCTCGCTTTTGTTTGGGACCCATCCATGGTAAGGCACACACATTGATGCCTTGCTCTGAACTTGAAACCGGGTCGAGATTCAAAACCAGGCTAGACAGCTCAGAAATGAGTGCACATACCTCTAGACTACCTCGTTAGCCCTAGTTTGGCACCTATGACCGACCTATCATCTTAATTTCTGATAGTCAAATTATTGAGAGTCTCTTGTCGATGTAACCAACTCTTAATGCATTGAGAAGAGTACAAGAAATATCTGGACAAGCCACTATTAATTTGCAATTGGTCACTCGCTTTGACACCGATACAAATTTTCATTGCGGAACCTAGGCATCAAAAAGCTACACGTATCGAACAGTCGCAAATGGAGCACCTCACCACCATGAGACAATTTAAATTGCATCAACCCTGTTAAGATGAAAGGTTTTCACTGGTCACAACCCCTTAATCTTCATTCAAAAAATGAAAAATAAAAATCAGAGGTTGATGAGATGGGGCTTGTCTTTGCAAGAGTTAAACTTGGAAATTAGGCATGTAAAGGGCAGAGACAATGTAGTCGTCGATGCTTTATCCAGAGTGAATTAACCTTGAGGATTCCTGTGCATTGTTTGGAATTTTTTTGGCTTACGGGATTTGATCAGCCATAGTTTTGATTTGTCGTTGTATGGGTGTGAGTATTACTTTTGGGTGTTAAAGATACTTTGTATGGAAAGAAAGTTTTCACCGTGTGCAAACTTTCTTCCTTGAAGGGCGGGTAGTGTTACGGATCCGTCACTTCCGCCTTAACAGATGTGGCAATAAATGTGAGTTGTAGCTCCCAGCTTGTCGGCACAATGACAGAAGTTGCCATTTGCATTTTTGCCTCCTTCATGTCTACCCCGTTTGGAATCCCGTGCGGGCACACGCAACTTGTTAGTAGTTACACAAATATCACTTCAATTTCACCCATAAGTGCAATTTCTGATTTTTAGGAAATATGATCCATAAATATAGGACTATATGTGTATTATTGGAGTGTTCCCGTCAACCCTGCTGAAAGCAGTGAGATTGTTTGTAGTTTTATCCTCTAATTTCTGCCATAACCATCATAGAAATGGCTTTCGCTGTTAGTTGAGCTCTTGGTTATGCTCTAGACCTCGTGCATGGAATACACTGCACTTATCCTCAATTAAGCAGCAACAACACTTTACTTTGCCTTTATTTTTTAATTATTTATTTAAAATTTTAAAAATTATTTTAAATTATTTTTAGCAACAACACTTTAATAAGCAACACTTTGCCCAAGACATTAAAGAGCAAACACATCATATAACGTAAGAGGAATCTGCGTGCACGGTCCGGTTCCGGCTTTGTACACCAGTACTGTGCTTGTTGCCTCCGCCACCAATGGTGGACAGAAGTTGTGTCTTCACCACCGTTTGTCTGTTTGTGAACAGGGTATCTCAAAACGTTGTGGACAGATTTGGACGAAAGTTGGTGGACAGGTTGAATGTGTGACGAGGAACAATTGATTCGATTTTCATAAAGATCCGGATACGAAAAATTTTTATAAGGTATTTTTACTGATTCTTCACCACTGATAGATAGGGCCAAAGACGATATATATCACGGTATCTCGAAAAGTTCTGAACAGATTCGGACGAATTTGGTGGATGAATTTGGTAAGAACAAACTGATTCGATTTTGGTTCAGGTCTGGATGCAGATCAGTGGGATCCAAAAGGTAAACTGATCAACCTGGCCGAGGTATGTGCTCCACCGAGTGCCGTTCAACTTACAACTGTGAGCTGCACATCCTTATGGAGTGTTCCTTTCAAAGTACAACTCGTGTTTGTCTCAGAAGCTCTCTTCCAACATTTATTACATCGATTCCGCAAAGCATTGATTTTTCACAGCAAGATAGATACTCAGAGTTTAACACAGAGTATTCGTGAGATTTGTGATTTGACACAAGCTGAACAAGTCCACAAATTCTTATGTAAACCTGAAACACTTGTTATTACAATTCGAAATATTCCACCAGTCGTCACAGAGGCACCAACAACGATACAGGTGCGTACAAATCGAGTCGTATTCTCTACAAATGGTGACTTCTACAAAGCCGAGGCGTCACATCAAATGCGTTCGAAAAGAAAACAAAGCAAATTCATCAACCTTTGAAAAGGATTTTGATGTGCTGCATGCTTCTTTGTTTGTCATTGTGATCAAAGCAGACTTTTAAGATGCCCTAAAATGAGGTCCGTCAATTCAGTGTTACCTTACTCCGTATTGTCAGCCAGAGTGGAAACACTGCTTATCGAAGTAGCTGAATCATTTTACATATTTTTCACAACAATCTCAAGGCGCTGTTGCTTGCACATGATTAACGAATACGAGACACTCTGTTAAAACTAAACCTATTTGTTGTTCTTGTCGTCACCAGCAATCCTCAAACAGGTACATTCTCCATCATTTTCAAGAATTCTGCAAAGACATTTCACTGCAATGAGAAACTGTCACGGAATCCACAGGGGTGAGTCACTTTACCTAAAGTGTAGTTGTTAACAAAGATGGTTCAAACTGCTGCCCGATTTCATCAATAACTACATAGATGGTATTCATAGAATAATTACCCTGCGCAGTCAACTTGGTGTGAGCCAACTCTTCTGTTTCTTCACATTTTTTTCTTTGATCCAATATGGCTGCCAGACCATGTGAGCGATGACATCATAAATTTATATTCTCTAATATAATTGTTGCGTAGATCATGCCCAATACATTTCAAACTGATCAGACTAAGCGTTGTCCTTGTCGAATTATGACATCATAATTATGGCACCGATGATGTCATCGTTAACAACACATTCCCCATATGGAGTTCTTTACAATGAGCCATGTTTCTATTTTTTCCATGCAGCGGTTTTGGAGAAAGAGGTGCAATATTTTTCGTTTTTTCCAACATGGCGCCGGTATCACATGACCTACGACGTCATGATTATCATGAAGATATTCCACATGAGGAGGCGTTCTTATGGTGAAAATTTCGTGCCCATCAGACCAACAGTTGCTGAGAAAAAAAATTCACAATGATCGGATACGTGTTGCACTTATCGAATTATGATGACATAACGAAGGCACAGATGACATCATCATTAACATAGCCTTATTCCCTAAGTGGAGTACTTGACAATGAGCCATGTTTCAATTTTTTCCATGGAGTGGTTTCGGAGATATGGAGGTGCAACTTTTTTCGGTTTTTTCCAAGATGGCGTCTGTACCTCATGACCTATGACGTTATAATTATCCTTAACAAATTATACAGGAGGAGCCGCTCATATTCTGAAAATTTCGTGTCTATCGGTCTAACATTTGGAGGAATTTTTGTTGTATTCATTCTGATCAGATCAAGCGTCGTACTTGTCGAATTATGACGTCATAATTAAGGCACCGATGACATCATCAACAAATCTAATTCCCCATGGGGAGTACTTGACAATGAGGCATGTTCCAATTTTTTCCATTGCGAGGTTTGGGAGATATAGAGGTGTAACGTTTTTCCAAGATGGCATCCGTACCCCGTGACGTATGACGTCATAATTATGAATAAAAAAATTATACAGGCGGAGGCGCTTCTATGGTAAAATTTCGTGTCAATCGGACCAACGGTTGCCGAGAAAATGAATTTTTAAAATGCAGACAAGTACGGCACACGGCACTCGTACGCAACTGAATGCTTAATCCCGCTTTTCACTTCGCGAGCACAGGGTAATCAGTCAATTGGTAACAGAAAGAGATTGCAACCCGTTTGTTTAATTGGAAAAAATAAGACCTGAAACAACCTTTAGGCCATAATTACCATCAAAGTCGATACGACCGTCGTTGTTCTTGTCTCCATCACGCATCAGTTCATCAATTTCTATCGTGGACACCGTTTCTTCAGTCATTCCCAAAACGATTTCAAGCTCTTCACGATCCAGGTACCCGTCTTGGTTCCTGCACACCGTGGGATGCCGAATGTCAGGTGATGTGATTTCGCATGACTTTGAACATGCGACGGTATATCATATGATGTATCATTTCATGTCATGTACTGTGTCACCATCATCTTGTGGGTTTTGACATAGAAAATGCCTCTTGTGTACCTAGGATCAAGTCGTTGCAGGCAACGTCCCACTTCTCAACAGGTAGTTAGTCCTCATTAGCTCTGCCACCGAAGGTGGATGGCAGTTATGTTTTTACCCCTGTTTGTTTGTTTGTGAACAGGATATTTCATAAAGTTGTGGACGGATTCGGACGAAATTTGGTGGAGATGTTGAGTGTGTGACGAGGTCGAATTGATTCGATTTTGGTGAAGTTCCAGATCTGGATCTAAGAATTTTAAAGCGATTCACCACCATTGAGTGATAGGGCCAAAAACTATGCATAGCACGATATCTCAAAATGTTGTGGACGGATTCGGACGAAACTTGGTGGAGTGGTTGGGAAAGTGACACGGATGAAATGATTCGATTGTGGTGAAGGTCCTGATCCGGACCTGAATCTGAGATTTAAAATTTTTTTAAAACGGATTCGTCACCATTTAGAAATGGGGCCAAAAACTATGCATAGCACGACATCTCAAAAAGTTGTGGACGGATTTGGACGAAAGTTGGTGGAGTGTTTGGAGAAGAGACACGGATGAAATGATTCTATTCTGGTGAAGGTCCTGATCCGGATCTGAATCTGAGAATTAGGATTTTTTTTTTAACGTGATTCACCACCATTGAGTGACAGGGCCAAAACGAAATGTAGCATAGTTAAAAAGTTATGGACGCCTTATGACAAAACTTGGTGGACGAGTTGGTTCGGTGACAAGAACAAGCCTTGAGGTCCGAATCCAGATCCGGCCTATCAGTGGATACAAAACAAAAACAGTTCAGCTTGGCAGAGGTATGCACTCCACCGAGTTTTTGGCAATTGTTCTGGACTTTTCCAGGTTACTCATGTGCAAAAAGGACTCATTTTAAGATGAATGACAGCAATTTTGACCCATGTCACAGGAAGTTCTGCAGACATCAAGTTGACACGTGACTTACTTTTGATTTAATTAACAGTAGTTTTAAAGAGAATTTAGATGGAAGATAGTGATAAACACAACGAATACGAATACATCAAGCAAACTAGAGAGTTCATAGAAAATGATACCTCGCATAGTGTTAAACTACATACAATACTTACTTCAATTTTAATAAAACTAGTACACCGGCAGACTCCGGGAGGGGCAGGAAGGGTCATTCCTCTTTGGGGTATATAGATTACAGTCGATCTATGGTCGGGTCTCAAGAACATTGGGTGTATGTTCATTTACCAAGTTTCTTGTGGAGAGATCGCCAAGTGGTTTAAGCATTTGAGCAAGCACTCAATTCAAAATCGTTAAGGAACAGCTGGCTTGGCAAGCGCTAGCTAGCTGCTTGGTAAAGGAGCACAACCCGAGCTTGTCCCTTTGTTTTGTATGAAACAGCAGGAGCGAGTTTCAAAAGTTCGCTACCAAAAATGCCACAGTAGCGGCAGAAAGGGCCATGTTATTAACCCAACATTTGTGGGTTATATAGAGTACAGTAGATCTTCGCTCAGTTCTGCAATTAAACCTTACTTCACGGATGTCGGGATTCCTCCAAATTTCTTCATTCAGTGTTATAAAGAGCATTAGCGACTGTTTAAAAAAGCTAATCATGCGTGTTTGTGGTGATAATATTTTTACTTCCTGTAGAAGCCGTTGCTCCCACGGAAACGCCATGAAAACTATAAGCTATCTATACACGTTATCACTGCAGAAAAAACGCCTTGGGGAAGTGGGACATTATTAGTATTAATATTGTTTTGTGGGGGTTACCACATTGAGGCATAATCCTTCAAGCACCGGACCAGTGGGTCTATTGATGGTATGGGCGTGGCGTGCGCTCGGTTGTTGGAGCCACGCCCTTTAAGAGGATCGGGCGGAAGTGATGGGATATATAAAAATGCATGAGTTCCGGTCGGGTTTGAGTTCTGTGGAAATAAAGGAGCCTTGAACAAGTCAAGAAGTGTTTTACCCTCTCGTTGTCCGCAACTCCTACATTGGTGACCCCGTCTTGCTCTTGAACGTTTTCGGAGCTTCGAACGAACATTGCGACAAGCGCAGTTTCGATTAAATTGCCAGAGTTTTTTGGCATGGTGAACTTTTACCATCGTTTCGTGCCCTGTGCGGCCCAGCTGATGCGGCCCCTTTGAGGCCCTCAAGGGCAAGCCTACCAAACGTGCCATTGACTGGACCGAGGAGATGGCCAAGGCTTTCACGGATGCTAAACGGGCCCTCACCAGCGCAACCATGCTGGCGCATCCGTCGCCCGACGCACTGATTGCTCTTACCACGGACGCTTCGGACTATGCGGTTGGCGCCGTGCACGAGCAGTGGGTCAACGGGGCCTGGCAGCCGCTTGCTTTTTTTAGCTGGCAGCTCCACCCTAATGAACGAAAGTACAGTGCCTTCGATCGTGAGCTCCTAAGCCTCTATCTAGCTGTCCGACACTTCCGTTACCTGTTGGAAGCCCGCCCGTTCACGGCGTTTGTGGACCACAAGCCCCTGGTTTTTGCCATGGCCAAGGTCTCGGAGCCATGGTCTGCCCGTCGTTTCCGAGTTCACGTCGGACATCTGTTACGGATTCGTCACTTCTGTTGTGGTGGTTTGCATCCACTGTAAATATTTCTCATTCCATGTGCTATTATTGTTTTCAAAAGGTTTATTGTCCATGAACTGTTTTCAAAAGGTAAAAAAGTTAATGTTAAAAGAAACAGGAAACCGGATCGGGAACCGGACGATGAAGAGGAAGAAGAGGGAGAAAGAGGGCGGAGCGAGTGAGTCGGACAAGGAGCCGAGCTACTTGCGGTCTGGAGCGAACGTGGTGAGCAAGAGTCACGAGCGAACTTTCGGGTTTCCGGGAAAGTGATTCCTGCGACAGAGTTGTCATCGCTGTCACTGATCAACCTGCGTGTCAGATTTTTGGCGGTGGATTCCGAGGAGAATTATCGCCAGGCCATTACGTCTCAAGAGCGGGTCGTCGGCCATTTTGACTCATGCAGGACTTGTGCTTCGCTCGCGGTTTCGTCTCTTTTCGACCATTTTCACTGCATTCAGATGCCGATCTGGGGCGTGTGTGTGACGTGGCTTTTTGAAGGTTAATTCGTCCATACCTGAGTGTGTGATCTCTCAGTCGCCTGTAGGGCGCCTTTGGATTTCCCAGTCGCCTTGAGGGCGCCTTTGTACAGCTTCGGCTGTGTGACTGTACTTGCCATCTGCCCGGGATTCTGGTCTCGATTGGACATCGTTCTGGCGATCGCTGGAGCGAATCAACTTCGTCTTGAAGCCGGGAATAAGAGACATTGGGGAATGTTCTTGTTTCACTCACTTGGAGCACAGCAAGTTATATATTACAAAACTGATGGTACCATCATCGGACATATTGATTGTACTTTTGATTACTATTATTGTTGTACTGTTAATCTTGTGTGATCTTAATACAATATTTGTTTGTGCGTAACAATTGGGGTGGCTTCTCCATTTATCTTTGACATACAGAATAGCACATTTTTCTGCCGTGACTCCTCTCGGGGCTCGGAGGTACACCGTGACCAGGGGGTCAGGGAGGAGCACGTAACAGAAATTGGGGGCTCGTCCGAGAAATTGGGAACTCGTCCAAAATTGGCCCAAATTGAAATTGGGTCTTCGTCCGGGATTAAATTCCCTACCACTCGTCTGGGATAGAATTCCCTAGCATTCCCAAAATTCCCAAATTTGGAATTTTTCTAACATTCCCAAAGTTTTCAAAAAAATTTGGAAATTTTTGTGTGAAGGTTAACAGGTGTTCACTGATAGTCACCATGGTGTTTGACGCAGAAAAGTTTGCAGCGTCCCCTAATGAGGCACAGTTCCATGCGTTAAAAAAATCGGACCTCTTGATATTGGCCAGACATTTTAACTTGGAGGTCCGAGTTAATATGAAGAAAGCAGAGATGCAGACATTGGTGGTAGAATCTCTGGTGGGACAAGGAACATGGACAGAGGTAGCCTTGGATTGGTTACCCGAGGAAAAAGAAAATGTGGAGCTCCGGAAAATGGAGATGCAACTGCAGAGCCAGGAAAGGGTAAAAGCAGAGGAAAGGAGAGCTGCAAGAGAACTCGAGGAAAGAAGAGTAGAACAGGAACGAGAACTCGAGGAGAGAAGAACAGAGGAAAGGAGAGCTAAAGAAGAGCAAAGGAAAGAGCAGAGGAAAGGAAAGCCGAAAGGGAGTTAAAGGAACGTGACATTGGGTATCAGAAGGAAGTTAAACTCAAGGAGCTGGAATTAATGGGAAAACAGGGAGAAGTCGTATCCATGCCGGCTGGTTCGACAACTAGTCAGAACACCTGGGATGTTGGTAGACATGTGAGGCTGGTTCTACCCTTCAACGAAAAGGAGGTAGCCAAGTTTTTTTTTACATTTTGAGAAAGTGGTTCAAATGCTAAAATGGCCTGTGGGGTCCTGGACTATGTTAGTGCAAAGTGTTCTGGTGGGTAAAGCGCAAGATATATTTTCGGCTTTACCGATTGACAAATGTACAGATTATGAGGAAGTGAAGAAAGCCATTCTCAAAGCCTATGAATTGGTCCCTGAAGCTTACCGGCAAAAATTCCGGAATGCCAGGAAGAGGGAGAGTGAGACCCATGTGGAGTTTGCCAGAATGAAGGAAACCATGTTTGATCGGTGGTGTGATTCGAAAGGGATTGGGAAAGACTTCGAACTGTTGCGACAATTGATCTTGGTGGAGGAATTCAAACAGTCTGTCCACGAGGACATTAAAGTACATCTGGAGGAAAAGAAAGTACCAGAGTTGTATGAGGCAGCAACCGTGGCAGATGACTATGCCTTGACACACAGGATGGGGTTCCATAAACCTAACTTCCCGCCTAGAGTTCGCCAGGGGAGTTATGGTACATCCAGTGCGGAGAACGAATATTCCTGGGGGCGGCCGAGAGATGACTATGAGGACAAATCTGATACCGCGACTTTTAGGGATCAGAAGACTACAGTTCCAAGACAGACTTATCTTCCGGGGGGCTCGAGGCAGACCACGAGTTTTTCCCCCGGGCCTACTTGCGCTTTTTGCAAGAAACCTGGACATTTGATGTCCCAGTGTTATGCCCTGGAAAGGAAAAATCAGGAGCGGAGTCAGACTAGTACAACTCCGAATGCATTGGCAAATGCGAGAAATCGTCCTTGGAGGACAGTGCCTTGTAAAGGTTCCCATGCCAAAGTTACGGCATCACAGAACGACCTTGTTCAAGAGGGTTACAAACCTTTTATTTCAGAGGGGTTTGTGTCACTGGATGGAGACTTAACGAACCAGAGACCTGTTAGGGTATTGAGTGACACAGGAGCACATAAATCGTTGATGTTTGAGGGCATTTTGCCATTGTCAGAGAAGACGGCAACTGGTGTTAGTGTTCTTTTACAGGTGGCTGTGTTAAAGCCCCACTTCATGTCATCCATTTGAAGTCAGATTTGGTGTCGGGACCGGTCACCGTAGGGTTACAAGCCACTCTACCTGTAGAGGGAATATCTTTTGTTATCGGGAATGATTTGGCCGGTGGTCAAGTTTCTGGTAACCCGATGTTTGTTGAAAAGCCTAGTATGAAAAATAACACTGCACAGGTAGAGCAGGAGATTCCGGGTATCTTTCCATCCTGTACCGCGACTCGTGCTATGGGTAGGAAGCGCTCTGAAGAGAAGAGGGAGGTACTGACGTCACGCTTTGCACAGACACTTCTTGTCAAGTACCCTGAAACTAAGTGTCAGCACACACAAGTCAGGGATGGAGGCAATATTGGCAAGCTCTTTGTAGGTGGACTGAACTTCAACACAAGGGAAGATGTTCTGGACTCTGTCTTTGGCAAATATGGACCGCTATTGGAAGTGCGGCTGATAAAAGACAGGGAGACGCAAAAGTCAAGAGGGTTTGGCTTTGTCACGTTTGAAAACACAAAGGATGCCAAAGATGCAGAAAAGGATTTGAATGGAAAGGATTTGAATGGTCGGACCATAACAGTAGAGAAGGCAGGCCATGGGCGTCGAAGGGGCTGCAGAGGAGGAAAACGTGGAGGTAGTTTCAGGGGTGGATATGGCTCCCGGGGTGGGAGTAGTAGTTTTGGTGGTGGCCGCAGTCGAGATTACTATGGAGGCTCCCAGAGTTACGGCAGCTCCCGAAGGGATGATTATCAGGGTAGTGGCCGAGAAGGAGACCGCTATTCACGTGACTACAGTGACAAGCGCTCCAACCGTGATTATTATGAAAGTTAGGAAGAGTTTGAAGCACTGAATGCTGCGGAGCAGCCGAGCCAAGATTCCTACATGGATTAACCGTGAACTCCACGTTCCTAAAGGCGTCCATGTAGTGAATACTTCCAGGCCTCACCACCCAACCACCATGAAACCTGGCTCTCAGCTCGGCCTCCCTAAAAAAGTGCTATAGATTTGCTTGACTTTGGATTTTTGATCACAACCACTCAACCTTCATTCAAAAAATGGAAAAATAAAAACCAGAGGTTGATGAGATGGAGTTTGGCTTTGCAAGAGTTCGGCTTGGAAATTGAGCATGTAAAGGGCAGGGATAATGTCGTTGCTGATGCTTTGTCCAGAGTGAACTAACTTTGGAAATCTCTGTAGGTTGTATGAAGTTTTGTTGCTTTATTTTTGGGCAATATTGAGTATCGTTGCTCATGGGAATTGATGATTTGGGGTGTGAGTTTACTTTTGTTTGTTGGGAGAGTTTTGCCGACAAAGAAAGTTTTCACTATGTTCAAACTTTCTTTCTTGAGGGGGGGAAGTGTTACGGATTCGTCACTTCCGTTGTGGTGGTTTGCATCCACTGTAAATATTTCTGATTCCATGTACTATTATTGTTTTCAAAAGGTTTATTGTCCATGAACTGTTTTCAAAAGGTAAAAAAGTTAATGTTAAAAGAAACAGGAAACCGGATCGGGAACCGGACGACGAAGAGGAAGAAGAGGGAGAAAGAGGGTGGAGCGAGTGAGTCGGACAAGAAGGAGCCAAGCTACTTGCGGTCTGGAGCGAACGTTGGCGAGCAAGAGTCACTAGCGAACTTTCGGGTTTCCGGGAAAGGGATTCCTGCGACAGAGTTATCATCGCTGTGACTGATCAACCTGCGTGTCAGGTTTTTGGCGGTGGATTCCGAGGAGAATTATCGCCGGGCCGTTACGCCTCAAGAGCCGGTCGTCGGCCATTTTGACTCACGCAGAATTTTGACTCACGCTTCGCTCGCGGTTTCGTCTCTTTTCGACCATTTTCACTGCATTCAGACGCCGATCTGGGGCGTGTGTGTGACGTGGCTTTTTGAAGGTTAATTCGTCCATACCCGAGGGTGTGATCTCTCAGTCGCCCGTAGGGTGCCTTTGGATTTCCCAGTCGCCTTGAGGGCGCCTTTGTACAGCTTCGGCTGTGTGACTGTACTTGCCATCCGCACGGGATTCTGGTCTCGATTGGACATCGTTCTGGCGATCGCTGGAGCGAATCAACTTCGTCTTGAAGCCGGTAATAAGAGACATTGGGGAATGTTCTTGTTTCACTCACTTGGAACACAGTGAGTTATATATTACAAAACTGATGGTACCATCAGAGGACATATTGATTGTACTTTTGATTACTATTATTGTTGTACTGTTATTCTTGTGTGATCTTAATTCAATATTTGTTTGTGAGTAACAATTGGGGTGACTTCTCCATTGATCTTTGACATACAGAATAACACATTTTTCTGCCGTGACTCCTCTCGGGGCTCGGAGGTACACCGTGACCAGGGGGTCGGGGAGGAGCACGTAACACATCCAACATGTTGCTGGGAAGGATAATACAGTTGCCGATTGTCTCTCCCGGTCCAAAGCTGGTGCGGTTCACCTTGGCATCGACTACGCCCGCATGGCGGCCGATCAGAACTCTGACACGGATGTCCAGGCCTGCAGGGTGGCGGTCACGTGGCTTCGACTGTCTGATGTGCCGTTCAAGGACAAGGGCACCACGCTACTGTGCGACGTATCTTTGGGACGGCGTCGCCCCGTCGTACCCACCAGCTGGAGATGGCTGGTGTTCGATGCCGTCCACGGTCTTTCTTACCAGGGCAGGAAGGCGTCGCAAAAGTTGGTGGCGCCGAAGTTCGTTTGGCACGGGCTCAGGAAGGATGTGCACGACTGGGCCAACACCTGCGTCGAGTGCCAACACTTGAAGGTGCATCGCCATACCCAGGCTCCGTTGGCTCCATTCTCAGTGCCCGAGCGACGGTTTGACCATGTTAACGTGGACCTGGTAGGGCCCCCCACCCCTCGCGGGGATTCACCCACCTCCTCACGATGGTCGATAGGACCACCAGGTGGCCAGAGGCTGTCCCGCTCACATCTACAATGTCCGCCGATGTGGCCCGGGCGTTCATCGGCACTTGGGTTGCCCGTTTTGGCGCCCCCTCGGACATCTCTTCAGACAGGAGGCCCCAGTTTACTTTGGAGCTCTGGGGTGTTGTTGCCCAGGGGTTGGGGGGTAAAGCTCCATCGCATGTTAAATCATCCCCAGGCTAATGGATTGTGTGAGAGGTTCCATCGCTCTATGAAAGCTGCTCTCAGGGCCAGCCTCCGGGATGACAGTTGGGCCGACAGACTCCCGTGGATCATGTTGGGCCTCAGGACAGCCCCTAAGGAAGACCTCCAGTCCTCATCCGCTGAGCTCGTCTATAGCCAGCCGCTGCGGGTTCCCGGGGAATTCATGCCTGACGCCACAAGCCCCTGGTCCGCTGCCCGTCAGCGGTCGGTTCTCTGGGAGAATGCCAAGATGTTTGCACCAGTGCCCACATCTCAACATGGTTTGCCTCAGGCCCATGTCCCGCCGGATCTAAGTACAACGGAGTACGTCTTTGCTCGCCATGACGCACACCGGGGGCTGCTTCAGCCGCCTTACGACGGGCCTTTCCGCGTTCTGGAGGCCGGGGACAGGTCCTTCGTGGTCAACATCGGTGGCAAACCGGACCACCTTTCGGTGGACCGCCTCAAGCTGGCTCACTTGGACCTAGACCAGCCCCTTCAGTTGGCTCAACCCCCACGGTGGGGCCATCCACTGTCGGGTATGTCCCCGACTGGCCCGCCTACCGCCAAGCCGCTAACAGTCCCTGCTCGGGTCATCAGGGGTCGTTTCGGCCGGGTGGTTAAGGCCCCCCGAAAACTGACATTGCCCGTGCGAGTGAATTATGGGGGGGGGGGGGGGGCGCATGTGGGGGTTACCCCATTGGGACATAATCCACAGGCACGGGACCAGTGGGGCTATTGATGGTATGGGCGTGGCGTGTGCTCGATTGTTGGAGCCACACCCCTTTAAGAGGATCGGGCAGAAGTGATGGGAGATATAAAAATGCATGAGTTCCGGTCGGGTTTGAGTTCTGTGGAAATATAGGAGCTTTGAACAAGTCAAGAAGTGTTTTACCCTCTCGTTGTCCGCAACTCCGACAGTTTTGTATTAACATTAACAATATGCGATTATCATTAATTTTGTTATTAAAATCGTCTTTGGAAAAACGGCACGATAAATCTTCTTTGAAAATACGCCACGATAAAGCTAATTTAACATTGATATACACCTCAACACACAACCCCATTGACGGCAATGGTGGGAAAACTCGCTCGGGGGGAGGATACCCCCTTTGGGGAGGGGGGCAAATGAATGCACTACAACCTTCATTGTGTAACCCGTTGTCATCCTGTCAAGTTTGGTTGAGATTGGATAAGTAAGGACAGAATGTATTGGCGTCAACAATTAATCAGACAGACAGACACAAATGGCGTATTTTAGTACGATGATAGTTTTTAAAAATCCAGAAGTTTAGCGCTGCTGAGTAGTTTTATACGCCACCAAGACACATGAAAGCCCGCTTGGAGTTTGCAAAAAAGCACCTAAAGGACTCTCAGACTGTGAGAAAGTGAGAAACAAGATTCTGTGGGCTTTCATGTGTCTTTCACTGAGGAGAGGCTTCCGTCTGGCCACTCTGCCATAAAGCCCAGATCGGTGGAGCGTCGTAGTGATGGTTGTCCTTCTGGAAGTTTCTCCCATCTCCACACAGGATCTCTGCAGCTCAGCCAGAGTGACCATCGGGTTCTTGGTCACCTCTCTTACCAAGGCCCTTCCTTCTCCCCCGATTGCTCAGTTTGGCCGGGCGGCCAGCTCTAGGAAGAGTCCTGGTTGTTCCAAACTTCTTCCATTTAAGAATTATGGAGGCCACTGTGCTCTTGGGAACCTTCAATGCAGCAGAGATTTTTTTGTAGGCTTCCCCAAATCTGTGCCTCGACACAATCCGGTCTCTGAGCTCTGCAGGCAGTTCCTTCGACCTCATGGCTTGGTTTTTGCTCTGATATGCATTGTCAGCTGTGAGACCTTATATAGACAGGTGTGTGCCTTTCCAAATCATGTCCAATCAATTGACTTTACCACAGGTGGACTCCAATCAAGGTGTAGAAACATCTCAAAGATGATCAAGAGAAATGGGAGGCAGCTGAGCTAAATTTCAAGTGTCATAGCAAAGGGTCTGAATACTTATGTAAATGTGATATTTCAGTTTTTTATTTTTATTAAATTTGCAAAACTTTCTAAAATCCTGTTTTCTCTTTGTCATTATGGGGTATTGAGTGTAGATTGATGAGGGAAAAAATGAATTTAAACGATTTCAGCATAAGGCTGCAACATAACAAAATGTGAAAAAAGTGAAGGGGTCTGAATACTTTCTGAATGCACTGTATGTTCATACAGCGGACAAACAGACCTTTAAAGTTTTATTGTACAGATTGACATTTCCATCATATGTATTGTATAGACGTATGCACGGTCTAATATTATGTACTTTATAGACGTACTTACGTTCCAAGATTACGTACTTTCTAGAAAAAAAACACGTTTTGAATAGTACGTACTTAATCGACGTACTCTGTTGTAAAAAAAATAAAAAATAAAGATAACGTGTAATACTGCCTTCCACTAGAAGGCAACCTAGCTGTTGGCTTAACGTCTAAGGTGGCCGGCTTGAGTATTTAAGGTCCTGAGTTCAAGCCCCCTTCATGTCGTTGAAATAACACCAGGTGGGTTGACTCGGCCTGTTCATCCTTCCGAAGTCAATAAAATGAGCACCTGCTAACTGATAATAGGGGCTGCATATGGACCACCACCACCAGCACCAGGTGGAATTCCTGGCCTATGTGCGGACAGACAGACAGACAAACAAACCCAAATACAATACCCTCTCCTCCGACAAGGACAATTAAAAGACCGATTCCGTTATTTTATCAGAGTTGTGGCGGACACGATGGCGCTGGTGCGGTGACATCATTCCGCGCACCAAGAGGGTGTCGGCCACGCCCGAGGGGTAGGCGTGGCCTCGGGATATACACGGGGCGCGCAGCCCCGAGCACCTCAGTGTTATAGTTGAGCTTTGTAATAAAGACTCTTTTTTGGTTACCTGCGGTGTTGCTTCTCTTCTTGGCAAACAAGTCATGCGCATAGCACCGCACTTCACTGGTGACCTCGATGCTGGTTCAGCCACCGCTGACCCCTGAACGTGCCATGGCTACCAACGCTGTCGCCATCAAACTCCCGGAGTTCTGGGAAGCGCAAGCCGACGTTTGGTTTGTGCAGGCCGAAGCTCAATTCCAGCTCCGGGGCATCACGGCGGACGACACCATGTACTACCACGTGGTCGCCGCCCTCGGGCCCGGCACTGCCGCCCGCATCGTGCCCATCCTTCAGCGCCCGCCGGGCGACCACAAGTACGCGGCGCTCAAACGTCTCCTCCTTGCCACGTTTGGGCTCACGGAGGTCGAACGCGCCGACCGCCTCCTGGACCTTCCCGCCCTCGGCGACACACGACCGTCCGTTCGGATGGATTTTATGCTGTCCCTTCTTGGAGACCAGCGCCCGGATTTCCTGTTCCGAGCACTTTTCCTCCGCCAGATACCTCTGCAGGTGCGCCTCGCGATGGCCGGTTCAAAATTAACGGAACCCAGCGCCCTGGCCGGAGAGGCTGACAAGTTTTTCGCGGCCTGCGACACGCGGTCGGTGTACGGTGCTGCCGTAGTGGATCCCGGTGCGGAGGCTACAGCGCCCCCTGCTTCCCTCGTGGCCGCTGCTACGCCCTGCCCACTACCGCAGCCGCCACCACCACCGCCGCCGGCACGGCCGACGCGGCCGCCACCACCGCAAACCTGGTGCTACTATCATGCCAGGTTCGGCCGCAAGGCTAGAACGTGCCGCCCGCCGTGTTCTTTCGATGGGTCGGGAAACGACCGGGCCGGCGCTCACTTGCGGCCATGAGCGTCGGCCATTCCGGCAGCCTTCTGTTCATCACGGACACCTCGTCTGGTCGTTGTTTCCTGTGCGACACGGGAGCGCAGGTAAGCGTCCTCCCTGCCTCCGCATCCGACAAGCAAGCCGCGGGCCGGGGCCCCGCCTTGCTCGCCGCCAACGGAACACCCATCCTCACATTCGGGAAGTGTTGCCTCTGACTGCGGTTCGGAGGGCAGCGCTTCCAATGGTCTTTCGTCACCGCCAGCGTGCCAATGGCCCTGCTCGGTGCAGACTTCCTTTGTGCGCATGGGCTGTTGGTGGACGTTAAGCGTCGACGTCTCGTCCAGGCCGAAACCTTCAGCTCGCTCGCTTGTTTGCTGAGCAGCTCGTTGAACAGCTCACTGAGCGGCTCACCGAGCGGCTTGCCAAGCGGCTTGCTAAAAGGTTCCGTCCCGGCGAGGTTAGTCTGTACGCTTCCGGCAGCGGACAAGTTTACCCGCCTCCTCGCGAGTTTCCCGGCACTCACGTGGCCCACCTTTTCAGCGGTGGCCGTCAAACATGGGGTGGAGCACCCTATCCCCACCGTCGGGCCACCGGTCTATGCCCGGGCACGCCGCCTCGACCCCACGGAGCTGGCCGTGGCGAAAGCGGAGTTTGCCACGCTGGAGCGGCTGGGCATCGTACGGCGCTCCAACAGCGCATGGGCCTCTCCTCTGCACATTGTGCCCAAGCCCGGCGGCGGATGGCGGCCGTGCGGTGACTACCGCCGGCTCAACGATGCCACCACCCCCGACCGCTACCCGGTCCCGCATATTCAGGACTTTTCCGCCCGGTTGGCAAACACGACCGTTTTCTCCAAGGTGGACCTCATCCGGGGCTACCACCAGGTCCCCGTACAACCGGACGATGTACCAAAGACGGCCGTCATCACCCCTTTCGGCCTCTTTGAGTTCCTGCGGATGCCTTTTGGGTTGAAAAATGCGGCCCAGGCGTTCCAGCGGCTCATGGACAGCGTCTTGCGTGACTTACCTTTCATCTACGTCTACCTGGACGACATCCTAGTTGCGAACGCGTCCCAGGAGGAGCACCTGCTCCACCTCCGCATGCTCTTCGAACGCCTGGGCCAGCATGGCCTGATAATCAACCCCGTGAAGTGCCGTTTCGGCGTCACCGCCATCGACTTCTTGGGGCAACGCATCACCAGGCACAGGGCCATCCCTTTGCCGGCCAAGGTGGAGGCGGTCAGGATTTTCAAGTACCCCACAAGATCAAGGGGCTCCAGGAATTCCTGGGCATGGTGAATTTTTATCACCGCTTCGTGCCCCGCGTCGCCCAGCTCCTCCGCCCCCTGCACGAGGCCCTCCGGGGGAAGCCGGGCAAAGGTGACATCGCCTGGACAGAGCCGATGGCCGCGGCGTTTGCGGGCGCAAAGCTGGCCTTGGCCAACGCCACCATGCTGGCGCACCAGGCGCCCGATGCACCAATCGCCCTCACCACCGACGGGACTACGCGGTGGGCGCAGTGCACGAGCAGTGGGTGAGTGGTACTTGGCAGCCGCTGGCGTTTTTTAGCTGGCAGCTTCGCCCGCACGAACGCCGCTACAGCAGCTTCGACCGCGAGCTGCTCGGGCTCCACCTGGCGGTCCGCCACTTCCGCCATCTGCTCGAGGGCCGCCCGTTCACGGCTTTTGTCGATCACAAGCCCCTTGTGTTCGCGATGGCCAAGGTCGCCGAGCCATGGTCAGCCCGGCAGCAACGTCACCTCTCTGCCGTGTCCGAGTACACGACGGACATCCGTCATGTCGCGGGTAAGGACAACCCGGTGGCGGATTGCCTTTCCCGGTCCGTCGCACACGCGGTCCACCTCGGGATCGACTATGCCCGGATGGCGGAGGACCAGACCACCAACCCCGACGTCCAGGCCTTGCGGACCGCCGTCATGGGCCTCCGAGTCACCGAGGTGCCGTTCGACGTTGCGGGCACTGCCCTCTTGTGCGACGTCTCCCTCGGCCGGCCTCGCCCCCATCGTGCCCGCTGGTTGGCAGCGCCCGGGTTTTGACGCCATCCACGGCCTGTCCCACCCGGGCATGAAGGCCTCCCAGAAGCTCGTCGCAGCGAAGTTCGTCTGGCATTGCCTCAGGAAGAACGTCCGCGACTGGGCCAGGACGTGCCTCGCGCGCCAGCGCGCAAAGGTCCACCGCCACACCCAGGCCCCGTTGGCCCCGTTTACGTTGCCCGAGCGTCGGTTCGACCACGTCTACGTCGACTTGGTGGGACCTCTGCCTCCCTCGCGGGGTTTCACCCACCTCCTCACCATGGTGGACCGCACCACCCGGTGGCCGGAGGCCGTGCCATTGGCGACGTCGGCTGCGGCTGACGTCGCTCAAGCCTTCATCGCCACGTGGGTTGCCCGGTTCGGTGCCCCCTCGGACATCTCGTCCGACCGCGGCCCCCAGTTCACCTCGGAGCTCTGGGGAGCGTTGGCGCAAGGGCTCGGCGTCAAGCTGCACCATAACACGGCCTACCACCCCCAGGCCAACGGCCTGTGCGAGCGCTTTCATCGCTCAATGAAGGCCGCGCTCCGGGCCAGCCTCCGCGACGGCAGCTGGGCCGACAGGCTCCCCTGGGTCCTGCTGGGCCTCAGGACGGCGCCCAAGGACGACCTGTGCGAGTCCTCGGCGGAGCTGGTCTTCGGACAACCACTGCGGGTACCGGGCAAATTTATCCCCGTCTCCACGGCTCCTTGGTCCGCGGCGCAACAGCGCTCCACCCTGCAGGAGGCCGCCAGGAGGTTAGCCCCGGTGCCGACGGCACACCACGGTTACCCGTCCTCCCACGTCGCCCCGGAGCTTCGCACGGCGGAGTACGTTTTCGTCCGGCACGACGCCCACCGGGCACCGCTGCAGCCCCCGTACGACGGGCCCTTCCGCATGCTGGAGACCGGGGACAAACATTTCACCATGGACATCGGCGGTACTCCGGATCATATCTCCGTGGACCGCCTCAAGCCGGCCCACCTCGATCTGGACCACCCCCCGCAAGCAGCTCTGCCTCCGCGTCTAGGCCGCCCCCCGGCGGTCAGACCCCCGGCACCCCCCAGTCCCGCCGTCCCGCTACCCCCCAGCCCTGCAGGCATCGCCAGAGGGCGTTTTGGCCGGGTCATCCGGCTTCCCCGCAAGCTCACCCTTCAGGTGCGTGGGAATTCTGGGGGGGCGCGTGTGGCGGACACATTGTCAATGGGCAATAATTCCGCGCACCAGTGGGTGGCGCGAGCGTCTGGGCGTGGAAGCGCAGCTCGGGCCACGCCAGGAGCGAAGGCGTCACGGGGCGCAGGGTGGAACCGAGGACATGCCCCGCCTTTCGGCCGACCGGCCACGCCCGGGGGCAAGGCGTGGCCTCGGGACATATATGCGGGCTCGATCGTCGAGCCCGGCAGCCCGCCCAGTGCTTACGTGCGAGCTGTTAATAAAGCATTTCAGTTTGTACAACGCGTGGTGGCCTACCTTCTTGGCAAACGAATCGTGTGTGCACAGCACCACACTAGTTTCCTTATGTCTATGCCCTATTGGTATTACCTATGGCTCCTGGGGTTGGGGATTTGGGAGAGGGAGGTGGAAGCAGAGGGTCGCGGGGGAACAATTGTTATTTTAAAAAAAAATTAAAAATTATGCCAGGCACCCTCAGTACACCACTGGTGAGCACGTCTATAAAGTTTGTACTACAACATTTGTAAATCAGTAGAACATCATCGACTCGAATATTACAATAATTATTCAGACGGTGTATTTCTGAGCTGGGCCTCTCTCAATGGTAATGAATGGAGTTTTACTTGGTGAGAATCATTTGTTATAATTTGTTTCTCCAGTTCATTTATACAGTTAAATATTTACAGATACTCTCTGAGAGCGTGTTCTCTTGTACTCAAACGACGCCATCGTAGCTGGGCAAGGCCACGCCCTTCCCCACGCTTACTCGATCAACCCTGAACCTTGCTATGCGCATGCGCAGATAACAAAGCATGTCACGTGTGCAGTGTGTTTGACTAACGTCTTTCTGATGATTTATAGTGAGTGTATTTTTATCTGGCGAGAATGTACTCAAGTATTATCGAGGTCTTCTGATTTCCCAGAACCAGGATTTGGATACCACAGATAAATACGTATATCTTGTTTTGATAAAATTCTTCATTGCAGTTAATTTTACAAAACTATTATCAGAGAGTGCGCTGGCACTCTCGACACTACGTACAAACGTCGGGATACAACAACAACAGGCATTTTAAGACCATTTTCCCTGCAAGAGTGGGGGTTAGCCTTGCGGTCCCCATGACAATCTTCTCCATTTTGCCCTATTTTCTGCATCTCCCCTTGTTAACCCCCTTGCCAGCATTTCTTCTTCGACCATCTTTAGCCAAGTCTTTCTCGGCCTTCTACATTCATTTCCATCACTCTTCTCAACCAGTCACTTTCATCCTTCCTCAACACATGACCAAACCATCTCAAACTGTTTCTCTTCACAGCATCCATCACAGGCTCTATTCCCATCATCTTTCGCAATTCATCATTTGTCTTCCTCTCTCTCAACGATACTCCGCACATCCACCGAACCATTCGCATTTCCACCCTTTCCAGCCTTCGTTGCTGCTCTACGTTCATTACCCATGTCTCGCTCCCATAAATCATAACACTTCTCACACATGCAGCATACACCTTTCCCTTCAGCTTCAACAACACTCCCCTCCTCGTCAGCACGCCACTCAGTTCCCGAAACGTCTTCCATGCACATCTCACTCTAGCAACCGTTGCCGAGTCTGATCCACCTTCTCCATTCAGCATGTCTCCTAGGTAACAAAATGTTTTCACACCTTCCAGCTTCACGCCGTCTCCAAGATCCAACTCAACATTTCCTCCATCTGCAGCTCCCTCTGTGCACAACTTACACTTGAATGTAGCTGCCACACTGGTTAATGACCCTCTCAAACCACTACATTTTTGGTGAACCCACTCAGCGCACATTGTACATTGAATGGAGTTCACTCAGACACCCTTCCTGCACACAGCACACGGCCACTTCCCAGTTCTTTCCACCTCACCACATGCTTTACCACTTACCATTAGCTCCGTTTTTCCGATATTCACCTTCAGACCTTTTGTCTCCATACATTCCTTCCACTTGTTCATCTTCTCCTTCAGTCCATCCATACTTTCTGCAATCAACACCAGATCATCTGCATACAACAACTCCCACGGTAAACCCTCCTTTACGTTCTGAGCCAGCACCTCCATCGCAGCTACAAATAGTAGTGAACTTAGTACCGACCCCTGATGCACTCCCACCTTCACCTCAAACTCACCACTGTTCCCGTCCTTTGTCCTTACAGCTGTGCACGCTCTTTTGTTCATTGCCATCACTACTCTGATCAACCATTCCTCCACTCCTAACTTCCTCAATGCCCATGTCACTACTTCACATGGAACCCTATCGAATGCTTTCTCCAGATCAACAAACCCAAGAAACAACTTCTTCCTCTTCTCCATGTGCTTTTCCTGCAACGGCCTCACAATAAAAAGCACGTCTGTCGTTCCTCTTCCTGGCATAAATCCAAACTGCATTTCGTCAATCTTCACTTTCTTCCTTATCCTCCTCTCCAACACCCTTTCCAATACCTTCATTCCATGCTCCAATAACTTTATCGCTCGATACGAGCCACAGTCCAGAGGGTCACCTTTCCCCTTGTATAGAGGGACGAGGGTACTCAGTTCCCAAGCCACTGGAATGCGGCCTTCTTTCACCACCAGATTGCAGATCTCTGTCATTCTCTTCACACCCCAATTTCCCGCTGCTTTCAACATATCTCCCACAACTCCTGTCGGCCCTCCCGCTTTTAGGGATGTAGGGATTGTTATGTGATGGCAATACTGTTAGCTATTCTCTAAACCAACATCATCCCTATCTTGTTTAGGACCTTTTTAGACTGTAGTTTGTCACCCCTACATTGCCTTTTAATTTAGCATAACTTTTTTTATTCACTTGTTGCTATTGTTTCAGAGGCTATGGGGCAACACCTGTATATACAAACACCTGTTTTACACATCATTTCATTGCACATCCAAGTTACCCTGAGGTACCACATCCTAAATTAAAATTTACTGGTGAGATACCCGTGCTAGGCACGGGTGGGAGGCCAGAAGCAAACAGGCAATGCAGATACGGCGAATGTTAAAGCATGAAACCAATAAATTCCACATTCCTGTAGCACCTTAAGTCGCACATCAGACATGGACAGCAAGTTCGTGAAGGACTTCCATAAAAAACGTACCCGTTCGCAAACAAACGGGTACGTTCAGTACAGAAACATCGATCGTGGGTCCATGGCGAATCTGCATATGGCGATCCGCGAAGTTCACATTCAGAAAGTAGAAACCATCACGGCATGTCGTCATTCACTTGAACTCAATATCTCTTTTTCCATTCCAAACAACATAACTCCAATCACAAATTAATCACAAAATACACTTTTAACAACTTTGTTAATGTTTCCTTCATTGTAAAAACTACAAAGTCAACAGTTAAAAGGATTTTGAGCTGATAGGTGTTACGGCCTTGGCAAGATCGATGGAGACAGCGATCTGTTGGCTTATACCCCGGCCAAATCGTTATGTGGAATTCTCTCATGTGGAGATTAAACCCACATCGTTTGAACTTTGGCCGAGGTCATTATTTACTTTTAATGATGTTTATATACGAATCAAAAAGAAGATAATTGGCTTTGGGTCGTCCTTTCTGCATATCTCGTGGGATTGTGAGTTGGAGAGATGGCCTTGATGGCAGGGAGGGGGTTGGCATTCTCTCAAGCAGGGATTCAACCCATGTCATTGTAAAAGGTCTTTGTCTGAGGTCAACGAGTCCGATCGGTGCAGCTGTGCAGCGATCGGTGCAGCCGTTTGTGCGGCACCCAGGAAAATAACTTTATGCGGGAGTCCAAACCTGAAAATGCTGGAGGCCAAAGCTGAAATTGGAAAAACAATATAGCCTATTTTACTCCAGGAGATCCCAGGATTACCCACCCAAAATATCGTTGCGATCGGTTCAGCCGTTTTTGCGGTACCTTCGAACGGACAGACAAACAGACTGACAGACATTTGGTGAATTATAGTAAGATTGCCATTCATAGGTTACCCTGAAGCATTTAGAATCATCCACAAAGTATGGCTTGCCAATACATGTAAATTAGGCCAAACAAGGCAGGTAGATTATCCCTCTCCTTGAGGGTCATTTGTGAGTATGCTGGGTTTTATTGATAATCCAAATGGTAAATCCCCTGCGACTAGCTTAGGTTCAAGAAGCTGAGAATCCAAATGCTGAATGTTTCAGTTTTTACTTGGATTATAATCGACAACCTCCAGGGTGCCAGTCCATTGTCCAGCCTGTACCCACAATTAACATCTTGAAGGAATTGGACATTTGTCTCAGTCTCACGAGATGCTCATCATGGCAAGTTTTGCAAAACCAAAACATATATCATGTACCATGCTCCATGCAAAGCATCGGTTTAGCCGAAGCAGTTACTTGGCGAGAGTTACCATCCTGATTGCGTGGCGTCTCTGACACCGGAAGTCAGAGAGCTAGAATTTGGCTGGGGTGCTGTCAGCCCAAAACAGAATTTACTTTTTTTTTCTTTTTTTTTTGGCTGGAGTGGAACCACCTTTCGAGGCCATTTTCCCCACATAGTAGGGGTTGGCCTTTTTTGGGCACTGTGGCCCCCTTTTTGAAGCAATGTTTTATGGCCAGATGCCCTTCCTGCCGTTAGTCGCCTCTTGCGACCCACAGGGAATTACCAGTGAACTGGTACTCAATTTGCCGACCTCGGAAGGATGACAGGCTGAGTCAACCCCCCTGGCGTTAATTCAGCGATCAATCGGGATTCGAACCCAGGATCCTAGCATCCCAAGCCGGTACCCTAACCGCTAAGCCAACACCAGGCTTTTTTGGCTGGAGTGCTTGTGTATTATTTGTTCGACAATAAATTCCACTTGTTGAGCGATAATGCAGTGAAATCAGAGCAAACCCTCTATGTACTTGTATCTCGGAGCACCCTTTGAAGTCAAATGATGTGGTCATGACGATCATTCAGCAGCAGGAATGAAACATGTTAAAGATTTATGAAGGCAGAGATCGTATAGGTTTTATTCCTGCAGGGACAACTTATGAAAAGGCTTCTACAAACATTACTCAAAAGAACAAGCACATCGGTTCGCAATAAACACACGGACATTATAAATGGAGTTCAAGCGTGAGCTCAGCGCTTGATGAAAATGCGCAGTGCATGGTCTTGTATTCACTGACCTGTCGAGGATGCGGAAAGCTTCTGCTAGTTCTGCTTCTGATGCCCCCTTGGTGTCCTCTTTCATCTGTCTCACCATCATGACCAGGAACTCCTCAAAGTCAATGGTGCCACTGGCTGAACAAAATAGGCACAAAGCATGAATTTCCTTCTCAACTTAGTCTTATTGGATGTGTTTGCGACAAATACTGGAAGAAGGACATAGGAAGTATACTCTCTTCCAGCCAAGGCCTTCTACGACTCTGTGAGTTTGATCTAATTTGTCAATTGTCCAACCCGGATGTACGCAACTGATCCGTCGTTTTCTCTCCTATGGATCTGTCAATGACCAAACTTTCCACCCAATCCTTCCTGTTTCTCTTCCACCCCTTGGCTGCTCATCATTTTCTTGGCAATATCCATATCCCTCTGGATAATGTTGGAGAGCGGCCTTCGTGTCCCGGAATCTGGTTGTTCACTCAGGCACACTTAGAGGGACCGTAATCTGCGCTCTCACAAAAAGGATTAGGCTGCCATCCCCATAGCATCTGATATTGATTTGGCCTGGGAATACTTTCACTAAAGCTCATGTACTAATTTATTGCATCCCATCTGTGGCTGACGTATCCATATTCTCGGCCAAGGTACGCCGATTCCGGTGGTGAGGCGGTTGCGGTCAAACAGCATGCTTTCTCAACATGGAAGTTCATGGCAACTTTAGGTCTCTGCATGGTTTGCACCAAGTGTGTGTCTATCCCTAGCCAAGCCAGAAAACGTTATCAACGTCCTCAACTCTCCAACTACCCTCCTTCCACAAAACATTGGTGGTGACTTGTAAAGTGCATCTCTGGTGTGTGCTTCCCCTCCATCCTCTCACTCACCACAAGCAACCTCAACTTAGACACCACTCGAGACAAGGCAGAATGTCTCAACTAGTTTGCTTCCAAATATTATGCACCTAACCTATCGTCTGTCTCCACCTTATGCCCTTCTCATCCCCATCTAATTTTTTCCTTTTGTGTTACGTGATTGCAGCTCGTGGAAGAGAAAGAGCAAAATTGAAGGAACAAAATGGAAAGGGGGAAACGAGAGCAGAGTAGAAGTGAGCGTGAGATCAGATCAACAGGAGGTTGGGGGTGAACAAGGTGCACACAAGGTGAATGAAGCACAGCAAGAAGAGCGAGGGAGAAGTGGGGATGAAACAGAAAAGGAGCAAACCAACCAACAACTAACAGACGAAAAAGGATGAAGGAGAGGGGAGGGATCACAATGACCTGGAAAAAGAGAAGTGGTTGGGAATGGAGTAATTAAGGGTGGAAGAGATAACGAGTATGGATGGGGGATGACCTGAGGTAGTGGTAAGCGGCAGTGTTGAAAACCTGCAGGGAAGAATGGGACTGAACAGGCTGGGGAAGTTGGTTCCACAGATGAGAAAAAAAGAGGAACAAATGAGTGGAGTGGAGCAGTGAGACTGGATTTTGGGAGTTTAACAAGAAGATGGTTGGTTACTGGTGGACCATGTACACCCTGCAGAAACCTGGGAGGGACGGAGCTTATATATATATATATATATACTGTATATGTGTTTTGGTTTTGTATACAAAATACAAGTTTCCAGGGTTACCACTGCACCTGTGACACTATCTATAACATGGCCTACGTTGAAATGAATTCTGTCCAACTCCTTTTTCACATGTTGAACAGGCCATTGTCAACTTTCTTACCTTTCTCTTTCTTCGCCACTCATCGTAACCTTCGTTTTATCAATGTCGGTCTGTAAACCTTTCTTACTTATTGCACTTTCTGATTTTTGAAACATCTATTTTGCTTCTTTTGCACTTTCCCATTTTACTCACAATCTTTTGCACCTCCATTGACACTAGCTATCATTCCAATAGATCCTCGTTCGATCAGGCTGATGTTTTCTCCCTTCCTCTCTTTCTCTACTCTCTTCCTGTTGTTTTTTTCCCTTGTTTGTGTCCAACTGTTGTTCCATTGCCCCCATTGTGGTCACCACAATTTACGGCGGCCCGTCTCCCATGAGCCTGGATTTTGTATCCATACATTTTATGGAGGAAGTTTTCTCAGTCTTTGTATGTTATATTTTTTAAGAACAATGATCTCAACATTCTGAACATTTTGCAATATGTGCCATCACGGTGTATCATAGGAAATCACAACAATCTTTGCAACTCACCATCCTCATCAACCTCTTCAATGACAGCATCCAACTCTTCTTTTGTGGGCTCCTGGCCCAGCAACCTCATGACCTTCCCCAGTTCCTTGGTGCTGATGTCCCCTCCGCCATCTTCATCAAAGAGGTCAAAGGCAGCCTTGAACTCTGAAATGGATTGGTAAAACAATCAGCAGTTTTCCTTTTTCTGACTTCTCATCAAAAACAACAACAACAGGCATTTTAAGGCCATTTTCCCTGCTAGAGCGGGGGTTAGCCTTGCGGTCCCCATGACAATCTTCTCCATTTTGTCCTATTTTCTGCATCTCTCCTTGTTAACCCCCTTGCCCACATTTCTTCTTCCACCATCTTTAACCAAGTCTTTCTTGGTCTTCCCCATCCTCTACTTCCTTCTACAATCATTTCCTCCATCACTCTTCTAAACCAGTCACTTTCATCCTTCCTCAACACATGACCAAACCATCTCAACCTGTTCATCTTCACAGCATCAATCACAGGCTCTATTCCCATCATCTTTCGCAATTCATCATTTGTCTTCCTCTTTCTCAACGATACTCCGCACATCCACCGAACCATTCGCATTTCCACCCTTTCCAGCCTTCTCATCGTTTATCTAAAATATAATATATATATAGTATATGGAAAATGTCTAATCAACCTAAAGTTTGTGTGTGTATACACCTAAACTTTACCTGCAATCTGTTCTTCTGACAGGTGTGAACGAGCATCTGCCTGTGCCTCTGTTCCTTGCTGAAAGCAAATGAAATTCATTACTGAGGTAGGTTAGTTCTATTCCATGTTAATGGGATGAAACAAACGTATTGGATTTGTCATAATCATACAATGTCCAGAGTGTGTAAATGTTTCAGAAGCTGGAACGGAATCCTTCCAGGGCTCAAAGCTTCCGCCATCTTGTTTTTTATATAGGTTTTCTATACTGTGTTGTTTTATTGTTCTTGTGTCTTTGTTCTAAGAGCTCTTTTTAGGACTGTCACTGAACACCAGACAGCCTCTACTTGTAGTTTGTTTATTGTTTTATTCCCCAATATGGTTTTCAATATTTCACCGAGGTTTTGCTATATTACTCCCATTGTTCCAACTATCACTGATGCATGAGTGTATCTGATCCCCCTTCCAACCTCCTCTGCTCGAAACTCATGCAACTTGGGCTCCCCCGGCTTACGCGTTCTGTGGTGATAGCCTGGCAACAACCTGGAAACAGGGAGGAAAGACCACAACGTTGAATCCAGTTTGGACCCTGGCTTGTTTTGTGCTGGAAAGGTTTACTTGAGAGATCAACTCTTATTGAAAGGGTAAAGCTTATTTGGGATGGCCAAAACATGGACAGGAGAACAGAAAGAGATTGACAGGAAATGGTGCGAGATTGAGCAGAGGGAAGCAAAGGATCAAAGAGACCCCGCTGTGACTGCCCAAAGTCCCCCAAATCCGAGGGTCAGTGAGTCCTCCCCAAGTGCAGGCCCACCAGTCCCCCAACTCCTCCTCAAGCCCACCTCTTTCTGAGTTTCCAAGTTACATTAATTTATTTATCAAAATGTAAATTGCTATTATTAGTCCCCTACCGGTGTACACCGGAGGGGACTATAGGTTTGCACTCCGTCCCTCCGTCTGCCCGTCCGTCACACAAAGAACAGTTTTCCGGATTAACCCTTGGATGCAGTGATTGGGCCTCGGATGCCCACAAGGTTGTTTTTTTTGTTGCAAAAACTATGCTGTACAATTTGTTTTGGGAATGAGCCTCATTTTCACCGACTTTCATGTTGTTACACAAAATTCAGTGACACATAAAAAATATATATGTATTTCATTCAGGTTCATGGGAAAATCTTCATTCTTCACTTATAACCTGAAAATCCGACATGAATGCAGGCCTGGGGCCTTTGAGGCCCCGCATAAATGTTGTTGTACTACTATGTTATATCATTATTTTCTTGATATGAGCCTCATTATATGCTCCTATAACTTGGTTACAAAAAATTCGGTGACAAAAATATGAAAATTTAAAAACTTTACACGAATATATTCGTGGGGCCTCCGAGGCCCAATGGCTGCATAGGTGTAGGATTTTTGACAGTTGTGGTCATATACATTCTAAATAAAAGGATTAGTGAATCATATTTTTTGAGCAAATATTCCTCCATGAGCCTCAACCTTTTAGAGAAAAAAAAAAGTTGAAAAACCAAGAACAAAAAAAAATTTTGCAAAAAAAAAAAGGAAGATTAATTACTTGTATGGGATTCTTCCAACTAATAGGATCAATGATTCACATTTTCTGAGCAAATACACATCCATGAGCATCGACTTGGATTGAAAAAGGATATGAAAGAAAAAAAAATCTATAAAAAACAAACAAAAAAAAACATTACACAAATACATCCATTGGGCCTCCGAGGCTCAATGGCTGCGTTTATGTAGGATTTTGATGCCTGCATCTAAGAGTTAAACCCAAAAAAAATTCGGGTTCTACCGCCATTTTCTCCAGCATCTATTACATCACGCTATCTAACACATTACATCAGTTATTCGTGTCTGTTGTGTGTGTGTTCATCATGACGTCTTTAAAAACATTAAATTTCCGAGACAAATTCAGAGACAAACTACGGTAAAACGAAAGACTTGTTTTTCTATTCATAGTGCGATTCGTGTTCAAAATATAACATTCAATTTAAATAAGCTGTTCCTCGATCATAAACTGCTAATGCAGACAGACGGACGAACAGACATGAACCAATATTGCTTAACCCCGCTCTTCGCTTCGCGTGCACAGGGTAACCAACCACACTCTATGACAGAATGGCGTCAGAAGCCCCGCCCACCAGAACGTGATGACATCATCCAAAATGGTGAACACTTTGAGAGAAGTGTACTTTCGACTGGGCCGAACAGAATAAATGGAGTTGGACATAAATTTGATGCCAGAAGCAGAACTGTAAGATCGTTAATTTTGCCTACAAAGTTTGGGTTGATGTGTGAAGCCGTGAGAGAGGAGAGACAGACATTGTTCTCTTCTTGGAGCGACAGAGACAGAGAGGAGAGACAGACAAAAAGAACAGTGTTCTTTTTATTAATACAGAGTATTGAACCAGTCACATGAAAAAGTAAGTACACCCCATGTAAAGTTTTGACTTTTTCAACATATTTCAACATACAGCTATTTGATCTTCATTTCAACAATATTGATTGATAAAGGTGATATAATATAACAAATATCATGAAACATTTACATTTTGTAGTCCATTGTATAATTTAAATAAACATAAATGCAAATTTCGCATGTGGAAAAAGTAAGTACACCCTTGGCTCTAATAGGTGGTATTGCCCCCTTTGGCAGAAACAACCTCAAGTAGGCGTTTCTTATAACTGTCTACCTGTCTCTGACATCGACTGGGAGAAATTTTTGCCCACTCCTCCATGCAGAATTCTTTCAGCTGTGCGATGTTTGAGGGGTTTCTTGCATGCACAGCTCGTTTCAAATCCCCCCACAACATCTCGATGGGATTTAGATCCGAGCTTTGACTTGGCCATTCCAGAACCCTCCATTTCTTTCTTTTCAGCCATTCCTTGGTGGATTTACTGGTATGTTTAGGGTCATTGTCATGTTGCAAGGTTTACCTTCAGTTGAGCCTCAACTTTCCGACAGATGGCCTCACATTATCCTCAAGCACCCTCTGGTACAATGAAGAATTCATTGTGGTTTCTATGATGGTGAGCTGCCCAGGCCCTGATGCAGCAAAGCTGCCCCAAACCATAATATTTCAACCACCATGCTTTACAGTTGGTATCAGGTTATTGTGGTCAAATGCTGTCTTTGGTTTTCGCCAAATATGTCTTCTGGTACTGTGGCCAAATAGATCTACCTTTGACTCATCTGTCCAGAGCACATTGTTCCACAAGTGCTGGTCTTTGCCTAGGTGTTCATTGGCAAACTTTAGTCTTGCCCTGATGTTCTTTCTGGACAGCAAAGGTTTCCTCCTGGCACACCTCCCATGTAGATCAAATTTGTGCAGCCTCTTTCTAATGGTAGACTCGTGCACTTTGACATCAACAGTGGCAAGAGCTACCTGTAGGTCCCGTGATGACATTCTGGAGTTCTTAGAGATTTCTTTCAGAATCTTGCGGTCTGCTCTCATGCTGAACTTGCTGGGGCGGCCTGGCCTGAACAAGTTGGCAGTTGTTTGGAATCTTCTCCACTTGTAGATGATCTTCCGGACAGTCGAATGATTGATTTCAAATTGTTTGAAGATCTTTTTAAATCCCTCCCCAGACTCGTAGGCATCTATAACTTTCTCTCTGAAGGCCTCAGAGAGTACTTTTGATCTAGGCATGGTGACGCCGCACACTTCAACAACAAAGACCAAACCAAACTAAATGTCTGAGGTTTAAATAAGACAGGTTCCTCCAAGATCCTCTCCAACGATGTTCTAATCATTTGCACCTGAGCTGGTGCACCTGATTCTAATTTTAGGTATTTGAAGTAGTGATAAATGTAGGGGTGTACTTACTTTTTCCACATGCGAAATTTGCATTTATGTTTCGTTAAATTACACAATGGACTACAAATTGTAAATGTTTCATGATATTTGTTATATTATATCACCGTTATCTATCAATATTGTTGAAATGAAGATCAAATAGCTGTATGTTGAAATATGTTGAAAAAGTCAAAACTTTACATAGGGTGTACTTACTTTTTCACGTGACTGTATATGTCAAATTAAGATACATTTTATATGCTCTTTTAATTGTACGTTTTTGCATGCCAAAAAACAATTCATGCCACCTGTGTTAGTCGGTGGTGCTATTATTTTTTTACATATTTATCTCATCAACTCCAAGCAGGTTCTGTGAGTTAATCGTGATGTCCCAAACTTCTGCGACATGTTAATGATAGCATTCCAAAAAATAGGTAAATGTAGTCCTACCTCTGCAGCAGCTTCATCTGACGTAGTCTGCAATTACATATCATCATGAAAGTTTGACTTCAAATGGTGTTACATCTTTCAGAACATACACAATTATGCAGCATCTTGAGAATGAATATACGTTGTTAATAGCATGGTATTTTAGACCTGAAACACAAGATGACGCGAGAAAAAGGATGTCGGCTAGGAGCTACAGGGAGTGATGAGGAGGAGAGAGGAAGAGGATAAAGGGGAATGAAGAAAGAGGAGGGGTTTGGGAAAAAGGAAGACAATGAATAAGTGCAGAGGAAATAAACAAAATGGATAATGTATACTTTCGGCGTTTAGGGAATTTTCTTTGATACTTTCAGTTTAATTACTCATCATACAGGCACCATACAGACATCATACAGACACCGTGGTCCCCAAAAAGGGGAACACGGTACCCGAAAAAGGCCAACCCCTGCTCTGCAGGGAAAATGGCCTCTAAAGGTGGTTCTTCTAAAGGTGGTTCATACAGACACAACTTAATACTAATTATGTATGAAGAATACCTTTCTTAATACAGATTTCAGCTATTCACTTATTGTACACCGCTCCTTTCCTATGCCATCTCCGGGCCCTGCATAACATCATTGCCGGGCACCGAAGGGGGCTCGGCAATGACGCACGCTGAAAGGGAGTACTCAATTTCACTCTGGTTGTTGTACACCTCTCCCTCCCAATACAGCGATACCGTCATGCAGCACATAGAGACGGCATTGGGAAGGAGAAGTGTACAATTATAATTGATTGATTAATTACGTAATTAAAATAAATAAATAATTGTAAAATAATTGCTTAATCAATTGGCTAATAGCATACCTCAACCACCAATGTTTCATCCAAAGCTGTAACTTTTTTGAAAAATAATTAAATAAGTCATTAATAAAAAAAGGAAAAAAAAAGATTAATCAATTCTTATACTAATTCAATGACTTGATTAATCAATAAATAAAAAATATCCTTTATAGCCATATCACTTGGTCACTGTCATGTCCAAATATCAGCTTCCTAGCTCAGAAGGTGCCTGAGATATTGCCCAGGTGAGAAAGAAAAGAAATAAGTGAGTAATAACGAAAATAAATAAATAATCGTAAAATAATTAAATTATTAATCAATTGACTAATATAATGCCCAAACCACCACCATTTCATCATAATCTGTAACTTCTAAAAAATTAAATAATGAAGTCATTAATCGAATAATGAATCAATGAATTCATTAATCAACAAATCAAAAATATCCTTTATAGCCACATCACTTGGTCACTGTCGTGTCCGAATATCAGCTTCCTAGCTCAAAAGGTGCCTGAGATATTGTCCAGGTGAGAAAGAAAATAAATAAGTGAGTAATAACGAAAATAAATAAATAATCGTAAAATAATTAAATTATTAATCAATTGACTAATATAATGCTTAAACCACCACCATTTCATCCGAATCTGTAACTTCTAAAAAATTGAAATAATGAAGTCATTAATAAAATATTTAATCGATGAATTAATTAATCATTAAATCAAAAATACCCTTTGTAGCCAAATCACTTTGTCATTGTTGTGTCCAAATATCAGCTTCCTAACTCAAAAGGTGCCTGAGATATTGCCCAGATGAGAAAAGAAATAAATAAGTACTTAATTAACCGATAATAACCAAGTAATTAATCAATTAATTAATTAACCAAAAAACAAAAAAAGCTTTTTTTTTGCCAAAGCATGTGCTCCCTATTGTGATGGGATTTCAGCTTCCTAGCTCAAAGGATGGCTGAGATATTGCCCGGACAAATTCCAAAATAGTTGGTCGTTGCATTCAGTTAGCTGATATGTAAATCCTATTCAAATTTAAAGTTAATCGGATGAAAATTGAGGATTTTAGAAACTTGGCCTATGTTGACCTCAAAATATTTGGTGTTTGAAATCAGTGTCCAGATATGCAAATCCTCTTAAAATTTCAAGTCTTCTACCGACTCCTCTCTGGCCGAGTTCCCCCAGCTCTGTCTGTGCTCTATCCCCCAAGTATTCCTGCAGGACACACAAGATCTGTCAGCAACCCTCTTCTGTGAAACTGCCAAAATCAAGACTCTGGTCACCTTCATCACTCTTTCATTCCTCTTTTCTTCCGCCTCTGGAACAAACTCCAACAATCTCTTCAATCCCACTCCTCCCTCCAGGTCTTCAAAACAGCTGTTCACCACCATCTCTTATCTTCCCCCATCCAAAACCTTGATCTTTTCTACCCCCGTTAAAACACCCCAAAACCACCTCTTTCAACCCCCAACTTCTTTCCTGATATTCCTAGTTGTGTCAATTTGTTTCATACCGTGTACCCCTTCCCTCCCCCACCGGCCCTCTCTCTCTCTCTCTTCGATAGATCTACCGACGTCCCTGTGTCTCTACTGTTGTTGTGCTTGTATGTTTTCCTCTCCTCCCCCTCTTGTCTCCTGCTCCCTTTATTTATTTTATGTTTTGTGGGTCTGTGCCTGTTCTCGTGTGTAATGTGTTAGCTCTTACATGAGCCTAGACTCTGTATACAAAAAAAAAAAAAGAAGATAAAAATTGGGGATTTTAGAAATTTGACAATGTTGGTGACCGTTGGCCTATGTTGACCTATTGACCTTTTGACCCCAAAAACAATAGGCTTCTTGCCTATGACCAACTCTACCATTTGGTGATGTTTTGTGAAGATCGGTTGAAAATTGTGACCTGTAGGCGACTGACATACAGACAGACAGACAAGACAGACAAACAGACAGACAGAATAACGCACAAGACCAACCAATATACGGTATGCAAGTAACAAGAAACCGGAGTGAAAACTGAGTACTTCTTTTCAGTGTGCGTCATAGCCGGGCCCCTCAGTGCCCGGCGATGACATCATGCAGCGCCTGGAGTTGGAATAGGAAAGGAGCGGTGTACAATTATCTTGGGCTCAGAACTTAATTTAGTACGGTAAAGGTCAAAGTTTTCCGTTACATTGGAGTCATGCTAGAGGCATCTGGAGGAACAGAAATAGCCGTTAGATCAGGAATAAAGTGTGCCGGGAATAAGTGGAGAAGTCTAGGTGTTAATCAAGAAGCACAAGAAACATTCCATTACATGTAAACGTTTGAAATGATAAACCCTGTATCAGACTGGCACTGATGTATGGAAGTGAAATGTGGGCTATGCGGATCGAAGATGCAGAAAGAATGGAAAGAACAAAGAGTCAATGATACAATAGATGAATGGGTTGTCTCTGAAAGAAAGAAAGAAACAGGCTCAGAAATCAGGAAGAAATTAAAACCAATATTAGTGAAGAAGAACTTAGGATGAGAAGACTTGGTCGGAAAGGTCATGTGCAATGAAGGTCAGAAGATAAAGCCGATAGGAAAACAATAAAGCTTGTGGTAGAAGGAAGAAATCTGAGAGGGCATCCTAATAAGTGATGGATTGAAACTGTCAATAAAGACATGGAAGTTTGGGGTTGGCACATCACTGATGCTTTGGGTCGATTTATATGGAGTAATGCTATCGTTCAAACAACCGACTGAAAAAAAGGGAAAATGGTCTAAAGCATTTGACATTTTGTTGTTGTATTCTATTGACAATTTATTATTACCCTTTTTGGACTGGTTATATATATATATATATGTATACACACACACACACACACACACACACACACACACACACACACACACACACACACACACACACACACACACACACACACACACACACACACACACACACACACACACTTGAAATTATTCAGTGGCTTCAGAAATTATTCAAACCCCTTGTCTTTTTTCACATTTTATTATGTTGCAGGCTGAATTTTAAATGGAGTACATTAACATTTTTTTTGTCACTGATCTACACATAAAACCCCATAATCTCAAAGTGGAATTATTTTTTCGAATTTTTTACAAAGTAATTAAAAATGAAAAGCTGAAATGTCTCGAGTCAATAGGTATTCTACCCCTTTGCTATGTTTTAACCCCCAAATTAACCCAAAATAAGTATTAAACCCCAAATTGAGCTCACATGCATACAATTTCCTTTGAACATCCATGAGCCAAAAGTATGTGGACACCCGAACATCACACTCATATGTGCTCGTTGAACATCTCAATCCAAAATCATGGACATTAATATGGAGTTGGTCCCCCCCCCCCCCCCCGCCCCTCCCCCCTTTCCTGCTATAACAGCCTCCACTCTTCTGGGAAGGCTTTCCACTAGAAGTTGGAACATTGCTGTGGGGATTTGCTTCCATTCAGCCACAAGAGCATTAGTGAGGTCGGGCACTGATGTTGTGCAAATAGGCCTGGCTTGCAGTCAATTCCAATTCATCCCAAAAGTGTTCGATGGGGTTGAGGTCAGGGTTCTGTGCAGGCGAGTCAAGTTCTTCCACACCGATCTCGACAAACAATTTCTCTATGGACCTTGCTTTGTGCACGGGGGCATTGTCATGCTGAAACAGGAAAGGGCCTTCCCCAAACTGTTGCCACAAAGTTGGAAGCACACAATCGTCTAGAATATCATTGTATGCTGTAGCGTTAAGATTTCCCTTCACTCGAACTAAGGGGCCGAGCCCAAACCATGAATAACAGCCCGAACCATTATCCCTCCTCCACCAAACTTTACAGTTGGCACTATGCATTCGGGCAGGTAGCGTTCTCCTGGCATCTGTCAAACCCAGCTTCGTCCGTCGGATTGCCAGATGGTGAAGCATGATTCATCATCCCAGAGACCGCGTTTCCACTGCTCCAGAGTCCAATGGTGGCGAGCTTTACACCACTCCAGCCGACGCTTGGCATTGCACATGGTGATCTTAGGCTTGTGTGCGGCTGGCTACTCAGCCATGGAAATCCATTTCATGAAGCTCCCGACAAACAGTTGTTGTGCTGACATTGCTTCCAGAGGTAGTTTGGAACTCGGTAGTGAGTGTTGCAACCGAGGACAGACAATTTTATGTGCTACACACACACTTCAGCACTTGGCAGTCAAGTTCTGTGAGCTTGTGTGGCCTACCACTTCACGGCTGAGCTGTTGTTGCTCCTAGATGTTTCACTTCACAATAACAGTGAAAGACTGAGAGCATGAGGTAAAATATTCTGTGGTCTGATGAGATGAAAATTGAACTCTTTGGCCTGAATACAAAGCACTACGTCTGACAGAAACTGAGCACACCGCATCACCCATCAAACACCATCCCTACCATGAAGCATGGTGGTGGCAGCATCATGATATGGGGATGCTTTTCAGTGGCAGAGACTGGTAGACTTGTAAGGATAGAGGGAACAATTAATGGAGCCAAATACAGGCAAATCCTTGAGGAGAACTTGCTTCAGAGTGTAAAAGACGTTGTACTGAGGCAAAGATTTACGTTCCAACAGGCCAAGGACCCCAAGCATACAGCCAAAGCAACACTGGAATGGCTTTAGAACAAGAACGTGAAAGTCCTTGAGTAGCCCAGCCAAAGCCTAGACTTGAATCCCATTGTGAATCTGTGGAAAGACTTGAAGATTGCTGTTCACCAACGTTCCCCATCCAACTTGACAGAGCTTGAGAAAATCTGCAAGGAAGAATGGGAGAAACTCCCCAAATCCAGATGTGCAAAGCTGATGCAGACATACCCAAGAAGACTCGAAGCTGTAATTGCTGCCAAAGGCACTTCTACTAAGTATTGACCCAGGCGGTTGAATACTTATGTAAATGAGATATTTTTGTGTTGCATTTTTAATTATTTTGTACACAATTCTAAAAGAAAAATTCCACTTTGACATTACTGGGTATTATGTCTCGATCAGTGACAAAAATCCCAATTTAATTCATTTTAAATTTAGGCTGCAACACAACAAAATGTTAAAAAGTCAAGTCACGGGTGTAAATACTTTCTGAAGGCAATATATACAGTCACGTGAAAAAGTAAGTGCACCCCATGTAAAGTTTTGATTTTTTCAACATATTTCAATATACAGCTATTTGATCTTCATTTCAACAATATTGAAAGATAAAGGTGATATAATATAACAAATATCATGAAACATTTACATTTTGTAGTCCATTGTATAATTTAAATAAACATAAATGCAAATTTCGCATGTGGAAAAAGTAAGTACACCCTTGGCTCTAATAGGTGGTATTGCCCCCTTTGGCAGAAACAACCTCAAGTAGGCATTTCTTATAACTGTCTACCAGTCTCTGACATCGACTGGGAGAAATTTTTTCCCACTCCTCCATGCAGAATTCTTTCAGCTGTGCGATGTTTGAGGGCTTTCTTGCATGCACAGCTCGTTTCAAATCCTCCCACAACATCTCGATGGGATTTAGATCCGGGCTTTGACTTGGCCATTCCAGAACCCTCCATTTCTTTCTTTTCAGCCATTCCTTGGTGGATTTACTGGTATGTTTCGGGTCATTGTCATGTTGCAAGGTCCACCTTCAGTTGAGCTTCAACTTTCCGACAGATGGCCTCACATTATCCTCAAGCACCCTCTGGTACAATGAAGAATTCATAGTGGATTATATGATGGTGAGCTGCCCAGGCCCTGATGCAGCAAAGCTGCCCCAAACCATAATATTTCCACCACCATGCTTTACAGTTGGTATCAGGTTCTTGTGGTCAAATGCTGTCTTTGGTTTTCGCCAAACATGTCTTCTGGTACTGTAGCCAAATAGCTCTACCCTTGACTCATCTGTCCAGAGCACATTGTTCCAGAGTGCTGGTCTTTGCCGAGGTGTTCATTGGCAAACTTTAGTCTTGCCCTGATGTTCTTTCTGGACAGCAAAGGTTTCCTCCTGGCACACCTCCCATGTAGATCAAATTTGTGCAGCCTCTTTCTAATGGTAGACTCGTGCACTTTGACATCAACAGTGGCAAGAGCTATCTGTAGGTCCCGTGATGACATTCTGGGGTTCTTCGAGACTTCTTTCAG